>NC_071398.1:76072676-76379485 GCF_022682495.2 Desmodus rotundus
CTCACTGATTCGATATCTGCTTCATCAAGTCTGCTTTTGATTCCTTGTAATGCGTTCTTCAGTTCAGAAATTGTATTCTTTGTTTCCTCTTGGCCTTTGTTGATATTTTCTATTTCCTTTTTGATATTGATATAGAGTGCAGTGAGTTCATTGTAGTTTCCCTGTAGTTACTGGTAGTTCTCTGTGAGCCCAGTGAGCTTCCTGATTACCATTGCTTTGAACTCAGTATTTGATAGTTGACTTGCCTGTATTTGATTTAGTATTCTTTCTGAGGCTTCCTCCTTTCCTCTCATTTTGGGATGGTTTCTTTGTCTTCCCATTTTTTGTGAGACTCTTCTTGCTAACCTCTGCTTCTTAAATTGATTTGTTCTGACCCCCTGGGTTTATGGTATGAAGTTCTATGGTAGAATGCCAGTGGGATTCAGTGGTGCTGTCTCCTTAATCTCCTGAGTTCACTGGTCTTTGGCTGTCGTTTATATTGTCTCTCTGTATGTCTTTGAGTTTTGATTGTTGTTGGGTCTTTCTTTGATGGGTCCTTCCCTCGAGCTGGTTAATTGAGTGTCACTCCATCTGCCAAGTCTTGTATTCTTTTGTGCAGATGTGGACAGTTCGTGTTGCAACTGATTCTTCTGTGTGTACAAGGTTTTGAGGCTTCTCTCTTGCTCTTGTTCAGTTGTTTGTTCTTAGTGATTTCTCCACTGTTTAGTTGTATTTCCAGATCAGTCCTGGATTGAGGTTAGTGTGGCTTCCACTCCCTTTTTCTCCTTCTTTCATCGTTATCTGTTGGTGGTTCCTTTGTTGGTGGGTTTCCTCTTCCAGCAGGTGTACTGGTGTTCACCGCTCCCAACTTGCAAGTTCTCTGGAGTAGCAAAGTGAAATGTGTCTCACTTTTGTGTCAAATTTTGTGTCTCAAATTTGTGTCAGTTATTAGGATGACCCGTGTTTGGATCTAACTCTGGTCTTTTCAGAGCTCCAGGTTTTATTGTCTCACCTGTGGGAAAAGGAGAAAAGAAAAAGAAAAAGGGAATGAAGGAAAAAAAGAATAGAAAAGGAAAGGAAGGAAGGAAGGGAGAATACAAAAAAGGTCAGAGGAAAGCAAAGAAGAAGGAATTTTGACAAAAATTAAAATAAATAAATAAATAAAAGAAAGCAGGAAGAAGGAATAAAAATGTAAAGGAAGGAAGCAAAAAGGAATAAAAAAAATAAAGAAAGAAAAGAAGAAGGAATTTAAAAAAAAAGTCTTCTGCTGGCTTTAAACTGGTCAGGTCAGTTCTGCTGCTCTTCTGGTCTGTGAAATGGGAGGGGGTGGTTGGAGGGATTGGTTTCACTTTTCTCCCTTCCTGAGCCACACTCTTCACTGTTATCCAGCCTCCAGTCCAGTTCCTCAGGGTCCTTCTGCTCCCCACTAGGCCTTTAGTTCACCAGTTGTGCTATACTCGAGGTGCACCTCTTAGGGGCATCTCACACTCCACCTTCTTGTTCTTTGCTGTCCTAGATGCTAGGGTCTCTTGGTGCTCCTTCAGGGTAGGTCAGCCCCTTACTGAGTCAAGTCTTTCTGGGGACTGCAGTCTCCCCTAGCACTGCAGCTTCCCTCTGCTGGGCGTTCTGCCTTCCTCTTAGAGAGCAGGTAGTCCTTGCAGGGCTGTGTGCGCAGGGGCTAGGTGGGAAGTGTTCAGTCCCTGGTACTTCAGGTGTGGTTGCCTGCAGACAGACAGGCCGTTGATTGGGTTGCACACCCACCTGGGGCTTCAGGTGTGGGCGCCCAGGCCGCTGATCGGGGTACATACCCACCCTGGGGCTCTGGACCTTTGCACCCAGGCAGCCAGGCCGCTGATATGGGTGCGCAGTGACCCCAGGCTTTGGGTCTGTGCACCCAGGCAGCTGGGCCTAATCTGGGTGCGTACCAACCAGGCTTCAGGTGTGTGCTGGGGCTGCTTATCTGGTGTTCACAGTCCAGGGGCTGAGGGAGTGGGGGTGCAAGAGGCCACCGCTGCTGTGGAGAATTCTCTAAACCACTAAGCCACTGAGTACCTCTATTTTCTCTTTTTCTTTTCGAGAAATTCCTCCTGTTCAAGCCCCCCTGGTCCAAACAAGCGCCTGGCCTCTCACACAGCCCAGCCTGGCTCTCTCCCAAGAATCTTGCAGCAGACCCTGAAGACCCTGCCTGGAGGCTTCAGCAGCCCTGATCCCTGCGCTGGTCCCAGGGACCTTATTGTCCTTAAGCACTCTTCTTACCATCTGATCTTTCAATGTCCTCTATCTTTGGTCTCCGATCTTCATATATGCTGGAACACTGTTGGCTGTTCTCTCTGTTCCTCAGATCACCTAGGCATTTCACTGGTGCCGAGGGGAAGTGGACTCTGCTCCCACCTATCTCGCTGCCATCGTCCCCTTGTCTACCTTATTCAGATTTTTGAAATTAATGATTTTGATGTTCTGAAAACAAAAAATGGGTGTCCTATTACACATTCTGTCAATGTTGACATTGTAAAAGCTTGCTAAATGTCAATTTATAATATATATCAAAAAGTTTGATGTATATTATATATATATAGATATATATAATATATATTATATATAATATATAGATATATATAATATATATAATATATATATCAGTCTATATATATATATTATATATATATATTATATATATATATAGACTGAGGAAACACTAAGAGCTACAACAATGTATTTTCTAAGTTGTAGTGCAATAAAAAATATGAAAAATCAAAAGTCCAATAATTTTAAAACTGTGAAGTAATTTATGATACTATTATAATTCTATATTGATATCAATATATACTTACTATATATTCTAAATAAAAAGATTGTAAGTGATGCATGTAATATTACATCATTTTCTATAAACATTATATGTGTCTGTTTGGAGGTCTTCACAATCACTCTCATCTTAGATGTCTTACTAAAATGATTCACAAAATCCAGCATACATTTGTGCTCACAACTAGAACTGATTACAGTAGTTTAATAAGAATGTACGCACAGCTAATGCATAAGACACAAGTGGCAACTGGAAACATTTTCATGCAAAGTCTCTAATACTGTCTCCCTCCCATGTGGCTTACAGAGTGCACTTTTGTCCCAGCAACACAAGTACAGCAACATCTTTCATATGTTTGTGCCCAGGCAAACACATTAGTCATTCAGTGTCCAAGGATTTTATTGGGCATGATTCATGTCAGCAACCCCTGCTTAGTATGTACCAAAAATTCCACATTCTTTATACCAATAAATTAAGTAGAGTGAGCCGACTTTATCAGTTAGGGATTTTTTTCTAATTTTTATTGAATTTATTGGGATGACCTTGATTAATAAAATTATATAGAATTCAAGTGCACAATTCTAAAATATGTCAACAGTATATAGTGTTTTGTGTTTACATTCCATCACCATTTATTTCCTTTTTATCATCTTTTACCTCACCCCAACCCATATTCCCCTCTTATATGCACCACACTGTTGTCAGTGTCTGAGCTTTTTTCCTTAATTTTGTCAGCTTTCAACCCAGTTCCCAACCACCCTCCCCTCTGACAGTCATCTGTCAGCTATTTTTGTGAGTCTGCTTCTATTTTGTTTCTTTGTTTATTTTGTTCATCAAATTCCACATGTAAGTGAAATCACAGGGTATCTGCCTTTCTTTGAATGGTGTATTTCACTTAGCATAATAGTATTCATGTCAATCCATGTTGTTGCAAAAAGTAAGATGTCCTTCTATTTTATAGCTGAAAAGATATATCACAGCTCTTTATCCACTCATCTATTGATGGGCACTTGGGCTGCTTCTAAATCTTGGCTATTAAAAATAAAGCTGCAGTGAACATAGGGTACATATATTCCTTGAATTAGTGTTTCAGGTTTCTTTGGATATACTCCCAGAATTGGAATTACTAGGTTATAAAGCAGTTCTATTTTTTTAAATTTTTTTGAGAAAACCCATACTGTTTGACACAGCAGCTGCACTAATCTGAATTGCCAGCAACAGTGCAAGAGGGTTCCCTTTACTCCACACTCTCACCATCACTTGATATTTTATAGATGATATCTATTCTGACACCTGTGCATTGTTATATCATTGTGGTTTTAATTTGCATCTCTCTGATGATTAGTAATATTATGCATCTTTTATATACATATTGGCCATCTGTATATCCTCTTTTGAGAAATGTTGAATTAGGTCCTTTGTTAAATTTTAATTGGAATTTTGGGAGGGGGGAGTGTTTCGTACTGAGTTGTATAAGTTCTTTATAAATTTTGGATATTTAACCCTTATCAGATGTATCATTGCTGAATTTTATTATCAGTGACTTGTACTTTCATTTTATTAATGGTTTCCTTTGCTGTGCAAGAAAAAAATTAGTTTGATGTAGTTCATTTGCTTATTTTTTCTCTTGTTTCTTTTTCCCAAGGATATACATCAGAAGAAATATTGATTTGAAAAATATCTGAGATTTTACTAACATGCACCAAAAAAAGCGCCAAATACTAAATGTGACATGCTCAGGCATGGTATGCATGGTGGCCTTACAAACTCAGAGAAAGAAAGTAACCACATACGATGGTCTGAGATTAAAACTTTCTAACTCAAAGCAGTTCATATATGGCAGTCATGTTTTAGGGTAGTATTTTTACCTAACAAAGGTCAATCTTTACCTTAACCGAGACTGTCTGTTGTCTTTTTGCATCTAGGATAACATACCTGATAAGCAAGCCTTTGGAATAACAAAAAAATTTCCTTTCTTCTGGAACCTTCAAAGCACAACCTCTGAGCCAGAGCAGAGATCACAAATCCCTTCATTGTTACAGTTATGTTAATTGTTGACTGTTATTGCTCCTGCTCCCACCTATGTAAAAGAAGTATGTTTCTACTTGTTTTACTTTTTATCTAGTTCCAAAGGTTTTTCCACTTTGCTTTCTCCAATCTCCTTAATCTATCATGATTTTGATATATAAAATAAGTGGTAAAACTGCCATTTTCCAGAGCATTTTGTCAATCTCTTGAGATTATTCTTGCCAGCAATTGCCATCAGTTTAGCTCAAATCAATTTATACAAAGTCTTACAGGTTTAGATGTTTCTGATATTGACATTTACTTGGTGTTGTGCAGCAGCAATCAAAGTAGCCCACCCAGGACCACTTTGCAGACCCAAACCTCTGCTAAGTACTATTGGGGGCCCATTGTACACTAAAAGCACCTTGTTTTGCATAGGGTAAACTCGGGTGAGTTTCACTTGGAATTCCAAACATCCTTGTTTTAAGGTAAAAGATGATTTAATTTGAGCTGGGTTTTTTTGTTTGTTTGTTTTGTTTTTTAAATTCTTGAGTAGACCTACAGGTTTAGGGTTGAGAGAACCCAGGTAAAGGCAGGACCAGAGGAAAAGTGAATGGCTGGTTTTTAACTTTAGGTTTTCATTTAGAATTGCTTTCAGAGAGTCTGAACAAAATAAAAAATAAACATTTTGCTGAATAAATAAGAGCCTGAACTCACTTGGCTCAGAAGATAAGGGACACTTCCTCCCTCAAGCCATAATCTCCAGTATTCTTAAATGATTACTAATCTCTGTGGAGATATCAGAGGATATCCCCACAATGTCCAAAAGCCCCATAGAAAATTCCAATTCAACCATAATTAAATAACTGACTCATCCAAGGACACAAACATAAAGATCAGTTACCTAGTGCTCTAAGTCCACGCAGCTGTATTAGGCAATCAGGGAGAGAAACCAAGACATATAAAAGGGGATGAAACGACTTGGGAGGTACCAGCCCCTTTGACCTCAACCCCCAAACAGCAAATTTTAACCCATTACACTATATCTCTAGAAATTTGTTCAGAATCTGCAGATATCAAAAAAAAATCCCTAAAATTAATTTGGAAAATTGTGTCTCCAGAGTGAAAAATTACCAGTCCCAAACCTCAGTAATACTCCTGCAGATACACAATAAGTGGGAAGCTTTTACTTACAAGCACTTAACAGAAATGGAAATATTTAACTAGAAATATTATCAATTTAAGATGGCCAAAATGCACTTTCTCTGTGCAACTAAATTAATTTTCTACATGCAAAACTAGAACATGCTGGCTCTAAAATTAACCTAAATGAATGGAAAACATATCTTTATTTGGAAATTAGAAGATTCTAGGAAAAGCACAGATAAGTTCTATTTTTAAAAATGTTAAGAAATTTTAGAGATTAACCCAAGTGGGTGTGGTTTAGTAGATTGAGTGCTGGCCTATGGACTGAAGGATGGCCAGTTCAATTCCCTGTCAGGGCACATGCCTGGGTTGTGAGCCAGGTCCCCACTGGGGGGGGGCACATGAGAGGCAACCACACATTGATGTTTCTCTCCCACTATTTCTCCCTCTCTTTCCCTCTCTAAAAATAAATAAAAATCTTTTTTTAAAAAAGAAATTTTAGAGATTATTTCCAAACTAAAAAAGAGTTGGGAAGCTAATAAATGCCAACACCCCATTCTTTCACACTCTACACGTCCTCCAATACATTCTTTGGTTTTTGCGCTTCTTGTCTGGACTTGTCTTACCCCTCTCTTCTTTCTTCCCCTTCTACTTTCTCTTTATCTTCTCCACTACCACTTCCTACTGACCTAGAAGAAAATGAAAATAGAGATTCAGACAAGTATAAACAGGAATTCTAGCAGTTCCCTTTGAAGAAAAGCTGATCTCTGGCAGAGGAGAATCAGCAACTGTATATATTCATTGGGCTACATAAGAATTTTTTTAAATCTACCTAAAAATTTCCACAATTTCCTCCAGGACTCTGATGGGGTCACTAAGGAATCTAACTTAATTATTAGAACATGTAACCCTAGCTATTTTGACCTATTCTAATTAATATACCTACTGGTTTCTGGGAGAAAGGCAACAGAATTACTAGTAGGTTCACAAGAAAACTCCTGTAGAGGAGTATGTTCACCTTAAAAAAGTTTAAGGGAAAATGAAATGGGATTGAGAGAAAAAAAAAAAAAGAAGAAGAAGCAGGCATAAGGCTGCTCCAAGTGTAATAGTGGGAAATTGTAGCCCACCCCACAATTCTTTTCACATTGTTTCTGACATATATGTAGCTTGTAGATAAACAGTATGCATGTATAAGAATCCTAGGAATTAACTTAGAAAGATATAGACTCTAACCTCCAGTCTACTCAGCTCTGGAAGTTTTGATGACCTTCTGATAGGGGGTTCAGGAGTTGGAAAATTTTAGTTTAAGGTAAATAGTTAATAAGTCTAGTAAGTAATGCATATGTTAAAGCTATTGTTTCAGGAACTGTAGATAAGGCCCACCACTCCCAGGGGAGACTGCTGACCCCCTGGGGCACCACTTGAGATTACCGCCTGGGGAACAAGTGGAGGTATCTGGACCATTGTGTTCCAAAGAGAGACAACTACCCACCCCTGGGAACAGCTAACTGCCCAGGATGAGAACGGCTGCAGTTTTTTTCACCTAATTTTCCCTGAATTTCAAAACCCTTCACTGCACCTTGTTTATTCCCTGTTATAAAAGGCTGGCTTGGAAAGAAAAATGTTAAGATGGTTTTGTTAGGGTGCAGACCCGCCATCTTCTCAGATTGTCAGCCCTCTGAATAAAGCACCCATAAAGACTCCATCCCTGTCTCTGCTTATTGGATTTGGTACATGACAGGCAGTGTGAACGCCGGTGTCTTTTCCAGTTTCACTTCAACCATAAAACCGGGGTGATGTTTAACCGGGATGATATTTAACCAGGATGAAGAAAACCAGGATGACACAGACTGTCCCGATTGGTACACAGAGAACTTTTCAATGACTTCTCCTTCATCTCATTATTATACTTTCCCTCTCTCTCTTTATGAAAATCCCTATCTGCACAGAGGTGTTAAGATGGGTTTTGAGATGAGTCTCTTATCTTCTCATATTGCTGGTATTTGAAGAAATCACTTTTCGCCAGCATCTGTCTCATGAGATTTTCTTTTTTGTGTCAGGTAGACAGACCTGCATATGATTACAGCTTTTGGCAACACTGTCAGGACAATGTAAACCTTGGTAAAGCCTAAAGAACCCAGGCTGGGGGCCCCAGCGGCTATGGTATACTGTCTCAATAGAAGGGATTGCAGGAATTTTTCAGCAGCTGCTGAGAGTAGTGTTTTTTGTTTGCTTGCTTGTTTTTTATCTTGGGGAACTCTCTGCTCTCTCTCTCTCAAGGCATCAGCCACCTGAAATGGTTAGCTTGTGAAAGGAAATGGGTCTCTATGCTGTTGACAAACTTCACGAAGGACTGCGTAAGCCCCTGATGTGCATAACCAAAAACCCTTTGCTCTGCCATTTGCGTTCTTTGAATCACTCTTGGATTCTGTGGGAATCATTTGGTAGGAACCACTCAGTGAGAGGAAGTCTCTGTGATGGGAAAAATATTAGTTCTCCAGCATAAAATTTTATTAAAGTACTCTTTTTTTGTGTGGGTACATGTATTTCTGGGCACTAAGTACTTTCTTAATTGCTGATGTGTTGTGGGGGTGTTCTTATCATTCTGTTTTTGCTACAATGCTGCTCTTTAACTGTGAGTTTTGTTTCTGTGTTCCTCCATGGGAAGAAGTTAGTATCTCTTTGAAAGCTCTCATCTACTTGACATAAAACTTTGGTTATGGTTGTTCTTTGTTTGTTCTCTTATCTTTTGGGAACTTTGATCTTTACTCCTCTGTCTCCACCATTTTGACTTCATGTCATTTGGATCTTGTCAGGGTTGTGACAGTACTGGTTTGTGTGAGATACTGTTCTCAGTTTTTTCTGTCAGAAAATTTAGTTTGAGATTACTTCTCTGTTTAAAGTTGGTCTTTGCTTTAGATTTTGTATTTGTGTTTGGAAAAGAGTGGATCAGTTTTGATATCATCTGAGATTCCATTAGGTCACATTTTATGGTAATTAGAATTATTTGGTCAAAGTTCTGGTAAATAAGGTAAGATGTCTTATATGCAAGCTTTCAGATTGTTATATCGCATGGATTCTACTCAGAGAAAATTAAAATTGACATTCAAAGAGGGAGAAAAAATCTCACCCCCCTCCCAGACTGTAAAACTCAGAAAAAATAGATAGAAATGAGAAAACAGTCTTTTTAAAAAATCTAAATTTTTCTCCTGGAGGTCAAGGAGTTGCTGCAATACCAGAAATAATAGGGAAATTATTGCCACCCTCAAACCCAGTGCAGGCTGAAGGAGCAGCAGGGTCAACTATCCCACTTCAATGTAAAAAACAAAAACAAAAATTAGTATTTAAAAAAGTAAACTCAGGCAGCTAAAATATGATATTTCCTATGCTTCTTCTCCAGGCTCCCTAAAATTGTAAAGGAAACTAGATGATGAGAAAGATAACTTTTTTTTTAGGGTACAACATGTTTAACAATCAACTGTCCCTCCATCTTTATTTATTTAGTGTGTTTTTCAAAGGATTCAGAATTCTGTGGGTTTTTTTGAAACAATTTTACATTTTATTTAATTCTTTTTTTAAAATTTTTATTGTTATTCAGTTAAAGTTGTATGCCTTTTCTCCCCATCCCTCCACCCTCCCCCAGCCAAACCCACCTCCCTCCCCACCTCCACCCTCCCCCTTGATTTTGTCCATGTGTCCTTTATAGTAGTTCCTGTAAACCCCTCTCCCCACTGTCCCCTCCCCACTCCCCTCTGGCTATTGTTAGATTGTTCTTAACTTCAATGTCTCTGGTTATATTTTGTTTGCTTTTTTCTTTTGTTGATTATGTTCAAAATACCCACATTCTTTCTCCACCTTTATCAATGTTAGTTTGTTGTGGGTAGGGCACTTCTTGCACTTTGTTTTCAATTTTATCTCTATATCTTCACTAATTTTGTATTTCAAATATCAAATTTTACTGGTTCCTTCTCCTACTCTTTTTTATATCTCAATTTTTTAAATTTTGCCCTCTATTAGCCTGTTTTTTTTAATTTCTTCTACTTCTTTCTCATCCTGCCCTTTTATTTTTCCTCATTTTCCTTTTCTTTTCTTTTTTCTTTTTCCTTTAGTCTGAATTTTAAATTTTTCCCTCTCTTAGCCTGGTTTTTGTTCCTCACTTTTTGTATTCCCTTTCCCTCTATCATTTCAAAGTCACTTCCCATTCCTCTAGACATCTCTCAAGTTTTGTTTGTTTCTTTCTTTTTTGCCCCTTATTTCTGAACCATCTATATTACTTTTAGCCCATTTGTTTTTGATAGGGCTGTGATGTATCTTTCTCTCTAATTTGGCTCCTATATTTTTATTATTTACTTACTTGTCTCCTTTCTTTTTCCTTCTCTCTCTTACTTTATATTATGCTATTTTATTTTTATTTCTGTTTAAACTTAATACTATATGCTTCCCTTCTCAAACTTCATTCCACATTCTTCATTCCCTTTTTTATTCATGATGTAAATTTTAATTTCTCTCTTCACATTGCTCCAATTCCTAAGTCTTATTAGTGTTCTTCTCTCCACTCCCTCAAAATCATTTTTCTTTCAGTAGCTCATTTCCCATTCACTCTCCTTATAATAGTCTTAATCTCTTTACACCCTTATTAATACTGGCTCATTTGCTGTTGATAGTGGAATTGTGGGGTGGGGGGTATTTTTGTGGGTGTGGGTTTGTTTCCTGGGCTTGGTGGTTTTGTTCTGGCTGCACCTATAAACAGCACATGAGGCATGCTGGGCAAGTGACCCACAGTAAACCAGCTGGAGGCAAGGACCCACCAAAGAAAGACCCAACAACAATAAAAACCCAATTACATCCAGAGAACCAATGTAAATGGCAGAAAGGTCATCCCAGGAGCATCAAGCTCAGGAGATCAAGGAGACTGCACCACTGAATCTCACAGGTCTCCTACCATAGAAGTTCACACAACAAAGTCAGGAAGTCAAAACAAATCAGTTGAAGAAGCAGAAGCAAAACAAGAAGAGTTCATGAACAATGGGAAAACAAAGAAACAACACCAAACCAAAAGGAAAGGAGGAATCCTCAGGAGGAGTGATAAATGAAATAAAGGCAAGTCAACTATCAGATAGTGAGTTCCAAACAATGGTTATAAGGAAGCTCAATGTGCTTCCTGAGAATTACCAAAAACTACAGGGAAACTGCAAGGGATTTACCACAAACTATATCAGCATGAAAAAGGACATAGAAACAATCAACAAGGGCCAAGAGGAAATGAATAATACAATTTCTGAATTAAAGAACACAGTGGAAGGAATCAAAAGCAGGGTAGATGAAGAGAGGATGAAACCAGCAAGCTGGATGACAAGGTAGAAAAAACTCCCAGAAAAAGCAAGAAAAGGAAAAACAACTCAAAAAGAATGAAGAGGTTTTATGGGACCTGTAGGACAACATGAAACATAATAATATCCATATAATAGGGATACCAAAAGGAGAAGAAGAGGAGCAAGGAATAGAAAACCTGTTTGCAAATGTAAGCATAGAGGGTCCAAATCAAGAGGAACTTAAAGAGGCTGACTTTAATACACATCATCATTAAAATAGAAAAATTCCAAGACAAAGAGAGAATCTTAAAGCCATCAAGGAAGAAACAGGAAGTAAGATACAAGAGATACTAGCAGCTGACTTCCCAACAGAAACACTACAAGACAGAAGGCAATGGAGAGAAATGTTCCCAGTAATGAAAAACAAATGCCTGCAACCAAGACTACTCTATCCAGCAAAGCTCTTGATTAAATTGGAAGGCGAAATAAGGAGCTTCTCAGACAAAAGAAATCTAAAAGAATATACCCCCACCAAACCAGTATTGCAAGATATGCAAAAGGAACTGTTTTAAGAAGATGAAGAAAAAGAGTGAAAGAGAGAGGAACACAGATACAAAGGGAGTAAAATGGCAATGAATAAGTACCTATCAATAATAACCTTAAATGTAAATGTGTTAAATACTACAATCAAAAGACATAGGATAGCTAAATGGATAAGAAAACATGGCCAATTCATATGCTGCCTACAAGAGACCCACCTCAGAAACAAAACCCTACCCAGACTGAAAGTGAAGGGTTAGAAAAAAATATTCCAAACAAATGGACAGGTTAAAAATAATGTATTACAAGGCCACAGTAACCAAAACAGTCTGGTACTGGCATAAGTACAAACACATAGATCGATGGAACAGAATAGAGGAACCAGAAATAAACCCAAGTCTTTATGGTCAATTAATATTCGACAAAGAGGGCAGAAGCATAAAAAGGAGTAAAAATAACCTCTTCAACAAATGGTGTTGGGAGATCTGGACAGCTACATGCAAAAAAAAATGAAACTTGATCAACAACTTATACCACACACAAAAAGAAATTGAAGGTGGATAAAAGACTTAAATATAAGTTGAAACACCATAAGAGTCCTAGAGGAGAACATTGGCAGGAAAATCTCAGATATTCCACACAGCAATATTTTCACTGATATGTCCCCTAGAGCAAGGGACATAAAGGAAAGAATAAACAAATTTGACTTCATCAATCTGCATTTTTAAATTCACTGGAAGGAAGTAGCCCTGAATTCAGTTTCAACCCCTGAAAACATTGTCTATAAGCAGTGCTGCTATGGCAGAAAAACAATGTAGAAAATCACTGCCTACTCTCCCAGATACTGAAAGGAGTAGCCCTGAATTCAGTTCCAAATTCTTAGAGGCACAGTCTTTGAGCAGTGGTGAGATCCAATGGAACCAGTTGGGAAAACGCCAAGACACTTTGAAAAGTGCAGCTCTGAATTCAGTTGCAGCTCTTTCCAAGCACAGTCTATGAGCAGTGCAACTATCTCACGGAATCAGTTTAGAATATCACTGTCTGCAGTCTCAGAGACACTAAATGGGAGCTACGTTCTTTCAGCCTCTTTCAGGCAGTCTATGGGCAGTACTAATAGCCCAGGAATCCAGTGTGGAAATTACTGTCTGCACGCATAGAGACCCTGAAATGAGCAGCCCTGAATTTAGTTCCAACCCCTCTTAGGCACAGTCTGTAAGAAGAGCTGATAGTTCAGGAAACCAATGTGGAAAACAACTGTCTGAAATCACAAAGTCACTAAAAGGAGCAGCCCTGAATCAGTTCCAGCCTTCCTGAGAACAGTGTTTGAGAAGTGCTGCCAGCCAAGTAAAGTAGTGGGGAAGACCACTACCCGCATTCCCAGAGATACTCTAAGAAGCAGCCTTGAATTCAGTTCTAGACCATCCCAGGGACAGTCTATGGAAAATGCTGCCAGCTCAAGGAACCAATGTGAAAACATGGTCTGCACTCCCATAAACAGTGAAATAGAGTAGTGTTCTATTTGGTTGCATCCTCTTCTACACAGTCTATGAGCAGTGCTGCCATCCCAGAGAATCAATGTGGAAAACCAATATTTGCATTCTTGAAGACACTGAAAGAAGCACCCCTGAATTTACTTATAGCCCCTCCCAGCACAGTCTATAAGCTACGGTGGTAGCCCAGGAAACCAGTGTAGAAAACCACTGTCTACACACCCAGAGACACTAAAAGGAGGTAGCCCTAAATTCACTTCCAGCCCTATCCAGGTGCAGTCTATCAACAGTGCTGCTAGCCAAGAGAACCAGTGTGGAAACCACTGTCTGCACTGCCAGAGACACTGAAAGAAGCAGCCATGAATTCACTTCCAGCCCTTCTCAGGAACAGTTTTTTAAAGTACATTTTATTGATTATGCTATTACAGTTGTCCTGATTTTTCCCCTTTGCTCCCTCCTCCTTCTACACCCCTTCCCTCCAGCAATCCACCCCCCTTAGTTCATGGGTCATGAATATAAGTTCTTTGGCTTCTCCATTTCCTATACTATTCTTAACCTCCCTCTGTCTATTTTGTACTTACCAATCATGCTTCTTAATCTCTGTCCCTTTTCCCCCAACCTCCCCTTCCCCCACCCCGCTGATAACCCTCCACATGATCTCCATTTCTATAATTCTGTTCCTGTCCTAGTTTTTTGCTTAGTTTGTTTTGTTTTATATTTTATTTTTTTATATTTTATTTACTTATTCTAGGCAGAGAGGGAGAGAAACATCAATGCGAAGACCCTTTGGTTTGCAGGGTGACACTCAATCCACTGAGCCACACCATCTAGGGCTTGTTTTTGGTTTTTAAGATTTAGTTATTGATAGTTGTGAATTCATCATTTTACTGTTCATAGATTTGATCTTCTTTTTCTTAAATAAGTCCCTTTCACATTTCATATAATAAGGGCTTAGTTATGATGAACTCTTTTACCTTTTCCTTGCCTGGGAAGCACTTTATCTACCCTTCCATTTTAAATGATAAATTCTTTGCTGGACAATGTAATCTTGGTTGTAGGTCCTTGTTTATCATTGCTTTGAGTACTTCTTGCCAGTCCCTTCTTGCCTGCAAAGTTTCTTTTGAGAAATTAGCTAATAGTCTTATGGGAACTCCTTTGTAGGTAACTGTCTTCTTTTCTCTTGCTTCTTTTAAGATTCTCTTTACATCTTTAAACTTTGGCACTTAATTATGATGTGTCTTGTTGTTGCCCTCTTTGGGTTTTACTCATTTGGGACACTGTGTTTCCTGGACTTGTATGTCTATTTCTTTTACCAAATTAGAAAAGTTTTCTTTTATTATTTTTTCAAATAAGTTTTTGATATCTTGCTCTTCCTCTTCTGGCATCCCTATAATTCAGGTGTTGACACATTTGGAGATGTACCAGAGACTTCTTATTCTCTCCTATTTTTTTTTTTTTTGAATTCTTGCTTCTTCATTCTGTACTGGTTGAATATTTATTTCTTTCTTATGTTCCAAATTGTTGATTTGAACCCTGGCTTCCTTCCCTTCACTGTTGGTTCCCTGTGGATTTTTCATTTCATTTAGTGTAGCCTTCATTTCTACCCTTATGTGTTTGCCATACACAGTGAGATCTCAAAACATACTTTTCATCAGAGTTTTGAACTCTGCATCTGATAGGTTGACTATCTCTGTTTCACTTAGTTCCTTTTTCTGGAGCTTTGATCTGTTCTTTCATTTTGGCCACATTTCTTTGTCTCCTCAGTTTGACAGTCTCCCTGTGTTTGTTTCTGTTTATTAGGCAGAGCTGCTTTGACTCCATCTTGGTGCATCTGTTACTTTAAGGAGTGGAGCCTTGGGAATTCTCTGGCTTCTCTGTATTGTGGTGATGTATGTGGAGGAGAGGTCAGAAAGGAAACAGTACTGCTTGCTGGGCTCTCACCTGTTTAATCACTTCCCCCACTTTGGGACTGGTGATTCGCACCCTTTTAGCTGCTGCCCTGGTAGTGAATTCCAGAGTGAATGGGTTTATGTCCATTCTAGGACTATGTGGTTCCTTTAAACAGTCTCTCCTGAGGGACTGGAAGTTTCTTCCACCACCTCAACTCCCACTGGTTTTTACCGCTAGAAGTTATGAGGCTTTATTTTCCTGGCTTGGAACTCTGGGCTGCAGGGTCTTTCCTAGGTCTCGGATGGCTCACTTCCCAGGTGTCCCTCCCAGTTTTTATCTGCCACACCTAAATGTGGGGCCACCCATTCCACCAGCCACCACTGTCTCTCCACTGCCATACCACATCTTCTCCACCCTGGCTCTCCAGCTCTACCCCTCTGACCCCTCTGGATGAATATTTATTCTTTAAATCCTTGGTTGTTGGACTTCCATACAGTGGAATTTTCTGACAGTTCTGGTTGTATTTTGTTTTGAGGTTAGTTGTGATCTTTCTTAGGGTTGTGCAAGGAGGTGAAGCATAGACATCCACCTTCACCTACACCTTGGCTGGAAACCTCAATCCAAGAACAGTTTTCTAACAGTTCTTTCTGCACAACGATTAAGTAGGAATGTAAACTGTTTCAGCTATTATGAACATTTTTCAAAAAATAAAGAGTAGAGCTACCATATAATTCAGCCATCTTATTTCTGGGTATGAATCTGAAGGAAGTGAAACCATTGTCTCAGAGTGATATCTGCACTCCTACATTTACAGCAACATTATTCACTATAGTTGAGACATGAAAATAACCTAAGTGTTCATCAGTGGATGAATGAATAAAGAAGATGTGCTACATATGTGTGTGTATTATAATGTATATATCATTATATAAAATGAAATGTCATTGAGCTATAAAAAAGAAAAGTCTGGCATAGGAAAAAGAAGTGCAAATACTCCCAACAAGATATTTTCAGTCAAGAGCCATCATCTCCTTTGACCTTACTGCTGTATAATTTTTATTAACTTATCTCATCTCAGTAAATTTGATATTAGCTAGTCAAATTTTATTGGTATTAATATTTTATATGAAAAACATGTCTATCTAAATTTCCAGATGGTAAATTACTTCATTTCTACTATGTTATCAGTTAGTGAAATACTTAATCTCTCTGATTTCCCTTTGGTTAAGCCCATGTTCTTCCCATGGACTTCAGGATTGTAGCTCCTGATTTGCCTTGCATAGAGACATGCCAATCATTCTGCACGGAGCTTGAGTTTTCCAAAAACAGCCCCTCCCATTTTTCTTTCTCTTGATGTAAAAGAGGCCTACACTCTGTGCTTTCTTCAGATGGGTTTGAAGAACTACTAGGACTCCCATTTTCTTGGTTGGCACCTTCTTAATCAATAAATCTTTCCTTATTCCAAATGCTGCATTCTGAGTTTCGGCCTTTTGAAGCATCAATCACATGGGCTTTGAAATAGAAACAGAGGAAAAAACAAGGGCTTTGGTTTACACAGAACTATATTAATTTTTTGGATCTGCTTCTTCTCAAATTTGTGACTAACAAAAATTTACTTCACTGTACCTCTCATTCTGAATTTAGAAAATGGTGACAACAGCACCTCCCTCAAACTTTCTTGGAAGAATTACATAAAATCAGATATCTAAACATCTGAAACATAGTAGCATCTTAGTTAATGTTAATTTTCTAGTTGTTCCCCAATTTATCTTTCCCATCACCCTCCAGGAATGTATCAGTCTGAGCTCAAAAAAAGAAAAAAATTCTGATACTACTCTTTTTCTGAGATGAGACAGGAGAGTGAGAGAAGGTAATAGTGATGTAATGAAGGGTAGTAATATAACCATCTTCTTTAAAATCAAGTAAACTTACTCCAAAGTGGGTATAAGACCACTTGCAAGGTAGAAATAGAACTCACTATAATTATTTAATATTTGGCTTAGTTCAGTCACTTCTCATTGGAAACTAGTACCATAGCTATCACTATGTGAATGTGCACTCCTTCCCCAATGATTAGACAAAATAGGTTTAAGGCAGGCAGTTTCCTCATAGTCACCTCCCTTATCACTATGGTGGTGCTTATAAGAACTAGAGAACTCCACCCAGCAGGAGACTATTTCTTCACTATTCTCAACTGAATGTTTTCTTCAATCTTTCCTGGCTGTTCGGTGTTCAGGTAAAATTATTGTGAAATTGGGTAAAGCAACCCTGATCAGTTTATCAAGAGCATCCCACAGCAGTCACAAATTATAGCAAATTCAAGTATCTCCTACCAGAATTCAAGGTTCTCTCTACCATGGTTCTTTCTGTTCACTAATAAAAGATGTGCATTTACACATTCCAAGGTATTCAAGCCTAAAATTTGAAGTTCCTCTTGTTTATGACTCATTTATCTACTTTAAATTGTTCTTTGGAAGGGGGCTCAGCTATCTTATAATATTTTCTCCCAAATCTTGTCTTCATTTAGACATATCTAAAGAAGAAAAATTAAATAACTGAATGACAGATGGCATTTGACTCTAAGCTTATGAGTTTTATATAAGAATACAAGGGGAGCCCTGGCTGGTGTGGCTCAGTGGATTGAGTGCTGGTCTGTAAAACAAAGCATCACCGGTTTGATTCCCAGTCAGGGCACATGCCTGGGTTGAGGGCCAGTTCCCCAGTAGGAGGTGCATGAGAGGCAACTGCACATTGATGTTTCTCTCACTCTTTTTCTCCTTCCTTTCCCTTCTTTCTCTCTTTCTTTCTAGAAAAAAGAAGAAGAAAGAAAGAAAGAAAGGATATGGGGGGGCAAGAAAACAGAATTTATTTATTAAAAAACCATGTATTTATTCTTAAGTTTAAACTTCAGTCACCTTCAAAGTACTCTCTATTTGATGCAATACACCTATTGGGGCTTTTTTCCACTGCTCAGATAATGGGGGAAATAGGAGGAGGGATTTGTCTATGTGTGTAAAGGACACATAGAGATGGCGGCAAGAGAGGTGGGAGCAGAGTCCACTTCCCCCTGCACATGGATGAAACACCTACCCAATCTACTGAGGAACAAAGCGAACAGCCAACAGTACCCAAGCATTTATGAAGACAGGAGACTAAGAAGTATAGAGGACACTAAAAAAACAGACTTGCTGCAGGACAAAAAGGTCCCTGGGACCAGAGCAGGGAACAGGGTGATGGCAGGACTCCTGGGAGAGAGCCGAGCTAACAGCTCCCTCCCCTGCCAAACAAGGCTTGAGAAGCACCGGGAGCACCAAGGCTTGAAGTCACAGGGAGGGGAATAAAGACGAAGTGGTAAACCCACGGAGACTGTGGGCACCAGCTGGGGAGAGTTGAGAGTTGGGCTGTGTCAGGCCCTGACCTGGACAGTCCCTGGTCTAGCTGGAGAGGTGGGCAGTGTGAGAGGACTAGCCCTTCCTTGTAAGGAGAGAGCAGCAGGATTGAGCAGGAGGATTTTCCCAAAAAGAAAAAGACCCTTGGGAGCACTTTGGGGAATTCCCCTTCAGTAGCAACTCCAGTCTCCTCTCTACTGGGCTGCTGCACTGTGCCCCGGCAGAGGTGTGTGTGGGGGGGAATAGAGCCCAAATCTTAAGCACTGGGGGGGGGGGGTGGAGAATGCACACTTGGGGGGGACCTGAGACAACAGGCACCAACTGGGGAGTGTACTCATTGACCAGGGAGTGTCCACACCTCATCTCGGAGGGAATTGAGACCACCGACACCTACCGGGGAGTGTGCAACTGGGAGAGACCTGAGACCACAGGCACCAGGGAGAGAGCAAATCAAGGAAGTTCCCACAAGCATGCCCAAAGCCCGGAGGAGGGTGAGTTCTTGAACCTGTGGGTCCTGGGGCCTCTGGAGAGCTGGGCCAGAGGCTGCCCGAGTGCTGATCAGGAAAGGAGAAGAGCTGGGCTAGGCTGCCTGAGTTGGCTGCAGACAAAAAGACTAACAAAACTGGCTTGACCACTTTGAAGCCAGCAGGCTTGTTATTTTCTTTTTTTTTGTTTTTTAAAATTTTTTCTTAAAGTAATTCCTTATTATTATTTTTAATTATTTTTCTTTCTCTTAACACCTTCTTCCTCTCTTTCCTTCTTTCTTGTTCTACTCCTTCTTTCTCTCCCTTTATATCTTCCTCCTTCCATCTTTTTTTTTCTTTTTAATCCCCACAAGTGAAACAATAAAACCTGGAACTGTGAAAAGAGCAAAGTTGGACCCAAAGAGGGGGCATCAAAAGAGCTGAGACAGTGACACAAATTTGACTTTGCTACTCCAGAGAACGTGTAATATATTGTATATTTGTAATATTATTTTTTTCATTATTCTTACATCACTCATTTTATTAGTATTTTTGTATATCTCTTCCTTCTGTTTAGTTTTCTTTGCTTGACTGGTTAATTTGCATTGTTTGACTGGTTTCCCCTTGTTCTCTCTTTCACAGTGTATTGTTAATTAACTGTTTTTCACTTCATTTTTGTTCCATTACACACTACTCTAGGACATATACTCTTTATTCTAGTTATCCAGATCACATAGATTCTGTCATATGATTGATGCTCCATTACTGTTGTAAATAATAGCTGTTCCATACATCTGTAAATACTACACAGAACCCCTCCCATATCAGAGCCCACTTCACTTTTTCCTGAACTTCATTACTGGTGTAGTTAAATCTATTCTCTCACACATTACACCTATTTTCTACTCTTTGCTCTCACTTTACCTCATAATCTGACCTCCCACAAGCTCACAGCTTTCTAGATCCAACTCATAATCCTCACCCCCTTCAACATGAGCCTTATCTTCTTTCTAACCCTTTCTAAAAAGTGGCTATGTGGGTGAATTATCACGGTTAATACTATATATATCCAAAGGATCTCCTATCTATTTTCTAAAGGCTGGTACTTTAAATATCATATAATACACTCCTGGTCTCTTAAACCATTTCGCCTTCGCCCTACAAACTACCATAAAAAAGAGTAGGTAGAAGCTGGGGGCCCAGGATACCTCCTGGAAGAGGAAACCCACCAACAAAGGAAACACCAACAGCTAAGAACAGAAGAAGATGAAGGATGAATTGGAAGTCACACTAACTCAACCCAGGACCTATTCGGAAATACAACTAAATAGTGAAGAAATTACTAAGAACAAACAACTGAAGAAGAGCAAGAGAAAAACCTCAAAACCTTGTACACATGGAAGAACCAGCTCCAACACAACTTGCCCATACCTACACAACAGAAAACGAGAGGTGGGGGACACACTGACCCTCAGATAACAAGGTAGTTAGAAAGACCCACTGAAGAAAGACCCCAAAAGAACCAAAAATCAAAGACATACACAGACAAACATAAACCACAGCCCAAGATCAGTAAGATCGGGAGATAATGTAACCTGTACCAATGATTCTCACAGGTATTCTATCACAGAAGTTTACACGATAAACCCAGGGGGGGACACAACATAGCAATTTAAGAAACAGAGGCTATCAGGAAGAGTCTCACAAACAATGGGAGGGCAAAGAAACAATCCCCAATGAAAGGAAAGGAGGAAGCCTCAGAAAGAATGCTAAATGAAAAAGAGGCAAGTCAACTATCAGATATTGAATTTGAAGCATTGGTTACAAGGAAGCTTCATGAGCTCACACAGAATTACCAAAAACTACAAGGAAACTAGAATGAACTCACTGCAAACTATATCAACATGAAAAAGAAAACAGAAACTATCAACAAGGGCGAAGAGGAAGTTAAGAAGGCAATTTCTGAACTGAAGAACACAGCAGAAGGAATCAAAAGTGGGCTCAATGAAGCAGAGGATTGGATCAGCAAACTGGAGGACAAGGTAGAAAAAAACACCCAGAATGAGCAAGAAAAGGAAAAGAGGCTCAGAAAGAATGAAGAGGTGTTAAGGGAAATGCAGAACAAAATGAAACGTAATAATATCCATATAATAGGGTTACCAGAACGAGAAGAGGAAGAGCAAGGGATAGAAAACCTGTTTGAAAAAGTAATGAGGGAAAAATTCCCTAATCTGATGAAAGAAAAAGTCACACAAATCCAGGAAACAAAGACAGTCCCAAGCAAGAGTAACCCAAAAAGGCTAACTGCAAGACACATCATAATTAAAATGACAAAATTCCAAGACAAATAAAGAATCTTAAAGGCAGCACGGGAAAAACAAGAAGTAACATACAAGGGAGCCCCGATAAGGTTAGCAACTGACTTCTCAATGGAAATGCTCCAAGCCAGAAAAGATTGGCAAAAAATATTCCAAGTAATGAGAACCAGAAGCCTGCAACCAAGGCTACTTTACCTAGCAAGGCTCTCAATCAAGATAGAAGGCCAAATAAGGAGTTTCCCAGACAAAAGAAGTCTAAAAGAATACACCTCCACCAAACCAGCTTTGAAAGAGATGCTAAAGGGACTGCTTTAAGGAAAGGAAGGAAAAGAGAGAGAGAGAGAGGAACATAGGAACAAAAAATTGGCAATGAATAACTACCTATCGATAATAACCTTAAACATAAATGGATTAAATGCTCCAATCAAAAGGCATAGAATAGCTGAATGGATAAGAAAGCATAACCCATATATATGTTGCCTACTAGAGACCCACCTCAGAACAAAAGACCTACACAGACTGAAAGTGAAGGGCTGGAAACAAGTTTTCCAAGCAATTGGACAGGGTAGCAATACTGTCCAAAAAAAAGCCAGGGTAGCAATATTCATATAAGACAAAATAGACTTCAAAAAAAAGGGCCATAAAGAGAGACACAGAAGGTCACTTCATAACAATCAAAGGAAGAATCAACCAAAAAGACATAAACATTGGAAATATATATGCTCCCAACATAGGAGCACCCAAATGCATAAAGAAAATCTTGGAGGACTTCAAGAAAGATATTGACAGCAACACAATTATAGTAGGGGATTTTAACACCCCACTGTCAAAGGTGGACAGATCTTCCAAACAAAATATCAACATAGATATCGTGACATTGAACAATGCCCTAGATGAAATGGACTTAACTGATACTGATATATATAAAGCCTTGCATCCCAAAGAAGCAAAATACACATTCTTATCAAATACACATGGAGCATTTTCAAAGGTAGACCACATGATAGGACACAAAAAAAGCCTCAACAAGTTCAAGAAAATTGAAATCATATCAAGCATTTTCTCTGACTACAAGGCAATAAAACTAGAAACCAATCTCAAGGAAAAAAAACCCAAACACTCAAAAACAAGGAGATTCAATGGCATGCTATCAAACAATGATTGGGTGAAGAATGAGATAAGGGAAAAAATCAAAAAGTTTCTGGAATCAAACGAAAATGAACTCAAAACAATCCAAAACCTATGGGACACAGCAAAGGTAGTCCTGAGAGGGAAGTTCTTACCAATACAGGCCTACTTATAAAGAATAGAAACATTTCAAATAAACAACCTAACCCTACACCTACAAGAACTCGAGAAACAACAACAAAGACTACCCAGAGCAAGTACAAGGAAGGAAATAACCAAGATCAGAGCAGAATTAAATAACATAAAGACTAAAAGCACAATTGTAAGGATCAATGAATCCAGGAGCTGGCTCTTTGAAAACATAAACAAAATCGACAACCCCTTAAGCAGGCTCATCAAGCAAAAAAGAGAGAGGACCCAAATAAACACAATCAGATATGAAAGAGGAGAGACTACAACTCATACCACAGAAACACAAAGGATTGTAAGAAATTTGTATGGAGAATTCTATGCCAAGAAATGTGAAAACCTAGATGAAATAGATAAATTTCTAGAAAAATAAAATTCTCCAAATCTCAATGAAGAAGCAGAAAGCCTTGAACAGACCAATAACACCTGATGAAATTGAAAGAGTAATCAAAGAGCAATCGACATACAAAAGCCCTGCAGCAGAGAGTCTCACAGAAGATTTCTACAGAGCATTTAAGGGACAGCTAAACCCCATTCTCCACAGATTATTTCAAAAAATTCAAGAAGATGGAAGACTCCCAAAATCATTTTAAGAAGCCAGTATCATCCTAATCCCAAAACAAGATAAAGACATAACAAAGAAAGAAAACTTCAGGCCAATTTTGCTGATGAACATAGATGCTAAAATCCTCAACAAAATATTGGCAAACCGCATCCAGCAATACATCAAAAAGATCATACACCATGATCAAATGGGATTCATTCCAGGGATGCAAGGATATTACAATATTTGCAAATCAATAAACATAATACATCACATAAACAACAGCAAAGACAAAAACCACATGATCATATCAATAGATGCAGAAAAAGCATTTGATAAGGTAAAGCAGCCATTTATGATAAAAACACTCAGCAAAGTGGGAATAGAGGGAGCATTCCTCAACATAATAAAGGCCATATATGAGAGACCTAAGCCAACATCATACTCAATGGACAAAAACTTAGAGCTTCCCCACTAAGATCAGGAACAAGACAAGGATGCCCTCTCTCACCACTCCTATTCAACATAGTATTGGAAGTCTAGCCAAACATTTCAGACAAGAAAAAGAAATAAAAGACATCCAAATTGGAAAGGAGGAAATGAAATTGTCATTGTTTGCAGATGACATCATAGTGTACATGGAAAACCCTATAGAATTCACCAAAAAACTGCTCGACCTAATAAATGAATTTGGCAAAACAGCCAGATACAAACTCAATACTCAGAATACAAAAGCATTCTTGTACACCAACAATGAAATATCAGAAACAGAAATCAGGAAAAAATTCCCATTTGATATAGCAACAAGAAAAGTAAAGTACCTAGGAATAAACATAACCAAGGAGGTAAAAGACCTGTACTCAGAAAACTACACAACACTGAAGAAAGAAATTAAGGAAGACACAAACAAATGGAAGCATGTACCATGCTCATGGATTGGAAGAATTAACATCATCAAAATGTGCATACTACCCAAAGCAATTTATAGATTCAATGCAATCCCTATTAAAGTATTCATGACATAATTCACAGATATAGAACAAACATTTCAGATATTCATATTGAACCATAAATGGCCTCAAATAGCTGCTGCAATTTTGAGAAAGAAGAAGAAAGCAGGAGGGATCACAATACCTGATATCAAACTGTATTACAAGGCCACTGTAATCAAAACAGCCCGGTACTGGCATAAAAACAGGCACATAGACCAATAGAACAGAACAGAGAGCCCAGAAATAAACCCAAGTCTATACAGTCAATTAATATTTGACAAAGGAGGCAGGAGCATAAAATGGAGCAAAAATAGCCTGTTCAACAGATGGTGTTGGGAGATCTGGACAGCTATGTGCAAAAAAATGAAACTCGATCACCAACTTACACCATACACAAAAATAAATTCAAGGTGGATAAAAGACTTAAACATAAGTCCTAACTCCATAGAAGTCCTAGAGGAAAACATTGGCAGGAAAATCTCAGACATTCCACGTAGCAACGTCTTCACAGACATGTCCCCTAAAGCAAGGGACATAAAGGAAAGAATAAACAAATAGGACCTCATCAATATAAAAAGCTTCTGCACGGCTAAAGAAAACTGCATTAAAATAAAAAGAGAACCAACAGTATGGGAAAACATATTTGCCGATGATACCTCAGACAAGAGCCTGATCTCCAAAATATATAAAGAACTCACAGGACCCCACTCCAGGAAGACAAACAACCCAGTTAAAAAATGGGCAAAGGACTTGAACAGACACTTCTCCAAGGAAGACGTACGGAGGGCCCAGAGACATATGAAAAGATGCTCAGCATCACTAGCCATCAGAGTGATGCAAATTAAAGCCACAATGAGGTACCATCTCACACCAGTCAGAGTGGCCAACATAAACAAATGAACGAACAAATGTTGGAGAGGATGCAGAGAAAAGGGAACCCTAGTACATTGTTGGTGGGAATGCAGACTGCTGCAGCCACTGTGGGAAACAGTATGGAATTTCCTCAGAAATCTAAAAATGGAACTGCCCTTTTATCCAGCAATTCTGCTGCTGGGATTATACCCTAAGAACCCTGAAACACCAATCCAAAAGAACCTATGCACCCCAATGTTCATAGCAGCACAATTTACATTACCTAAGTACTGGAAGCAACCTCAGTGCCCATCAGCAAATGAGTGGATCAAGAAACTATGGTACATTTACAGAGTGGAATTCTACGCAGCAGAGTGAAAGAAGGAGCTTATACCCTTTGCAACAGCATGGATGGAACTGGAGAGCATTATGCTAAGTGAAATAAGCCAGGCAGTGAGGGACAAATAACATATACTCTCACCTTTAACTGGAACATAATCAACAAGAGAAAAGAGCAAACAAAATATAACCAGAAACATTGAAGTTAAGAACAATCTAACAATAGCCAGAGGAGAGTGGGGAGGGGACAGTGAGGAGAGGGGATTACAGGAACTACTATAAAGGACACATGGACAAAATCAAGGGGGAGGGTGGCGGTGGAGGAGCGAGGTGTGTTTGGCTGGGTTGGGGTGGAGGGATGGGGAGAAAATGCAGACAATTGTAATTGAATAACAATAAAAATTAAAATTAAATAAACATTAAATAAAATTCTGGGTGAATTCACACTGAAAAGCCAACATTTAATCCATTTAAGATCTATTTGTATTTTTCATGCTACATGCTAAAGAAGATAGAGAATATAAATGATTGAACTAATGTAAGTAAAAAGCAAAAAAGATTTCAGGAAATTATCTGGAAATCAGTGAATCAACCTATGAAAGAAAAACTATGTAATGTGAGACCTATGAGATCAAAGCTGCATTTTCTGTAGGTATTTCATTTGAGAAAGGATGTCTACAAGTATATGAATCATAAAATAGGTTTCAGACATTGAGACCTGAATGAAAATTGGCGAATGTGTACTAAAGATATTTCAGGCAGAAGACAAAAGTAGAATCTACAGAGATGTAAGATTTTATGAAAATTGTGAGAAAAACACTGCTTTCAGAAACCATATCATCAAATGAAGGCACAAAATCTAGTCAATTGCCTTAATGTGGATGGAATGAGGGACTTCCATCCCTTTATCAGAAACTCAAACACAAAACATAAAATACACATAGTGTAATGCCTACCCAAAAACAGTGGGTATAGAAAAAAAATTCAATAAATAACCCATACTCTTAATCAAATCTACATAGACAAACAACTCTCTAAATATGGACACCAGGACAAAGATTCCACCAGATAAAATGATATTCTTAAAACAGCTTTGAAAAGATGTTTAAACTGGCTAATTATCAATTAATTCAGAAAAAAATATGTAAGCAATATTCACAGCAACTTACCACAAAAGAGAATAAATTATGTACCTAAAGAAATTCTACACCCAGGCCAGGTAACTCAGTTGGTTAGAGCTATCATCCCCTATGTCAAGATTTTCTTTTTTTTTATTGTTGTTGAAATACGCTTGTCTCCATTTACCCTCCAACACTCCTTCCCACCCCAGCCATTCCCACCTCCCTCTCTTGCTTCCACCACACCTTGGTTTTGTTTGTTCGTCCTTTATACTTGTTCCCGAAAACCCTTCCCTCCTTCCACCCACTATCCTCCCCCCAACCTCCCCTCTGGTTACTGGCAAATTGTTCTTAATTTCAAAGTCTCTGGTTATATTTCCCTTGCTTGTTTGTTTTCTTGATTAGGTTTCAGATAAAGGTGAGATCATATGGTACTTGTCCCTCAACCCCTGGCTTATTTTACTTAGCATAATACTCTCCACTTCCATCAAAACCTTCCCAAAGGGTAGGAGCTCCTTCTTTCTCTCTGCTGCATAGAATTCCATTGTGTAAATGTAACATAGTTTTCTGATCCATTCATTTACAGATGGGTGCTTAGGTTGCTTTCAGCACTTGGCTATTGTATATTGTGCTGCTATGAACATTGGGATGCATAGGTTCTTTTAACTTGGTATTTATGGTTCTTAGGATATAATCCCAATAGTGGAATCACTGGGTCAAAAAGCAGTTCCATTTTTAGTTTTCTGAGAATGTTCCATACTGTTTTCCACAGTGGCTACACCAGTCTGCAATCCAACCAACTGTGCACTAAGATTCCCTTTTCTCACCAGCCTCTTCAACACTTGTTTGTTGCTTTATTTATGATGGCGATTCTCACCAGTGTGAAGTGATATCTCACTGTGGTTCTAATTTTCATCTCTCTGATGGCTAGTGATACTGAAGATCTTTTCATATGTCTCTGGACCCTCTATATGTCGTCCTTGCAGAAGTGTCTGTTCAAGACTTTTGGCCATTTTTTGCTTGGGTTGTTTGTCTTCCTGGAGTGGAGTCGTGTGAGTTCTATATATAGTTTTGAGATCAAACCCTTGTAGGAGGTATCAAGGTAAATATGCTTTCCTATATAGTTGGTTGTCTTTTCATTTTAATGCTGATTTCTTTTTTAAAATTATTTTATTGTTGTTCAATTACAGATGTCTGCATTTTCTCCCCACCCCTCTACCCCTCCCCAGCCAAACCCACCTCTCTCCCCTGCTTCCACCCTCCCCCTTGGCTTTGTCTCTGTGTCCTTTATAGTAGTTCCTGAAAACCCTTCTCCCCACTGTCCCTTCCCCCCTCCCCTCTGGCTGTTGTTAGATTGTTCTTAACTGCAATGTCTCTGGTTACATTTTGTTTGCTTTTTTCTTCTGTTGATTATGTTCCAGTTACAGGTGAGATCATCGTGGTATTTGTCCCTCACTGCCTGGCTTATTTCACTTACAATAATGTTCTCCATTTCCATCCATGCTGTTGCAAAGGGTATAAGCTCCTTCTTTCTCTCTGCTGTGTAGAATTCCATTGTGTAAATGTACCATAGTTTTTTGATCCAGTCTTTTGCTCATGGACACTTAGGGTGCTTCCAGACTTGGCTATTGTAAATTGTGCTGCTATGAACATTGGGGTTCATAGGTTCTTTTGGATTGGTGTTTCGGGTCTCTTAGAGTATTATCCCAGCAGCAGAATTGTTGAGTCAAAGGGCAGTTCCATTTTTAGTTTTCTGAGGAAATTCCACACTGTTTTCCACAATGGCTGGAGCAGTCTGCATTCGCACCAACAGTGCACTAGGGTTCCCTTTTCTCCGCATCTTCTCCAACATTTGTTTGTTGATTTGTTTATGTTGGCAGTTCTGACCGGTGTGAGGTGATATCTCATTGCAGTTTTAATTTTCATCTCTGATAGTGAGGGATACTGAGCATCTTTTCATATGTCTCAGGACCCCCTCTATGTCCTCCTTGGAAAAGTGACTGTGGAAGTCCTTTACTCATTTTTTAATTGGGTTGTATGTCTTCCTAGAGTGGAGTCATATGAGTTCTTTGTATATTTTGGAGATTAAAACCTTGTGTGAGGTATCATTGGTAAATATGTTTTCCCATACTGTTGGTTCTCTTTTCATTTTAATGCTGTTTTCTTTAGCCATGCAGAAGCTTTTTATTTTGTTGAGGTCCCATTTGGTTATTCTTTCCTTTATGTCCCTGCATAGGGGACATGTCTGAAAATATTGCTGTGTGAAATATATGAGATTTTCCTTCCTATGTTCTACTCTAGGGCTTTAATAGTGTCACAACTTATAGTTAAATCTTTTATCCACTTTGAATTTATTTTTGTGCATGGTGTCAATTGGTGCTTGAGTTTCATTTTTTTGCATGTAGCTGTCCAACTCTCCCAACACCCTTTGTTGAAGAGGCTATTTTTACTCCATTTTTTGCTGCTACTGCCTTTGTCGAATATTAATTGACCATTGAGACTTGGGGATATTTCTGGGCTCTCCATTTTGTTCCATTGGTTTATGTGTCTGTTTTTATGCCAGTAGCAGGCGGTTTCATTACAGTGGCCTTGTAATATAGTTTGATATGAGGTATTGTGATCCCTCCTACTTTGCTCTTCATCTGAAAAATGCAGCAGCTATTCAGGGTCATTTATGGTTCCATATAAATTTTTTGAAGTGTTTATTCTATACCTGTGAAATATGCTATTGATAATTTCTTGGTATTGCATTGAAACTATAGATTGCTTTGGGTAGTATGGACATTTTGATGATGTTAATTCTTCCAATCCATGAACATGGTATATGTTCCCATTTGTATATGTCTTCCTTAATTTTTTTTCTTCAGTTTTGTGCAGTTTTCTGACAGCAGATGTTTTATCTCTTTAATTAAGTTTATTGCTAGGTATTTTATTTTTCTTGTTGCTATATCGAATGGGATTTTTTTCTGAATTCTGCTTCTGATGTTTCATTGTTGGTATACCAAAATGCATTTGATTTCTGAATACTGACGTTGTATCCCATTGTTTTCCCAAATTCATTTATTAGGTCAAGTAGTTTTTGGTGGAGTCTATAGGATTTTTTATGTGCACTATCATGTCATCTATGAACAATGACAGTTTTGTTTCATCCTTTCCAGTTGGATGCCTTTTATTTCCATTTCTTGTCTGATTACTGTGGCTAGGACTTCCAATACTATGTTGAATGGAAGCAGTGAAGGTGGACAACTTTGAGTTGTTCCTCATCTTAGTGGGAAAGATTTTGATTTTTGCCCATGGAGTAGATGTTTCCTGTAGGTCTCTCATATATCGCCTTTATTATATTGATGAATGTTCCCTCTATTCCCACTTTGCTGAGTGTTTTTATCATAAATGGGTGCTGTACCTTATCAAATGCTTTTTCCACATCTATTGATATGATCAGATGATTTTTGTCTTTCCTTTTATGTGATGTATTACATTTATTGATTTGTGAATATTGTAGATCCTTGCATCCCTAGTATGAATCCCACTTGGTCATGGTATATGATTTTTTTAATGTATTGCTGGATACAGTTTGCCAATATTTTCTTGAGGATTTTAGTGTTTATGTTCATCAATGATATTGGCCTGAAGTTTTCTTTCTTTGTAGTGTCTTTATCTGCTTTTGAGATTAGGATGATACTGGCTTCATAAAAAGAGTTTGGGAGTCTTCCGATTTCTTGTATTTTCTGGAATATTCTGTGAAGAATAGGGTTTAGCTCTACCTTAAGAATATTTCATGGAATTCTCCTGTGAAACCATCTGTTCCAGGGCTTTTGTGTGTCGGGAGTTTCTTGATTACTGCTTCAATTTTGTCTACTGTTATTGGTCTTTTCAGGCTTCCTGCTTCTTCTTTATTGAGATTTAGAAGGTTATATTTTTTATAAAAATTTGTCCATTATACTTAGGTTTTCAAATTTCTAGGCTTATAGTTCTTTGTAGTAATTTCTCACAATCCTTTGTATTTCTGTGCTATCACTTGTAATCTCTCCTCTTTCATTTCTGATTGTGTTTATTCAGGTCCTCTCTCTTTTTTCTTGATTAGTCTGCTTAATGGTTTGTTGATTTTGTTTACCTTTTCAAAGAACCAGCTCCTGGATTTGTGCATTTAGTCCCTATGTCATTTAATTCTGCTCTGATCTTGGTTATTTCCTTCCTTGTACTTGCTCTGGGTTGTCTTTGTTGTTGTTCCTTGAGTTCTTGTAGGTGTAGGGTTAGGTTGTTTATTTGAAATGTTTCTATTCTTTTTAGGTAGGCCTGTATCACTATGAAGTTCCCTCTCAGGACTGCCTTTGCTGTGTCCCATTTGGTTTGGATTGTTGTGGGTTCATTTTCATTTGTTTCCATAAACTTTTTGACTTGTTCCCTCATCTCATTCTTGACCCATTCATTGTGTAATAGCATCCTATTCAATTTCTATGAGTTTGAGTGTTTTTGAGTTTTTCCCTTGAGTTTAGTTTACAGTTTTTGTCCCTTGTGGTCAGAGAAAATGCTTGATATGATTTCAATTTTCTTGAACTTCTTGAGGCTTGTTTTGCGTCCTATCATGTGGTCTATCTTTAAAAATGTTCCATGTGCATTTGAAAAGAACGTATGTTTTGTTCTTTGTGAAGAAAGGCTCTATATATATCAGTTAAGTTAATTAGATATAGGACATTGTTCAATGCTGCAATATCTTTGTTGATATTTTTAAAAATCTATCCATTTTTGACAGTGGGGTATTAAAATCCCCTACTGTGATTGTGTTGTTGTCATCTTTCTTGAAGTCCTCCAAAATTTTCTTCATGTATTTGGGTGCTCCTATGTTTGGTACATGTCTATTTGCAATGTTTTTTATTTCTCTTTTTAAAAATATATTTATTGATTATGCTATTACAGTTGTCCCATTTCCCCCCTTCACTCCACTCCCTCCTGCCCACCCCCTCCCTCCCACATTCCCCCCTATAGTTCATGTCCAATGGGTCATACTTATAAGTTCTTTGGCTTCTACATTTCCTATACTATTCTTACCCTCCCCCTGTCTATTTTCCACCTATCATCTATGCTACTTATTCTCTGTACCTTTCGCCCCTTCTCCCCCTCCCACTCCCCTATTGACAACCCTCCATGTGATCTCCATCTCTATGGTTCTGTTCCTGTTGTAGTTGTTTGCCTAGTTTGCTCTTGTTTTTGTGTTAGGTGTGGTCGTTAATAACTGTGAGTTTGCTGTCATTTTTACTGTTCCTATTTTTTATCTTCTTTTTCTTAGGTAACTCCCATTAACATTTCATATAACAAGGGCTTGGTGATGATGAACTTCTTTAACTTGACCTTATCTGAGAAGCACTTTATCTTCCCTTCCATTCTAAATGATAGCTTTGCTGGATACAGTAATCTTGGATGTAGGTCCTTGCGTTTAATCTTGGCTAATGTAATTATGATGTGCCTTGGTGTGTTCCTCCTTGGGTCCAGCTTCTTTGGGACTCTCTGAGCTTCCTGGACTTCCCGGAAGTCTATTTCCTTTGCCAGATTGGGGAAGTTCTCCATTATTTGTTCAAATAAGTTTTCAATTTTTTGTTCTTCCTCTTCTCCTTCTGGCACCCCTATAATTCGGATGTTGGAACGTTTCAAGATGTCATGGAGGTTCCTAAGCCTCTCCTCATTTTTCTGAATTCTTGTTTCTCCATTCTTTTCTGGTTGGATGTTTCTTTCTTCCTTCTGGTCCACACCGTTGATTTGAGTCCCAGTTTCCTTCGCATCACTATTGGTTCCCTGTACATTTTCCTTTGTTTCTCTTGGCATAGGCTTCATTTTTTCATCTGGTTTTCGAACAGATTCAACCAATTCTGTGAGCATCTTGATAACCAGTGTTTTTGAACTGTGCATCCGGTAGGTTAGCTATCTCTTCCTTGCTTATATGTATTTTTTCTGGAGCTTTGAAGTGTTCTGTCATTTGGGCCTTTTTTTTTTTTTTTTGTCTTGGCACGTCTGTTACTTAAAGGGGCGGAGCCTTAGGTCTTCCGGGGCGGGGCGGGGTAACGCTGGTCTCCGCACTGTGATGCTGCGCTATGACGCTGTACGTGGGGGAGGGGCCTAGAGCGAGCAATGGCTCCCGCTCCCCTCTCCACCAGATTTCAGTCTTTCACTCTGCTACCCACAATCAAACTGGGCCCCTCTGGTGCTGGTTCCCAAGTGGGTGGGCTTGTGCACGCCCTAGGCCTATGTGGGTCTCTCCAACGACCTCTCCTGTGAGGCTGGGAGTCTCTCTGCTGCCACCCCAACCCCCACGGGCGTTTTCAGAGGTTTGAGGCTTTATTTCCCTGCGCTGGAGCCCTGGGCTGGGTGGTTTGCTTTGCTCCCCACCGCCGTTTGTCCGGTTTATCTGTGCGTGAATGGGGCTGAGGGGTGCTACCCGCTGCTCTGCCTGCCCCATTCTCCGCCATTCTGAGTCCGGTCCTCTCGGTTTATCTGTGCACAAATGTGGGGCCGCAGGGACTGCTAGTGGTTAGAATGCCTACCCCTTTCATCCCACACTCCGCCAGTCTGGATCCCGCCACGGCAACTGAGTCCTCTCCACCTGGCTGCCTGTCTCTGCCCCTCCTACCGGTCTGGATGAATGTTTGTTTTTTATTTCCTTGGTGTCGGATTTCCTTGCCATTTGATTTTCTGTCAGTTCTGGTTGTGCAAGGAGGTGCAGTGTGTCTACCTATGCCGCCATCTTGGTTCTCCCCATTATAAAAGTTTTTAAATGTTTAATTTCAATCTTCATACTGAAATCATAACAAGTTATGGACAAGTAACAACTATATCCTGAGTCTGATCTTGTTCTTTTTTAAAAAACAATTTTTGAATTCTTATTCTATTACAGTTGTCCCACACTTTGAAAACTATAGCTTTATTTTTCAGGTATCTTTAAATGTTTAGAATTCCCACAACATTCAAAACTGAAATGTCTATGTCTGTGCCTTTACTTCCACAGTTTGAAGTTTCATCATAAGTGGGCCCAGTGTATCAGTCATCTTTCAGCTTTCAATTTTAGGGGAATATCTGAGGCTTGTTCTGTAATTCAGCAGCAAGAACTGGCCATTACTTTCCTGATGACTTCGACCTAACTCAGAAAACAAAACATTGATTTCTAATTAGCAGTCACAACATTGTATTCCAATTATTTATTCATATGGACATCCATCCCACCATTGTAGAGTAGTTCTCAAACATTTTTGTTATTGCTCTCAAATAAGTGTCTTTGGCATGGATACATCTCAATTCTAGGCCTAAACCCAATGGTCTGTTTGATTTCTCCATTCTGAACCTTAACAAGAATTTCAAATTAAACATCCAAAACCAAATTCTTAGTTTGTCCTCCAAATTTGTTCCTTTCTTATCTATCTTTCTTATCTATCTAGTTAATTGTAATTCCAAATAGAATTCCAGCTTCTCTGGACAAAAACCTAGAGTTATTCCTGACTCCCTGTTTTTCTAGTACAAGATAGAATTTATCTTTAAGACATATTGTCCTTGTATCCTTTATAGTAGTAGCTCCTGCAGACCCCTCTCCCTACTATCCCCTCCCCACTCCCCTCTGGCCATTGTTACATTGTTCTTAATTTCAATGTCTCTGGTTATATTTTGTTTGCTTTTTTCTTTTGTTGATTATGTTCCAGTTACAGGTGAGATCATGTGGTATTTGTCCCTCACTGCCTGGCTTATTTCACTTAGCATAGAGGTGGGGGAGGGAGCTGGGACTGGCTGGGGTGGGATGGAGGGATAGGGAGAAAATGCAGACAATTGTAACTGAATAAAATTTTTAAAAAATTTTAAAATAAAATAAAACCAGCTGACAAAATACTATATATATATAGTATATAGTATATAGTATATATATATAGTATTTGAAATACTATATATATATAGTATTTCAAAACACACACAGTTTCAAGTCTCTTTTTACCACATCCATCTCAAGTGCTATGGTTTACTATTATCAACAACTTCTTGAATTACTACAATGGGCTTGAAATTGGTCCTGCTGCTTCGACCCTTGCCCTGGCCCCCATGTTTAGTATCACAGAAGCATAATATATAGTGGGGGAAAGATTTGACATGAGACAAGAAAAACTAGCTTCGGCCATATTTAAGAATTCAAGCCCTGGCTGGTGTGGCTCAACAAATTGTGTGTCAACCTGAGAACTGAAAGGTCTCCAGTTCAATTCCCAGTCAGGGCAGCTGCCTGGGTGGTGGTCCAGGTCCCCATTTGGAGGTGTGTGAGAGGCAATTGATTGATGTATCCCTCACACATCGATGTTCTTTCCCTCTTTTTCTCCCTCCCTACCCCTCTCTGTAAGATAAATAAAATTCTTAAAAATATATGGATGCTGGAAGAAAAAAATCAAGAATTATTGTTACCAAAATACTAGAGTCTTGGAGCAAAGTCCATTCCATAGAAAACATTGAAAATATATTCATATCACATGCATCTGCTAGAAACTAAAAGTCCCCTCAGATTTGATAGAAGTCACTCCTGTGTCCTTCTTTCTTGTCATAAAAACTTGACCTTTATCTGTTATTGCTCCAAAGAGTTTATTAAAAGGCTACCTTTCTCTCTAGACTCTAGCGATCTGCCTATAGATAAACATGTCATAAAAGAGGTGATGTTCTAAACAATGGAATGGCTAGCCCCTAAATTTGCTCATGGTTAAGAATACAGCCTTGGTAAGTGGTCATGGAACCATCTGCTAAATGGAAAATAGAAACTTCCACTAAAAAATCTACCAATCTTCTCAATTACCACATTCAAAGTAAGGTGTTGGTTGGACATCAGTATAAACTGCATCTTAACAGCTTCCTGCTCTCCAATAGGCTCAAATATACCTCCATTAAAATAATTAGATAATTAAAAATTTATATAAAATATAAGAGGAAACAAACTATAAATAGTTATGACAATAGTATAGCAAAATAGTAAAGAAAAATAAACATATATCTTGGCTGGTATCCAATCACTCTTTTCCTTCATTGTCTTGGCTCCATTGATTAAAATTATCCCCAATCCCCATGTCTTCTTCCTAATTTCTCAAAATATCAATTTCTCCCCTAAATATGCTTATCTACTAAGACACACACATACACAATCTCAGAGAAATGGAAATGCCAGTCTAACCCCATTCTTATTTTGACAGATTTCTCATATGTCATTATTTTAAATATCTCTGAAGATGTACAAACACCAGTCACTGTAAAGTCTGAAGCAATTTTCTGCCTCCTTCACCTCTGGTGAGAGAAAAAAGGAGAAAGAAAACATTTTAATAATAACAGCCAAAGATGCAGATATGTCAAAGAGGGAATGAATTAAGAAATCACTTAATTTGATAATAAATGTATTTTATTCAGAATAATTGAAATATATAATATACAGGCAGAACCACCTACAGAATTTGTGGGGCCAGTATGAAATTAAAATGCAATATCTCATTCAAAAATTGCTAAGAATTTCAAGATGGTAACAGCTACACAGGTCAAATGCCCATCAAGCTGGCCCTGAATTCAGGTTATGAATACAAATATAAACTCCTAAATTCTGCCTTCAAGGAACTAATATTTAAAAGAAAAAAGAAGAGCAAAAACCTAAATAACAGCGTTTAAAGTACACATAGATAATGCATTTCAGGAGATTAGTCCAATTTGGGGAACAAACAAGAGATTTTTTTTATAGTTACAGAATTTTTTTTCTTTTATTATTGAATTTATTGGGTGACATTGGTTAATAAAATTATATAATTTCAGGTGCACAATTCTTTAGGACATCATCTGCATGTTGTATTGTGTATTTACCACCCCAAGTCAAATCTTCTTCCAACACCATTTATCCTCCATTTTCCCTCTTCTACCTCCCTCCAACTCCCTTTCCTTCTGGTAATCACCATACTGTTAACTGTTTCTATGAGTTTTTTCATTTTTTGCTTAATCCTTCACCTTTTCACCCAGCTCCCAAACCTCCCTCCCCTCTGACGTATTTATGAATCTGTTTCTATTTTGTTACTTTATTTTGTTCATTAGATTTCACATATAAGTGAAATCATATGGTACTTGTCTTGAGATTTCAATTAAGTAATCCAGAGAAGTAGGCCTCTGAGTTCAAGTTTGAAGGATAAATGAACATATTGCCAAAGCAGAAAAGAGATCGTCACAAGATGAGGGTGGGGGACAGGTTTCCAAATGAATCAGAATCTCTGCCAGAATAAGATGTTTTAACAAAATCATATTTTGTTTATTTGTATAAACCATATTTAACAAGTAGACAAGTATCTTATGTATAAAGTGAAACAAATGTCATTAGAGTTGACTTAGGCTTATCTTTAATTTCTTTAAGAATCTATTTTTGATCCAAGATTTCTGTGCCAAGCAGAGAAAACTTCCTGAAATCTTGGGTTCTTGGATATTGGCTTCTGTGGGAAAAGCAGGGTTGGGTACATGGGGAGAGCAGACACTCTGATTTGAGCTGTGGGAAGAGAAGAGGAGCTTGATATAAAAGAAGGGAAATTAGAAAAGGGCAAGAAAGAAAAACAATATAGAAAAATACAATGAGTTAATAAGTAGTTGAAGAAACAGAACAAGAAAAGTCTCACCTTTGCTTTTTAAACCATGAGTCAACCAAAACCAAGATAACCACGGTAACTAATACAGCCAAACATACACATATCAGGAAGATGGGGTATCCATCTGGTTGGGGATAAAATAAGAATGTCAATCTATGAAGTACTTTCTATTCTACCTCAGTTAATGTTTCTCATTTTATAGGGGAGGGACATTCCAGAGATTTTTTATGTATTTTCTAGTCTTCATTTCAATTCTTCCTGAGTCTATGTCCCTGATCTCACCCCACCTCTTTTTTTTGACAAATAATTATATCTTTCTTTTTTTCCTCTTTAGTATTTGTAATCATCTACTTCTGTGTTTTTTAAATTTAATTTCTATCATTCTTTATCTTCTGTATTTGTATTTTCCCACTTTTATCCTCTCGTGCATATCATTCCTATCCATTTCACTCTGGAACTATGAGAAGATTATCATTTCCCATCCGGGCCCTTGTTCTTTCTCACCCCAGTGAATGATTATATCGTGGCCTCCTAAGCTGCTGTGTTTCACTCGGCAAGTCAGACCAACTGCCTCTCCAGCTGCCACATTCAGGGTTACTCGAAGATACCATGTTCGGTCAACATTGGGCAAGAGTTCACCTCTCTGAGTGCCCAGCTGCTCCTGCTCACCCCGCATCCACATCACCCACACAGGTTTTGGATGAAAGCCAGAGACATGGCACACCAGTAGCAGACGTCCAGGACCAGGACTAGAGCCCTTGGACACCCAAGCTTCTGGCTTCACTAGAAAGAAGATGAGAAGAAATGGAATTTAAGAGGGTATCCTAAGCCATAGCTTAGTGACTTGGGTACCTTAGCAGTTTGAATAATCACTTCTATTTCTTGTCTTGGAAATAGTCCTATGCCCAAAACCACCCTCTAGCCCTGGGTTTTATTATGGGTTTCAAAGGGGTGATAAAGAGTGAAAAGCTCAAATACAAGAATATAAGAATATAAGGGTAGGAAAAGTTGGGCTCACCTTGTCGTTCCAGTTCTGACTTCCCTGCTTCAAGGAGACCTGCTAGATATCGAGGGCAGGTGTCAATGAGAAGTCTCTGCACAATTTCTTTAATAACTCGGTAGTGATTAAGCACCTTACAAACTTCCTGAGCCTGACTCCCTGCTCCTGGAGATGGCTTCCAGAAATTTCCTTGGAAACTCAGGAAATCTGATCCTTGATATGCCCCATTTAAGAAGTTTTCTGAAACCTTCCCAGAATGCATTCTACAGCCGAATGATATCTGGAGCTCAAAGGGATCTGGGGATGGACAAGGAAGAAAGAGTCAATATAAAAGGAATTATAGGGAAGGAAAGCAAACAGTCTAGAAAGTAAAGGGATACAAAGAAAAAAGTTCTGGCAAATCCCATGGAAAACTAGAGTTTGGATGGAAAAATGAGAAGAAATTTGTGGGGGGGGTGGGGAATGAGAAGATAATAAAGGCATATTGAAACAATTAATTCAAAGGGTCTCAATAGGAAGACTATTAGAAACATAGCAGCCATGTCAGGAAGAACTCACTTGGGAGTGGTTAGGTACTGGTTAGGTAGGCTACCTGAACAATCAGGGTAAGGAGAAAGAAGAACAAGATTCTGGTTGTGAAAGGCTGAGTGTGAGGCCAAGGATGAGGGAAAGAACATCAAAAAGAGGCAACTATTCCAAGGAGCCAGCATATGAGGGTGTATTTAAGGATATGAATAGATATGTACATGTAAGTCTTTCTGTATACGTGTTGGGGTGGGGGTAGAATGAGAATGGTGGTGAAGGATGAAGCAAAGTGGAGAGAGTGAGCCAACGGAGAGAGAAAAAAAGGTCAGGAAGGTTGAAAGATGGTCAGAACCCATATACAATCTTCCCCTGATCAGAGCCCCCAGGCAAATATCAGTTTGAAAAAGCATACTCACATTCAAACTGAAACTGACTGGAAAATGCCTGCACTTCCCGAGGCAAACTATGGAAGTACAACTGCAATAGCTCTCGGAGGTTCTTCAATTCTTCCTTGCTAAAATTACCCTGGGACCAGGGCCATAGAAAGCGGATGGTGCCCAAGACACTGTCCCAGCCATGAGTCTGCAACTCACCCAGCCAGCCTGAGACCTGGGTGTATTCCCAGCTGTGGTTGGCAAAGGAGAAGGTCTGGAGCAAACGAAAGGAGAGGGGATCTTCTGCTGCTGGATGATGGGGTCCTAGAACTTGCGTAGCTGAGAGACAGAGAAGTGACAATTCAGAGAGGGTGAAAAAAGGTGAGAAGAAGCCCATATAGGAAAAGAAAAATGGAGATAGTTACAGGGTTTGCACATATTTCCAAATCCCCTTCTCCCTGATTCAGCCTCTACTCCCTAAAATCAGAGAAAGAAGCTGAGACTGGGGTCAAGAATACATTGCCTGGAATTAAACTGTCATGCAGATTTCAAGGCACCCAGTGGGAGCATTACTCCTTGCTCCTAGATCCTCCCCAGAACTTTTCCTCCACCCTGCTATGCCCAACCACAAGTATCTTTCCACCAGAGTTCTTCTTACCCATTGTGCTTGGCCCATGGGAAATAATTTTCATGAAAAGCAGGAGCAGAAGAAGCAGCATTGAAGCTCTGTTAGGCAAAAGATGCCTCAGCAGGACAAACTGTCTTCAAAACTCAGATATCAGCTCTCCCTTCAAATCCTTTTGAACTCTTACCTAACTTCCCTTGCCAAACAAACAAACCTCTTTCTCTGCTCACTTCCCTTTTACAGAAACCATACTGCCTCCCTCAGCCACAAGCCTCCCACAAGGTCTCTTATTTCCCTTCCATCTCTCCCACTAGCTGGCTTGCAGATTTTCTTCCTGCTCTTGTCTCCCTCTAAACCTAATTTCACCAACAACTATGAAAGGAATTCTGTCTTATAATAAAGTCTCCCCTGGCTGGTGCCCAGTGGGTTGAGTGCCAACCTGTGAACTAAAGGGTCACTGGTTCAATTTTAAGTCAGGGCACATGCCTGGTTTTTGGGCCAGGTCCCCTGTGGGGGGAGCTCAAGAGGCAATTACACATTGATGTTTCTCTCCTTCTCCTTCTCTCTTCCCCTCACTCTAAAAATAAATAAATAAAATCTTCAAAAACAAAAATAAAGTCTGTAGTCTGGCAGGAAAATTCAGTACCTCTGGGCTTTGAAGAAATCAAGCCCACACTTTGGTTTTCAATATCCTTTTCTATAACAAGTGAGAGGTCTTCAGTAGTTCCCAGTGGCCTTTCCAACAGTCTCTCCACTCCTTACCTTTCTGTGTTCTCCTTTTTCTCCTATTATCTTCCCCTTCTTCCTTTCTCCCTCTTCTTGGTCTTCTCTATATTTTTCTACTTACCCATTTTTTTTCTCCTCTGGAGCCTACTTTCACTCTTCTCATTGCTGTACCAGTTCTCCCTGTTCCCTCTGACTCTCCTCTTTTTTTTCTGCTCTTCACAAAATCAGCATCAGAAGACACTAGGCATTTTGAGTATAGCTGTATAATTCACAGCTAAATTTCCATAATCTGTAGTGAAAATAAAAGCAGCAGTGGCAATACAGATTATCAGATAATCTATGGAAAATACTCTTTTGCTCAGTTTCTCCAGTCATATAAACTGTCACTGTTAAATGGATGCATGAGTGGGCTTGACCTGGAAATGGTGAGCTGATAGATAGATAATCATTCATGTTGTATATGGAATATGCAGGGGTCTTGCATCCTCACTATACCCTAGATGAGTTGAGTCTACAGGTACTCTGAGTATAAAGAGAAATCATGCAGCCTTCTTTTCACAGTCCATGGCCTGGGAGCACTGATGTCCCCTTGGTAGTGTTTGATTAGAAAGAAGTTTTACTGGATGCAAAGAAGTAACTTCAGGGGACTAGAATATTCATGGGAGAATTAATTACTGTGTTGAGTATTTATTTTTGTTCCTTTCACTGATAATTTCTGTGGCAGGCTAAAGGAAGTTTCAATACCATTCCTTTATTTGGTTTTCATATAAGCATTCAACTAACATTTAATCAGAGCCTACCTGATTAGCCAAAAGGGATAGCAGACACTAAGATTTCAGAGAGAAGTCTTAGGAGAAAAAAATCCCTAAACCTCTACTTTTATAATATGGAAAACACACAGGATTGTGCTCACCATTTTTAGAAAAGTGTATGCCCAATCTCATCCATTGTTTCTGAATTCTAAGAAACTGGCTTCAGATGGCTCATGTTCAATGCTGTGGGGAAATATTTCAGAATTCTTAGGTAATGAGATAATCTTAAAATTTTTTGTTCAGACCAATTATTATTCTCTTATGAGGACAAAATATATCCATATTGGAACATTCAAAAACTCAAAGAATATACCACATAACTCCCCTTATGAAACTAATGATCTGAGTAAAATAAAAAATTAACCAAGGACCCATGAACATGGGTGACAGGGTGGGGATTGACTGCAGGATGGGGGTGGGTGAGGCAAGGGAGAGCAATGGGGAAAAATATGGGACAATTGTAATAGAACAACAATAAAAATGTAACCCAAATCATGAAATAGATACCAATATAAAATTATTTTTATAAATGAATAGGACTACATTATATTAAAAGGCTTCAGCACACACACACATACAAATCAACAAAACAAAAAGGCAACCAACCAAAGGTTAGAAGATATGTGCAAACAAAATCTCTGGTAAAGGGCTAATATCCAAATATATAAAGAACTCATACAACACAGCAACAACAACCAAAAAAAAAAAAAACAAACAAACAAGCAATCCAATTTAAAAAATGGGCAGAGGACCTGAATAGACTTTTCAAGAAGATAAACAAATTGCCAACAGATATATGAAAAGATGATAAACTTCACTAGCTATAAGAATAATGCAAGTCAAATAAAACCCACAATGAGACACTACTTCATACTTGTTTGAATGGCTATTATCAACAAGACAAAAAATAATAAGTGTTGAAGAGGATATGGAGAAAAAGGATCCCTCATATACTGCTGGTAAAAATGCAAATTGGTACAGTCACTATGGAAAGAGTATGTTTATTCAAAAAAGAAAAATAAGAATAAAGGTCAGAAGAATGGGGTCTTAAGAGATTCCCTTGGCCTCTCCCCTTGAAGTTTCAATAATTTGTATAACTATAATTCAACAAAGGATTCCTTGCTCAATTGCACAAGCACAGCTGCGAGATCTTTGCATTAAAACATCTGAAGGTGGGTAAGGGGAGCAAATCAGAAAGGTAGATAGAGAGAAGAGTTGAGATGGTGCCAGGGATACAGCCCAGAGATCACTGAAGGTCTCAACCAGAAGACGGAGGAAATCAGGTTGTTGCTGGCACTCCCTTCAACCAGGAATACAGAGAGGTGGAGTGAACATTTCTTCAGGGTGGTCAGTATGTGCTGTGGATGAAACCAGTGACCTGGACAGGGACAAGGAACTGAGGTGCAGCCATGGTTGTCTGGCAACTGGCATTTCAGATAAAGAAACAAAGCCACAAAGCCTGGCCACCTCCTTGCACTCTCTCAAAGCACACCTCATAATACCCTCCCAGAGATAGCAGCAGGCCCCAGAAGAAGCTGTAGCAGTGAGTGTTGGGTTGCAAGCACATTATCTGCAAATCTGAGAGCTTATAGTACAAAATCATTTTTCCCTGAGTGATAGCTGCAGTCTGCACTAATCTCAGGGTCAGTGGAGATACAGAGGGGAGGCTGCTAAGGTCTTCCAAGTCATTATTACTGGATGAACAAAGCAACAAAAGCAGCAAGCAGCCTCTCCCAGCTCATCCCATACACACACCCATTGTGGCTGCACTGTCAATAGTGTATGGCTTCAGAGGACAGCCCTGAGATTTCACAGACGGAAAACACTTTGGCTACCACATTCCCTTGGAGAGTTGGTCCCCTGAGAACACAGTGACCTAGACACAGAGGGGTCACTCACCATCTCAGGGAACACAAGGCATTCTCCATTAACTCACAGGAATATGAAAAGCCTGAGCAGTACAAGAGAACTAAAAAACTTGTGATTCAGTGTCATGTGCTGGAAAACAATAAAAAGTCTTTTTTATCAATCACCTAGGAAAATGCTACTCAGACATCAATGCTTGGAAAGAGAAGGAATCCATCAAATGTCATGAAAAACCAAGGTAATAAGGCAGCTCAAAAACAAAATTTAAAAATCTCCAGAAAATTAACTTAAAGACATGAAAATATGTGACTTATAACAGAGTTCAAAATTGCAGTTCTGAAAAAAAAGCAATGAGTTATAAGAAAACACAGATAAGCAATTTAATAAACTCAAATAAAATAAATGAACAAAACTAGTACTTTACCAAAAAGATCAAAACTTTTAAAATGAACAAAATAGAAATTGTTGAGATGAAGAACTCTATAAAAGAGATAACAAAATACCAAGCTTAAGAAATACAACTGACTAGATGGAAGAAAGAATTAGTGATTACAAAGACAGAAACTTAGAAATGATGCAGAGGAAAAAAGAGCCTATAAAATAAGATAAAATGAAAGAAGCTCTACAAGAACTATCTGACTTTATCAGAAAGAACAATGTAAAATAACAGGCATATGAGAAGAAGAGATGGAGAAGGGAACAGAGAGCTTATTCAAATAAATAGCTGATGAGGAATTCCCAAACCCATGGAAAGAGCTAAATTCCCAAATTCAAGAAACAAACAAAACATCTAACTACTTCAATCCAAACAGGCATTCTTTAAGGCACATTACATTAAAACAGTTAAAAATTAACCCAAGAAATAATTCTCAAGGCAGCCTTGGGAAAAAAAAAGACATTGTCATATAAAGGAAATCCCATTAAATTACCATTAGATACAAGGAACACATACAAGGAAAGAGAGAGTGGAATAAAACATTCAAACTATTAGTCATGAATAATATATCCAACAAATTTAACCTTTAGATATGAAGAAGAAACACTTTCAAGATATACAGAAGCTAAGAAAATTTACCACTAAAGGACCTCTATTGCAGGAAATATTCAAGAGGATTATTCTAACTGAAACAAAAAACCAAAGGTCACAAAACTACAAGTAAGAATACTGACAGAAGCAGGATATTACAACCCATTTTTGGAATAGAGTACTATACATTTAAATATCACAGAAAGGCTAAAAATGTAGTAACATTAAAAAAGAGGAAGAAGACAAAAGCTAATGCAATTTGGAAATGAACACACCACATAAATAGGGATAATCTGTGACAACAGAAACATAAAAGGAGTGGAGTAAATGTATGAATTTGCAAAGGCGGTGGATATTAGGTGTATTCAGAAGAAAAATGAACCACTGTATACATAAAACTTTATTGTATATAAACATAGTGGTAAGCACACACACAGAAAATGTAAATGGACTAAACTCACTAATAAAAAGGCACAGAGTAGCAGACTTAATCAAAAAAAGGACAAACCCAACAATATGCTGCCTTCAGGAGACACATCTCAGCCACAAAGACGAAGATAAACTGAAAGGCAAAAAAATAATTCTCAAGAAAAATAGCATCCATAGAAAAGAAGGTATAGAACTTGTTGTATCTGACAAAATAGATTTCAAGATTAAAAAATGGTAACAAGAGACAAATATGGACATTTTATAATGATAAAGATAAAAATACATTAATAAGATATAACACTTCTCAATATATATGCACCTAATTAAGAAGGACCAAATATATAAAGCAACTGCTAACAGAACTAAAAAAAAAAAAAATCCTGACAAAACCCCAATTAACATAGAAGACCTCAATACCACACTGACAATTATGGATAAATCATCAAAGCAGAAAATCAATAAGGGATATCAGCCTCAAACAAAACATCAGACCATATGGACATAGTTCACATTTTCTGACCCTTTTATCCCAGAAAACAAGAATACACATTCTTCTCTAGTGTACACAAAACATTCTCAAAGATAAACCATATAGTAAAACACAAACTAGTCTTAACAAATTTTAAAAGGTTGAAATTATATTGAGCATTATTTCAACTACAATGCTTTGAAATTGGAAATCATCTGCAAAAAATAGCTGAAAACCACCACAAATATATAGACAGTAAGCAATATGCTACCAAAAATGACTGATTCAAAAAATTAATAAAAAGATACAAAATTACATAGAGAAACGAGAATGACAATACAACATATCAAAACTTTTGGAATACAACTAAGTGATAAGAAGAAATGTTTATATCACTACAAGCTTATCTTTAAAAAAACAAGAAAAATTCCAAATAAAATTTAAAAAATAAAAAAAACAACTGCAGTCCAAAATCAGCAGAAGAAAAAAATAATCAAAATTAGAGCAAAATTAAATAAAATAGAGAGCAAAAAGACAATAAAAAATTTAATACAACAAGAAACATGTATAAAGGACACATAAACAAAGCCAAAGAGGGTAGGTTTGAGGGGAGGAGGAGGGGATGGGTGGGGCAGGAGATTGTGGAGGGGTGAAGATGGAGACAACTGTACTTGAACAATGAAAAAAAATTAATACAACAAATAGCTTACACTTTGAAAAGATTTAAAAAATTAACAAACCTCTGGCTAGACTTATGAATGAAATGAGAGAAAACATTCAAATATTCGAAATCAGAAATAAAGGAAAAGTTAAAACAGATACCACAGATATGCAAAAGATCATACAAAATACTATGAAATATTATATGCTACATAGAAGAAATAGGTAAATTCCCAGAAATACATAATTTTTCTAGACTGAATCACAAATAATTGAAATTTTTAAATAGATAAAAGAGTGATGAAATTAAAGCAACCATCACAAACTTCCCAAAATTACAAACCCAGGGCCACATGGCTTCACTAGTGAATTCTATGAAACATTCAATGAAGGTTTAATATCTACCTTTCTCAAAGTTTTCAAAAAATTTAAAAAGTGGTATTGCTTCCTAATACATTTTTCCCAATTTTTAAATTATTTTATTGTTGTTCAATTACAGTCATCTGCATTTTCTCCCCACCCCTCCACCCCACCCCAGCCAAAGCCACCTACCTGCCCTGCTTCCACCCTTCCCCTTGGTTTTGTCCATGTGTCCTTTATAGTAGTTCCTATAAACCCTTCTCCCCACTATCCCCTCCCCACTCCCCTCTGGCTATTGTTAGATTGTTCTTAACTTCAATGTCTCCAGTTATATTTTGTTTGCTTTTTTCTTCTGTTGTTTATGTTCCAGTTAAAGGTGACATCATATGGTATTTGTCCCTCACTGCCTGGCTTATTTCACTTAGCATAATGCTCTCCAGTTCCATCCATGCTGTTGCAAAGGATATAAGCTCCTTCTTTCTCTCTGCTGCGTAGAAATCCATTGTGTAAATGTACCATAGTTTTTTGATCCACTCATTTGCTGATGGGCACTTAGGTTGCTTCCAGTAATTGGCTATTGTAAATTGTGCTGCTACAAACATTGGGGTTCATATGTTCTTTTGGACTGGTGTTTCAGGGCTCTTCGGGTATAATCCCAGCAGTGGAATTGCTGGATCAAAGGGCAGTTCCTTCTTTAGTTTTCTGAGGAAATTCCATACTGTTTTCCACAGTGGCCTCACCAGTCTGCATTCCCACCAACAATGTACTAGGGTTCCCTTTTCTCCACAAGCTCTCCAGCACTTGTTGTTTGTTGATTTGTTTATGTTGGCCACTATGACTGGTGTGAGGTGGTACCTCATTGTGGTTTTAATTTGCATCTCTCTGATGGCTAGTGATGCTGAGCATCTTTTCATATGTCTCTGGGCCCTCTGTACATCTTCCTTGGAGAAGTGTCTGTTCAAGTCCTCTGCCCATTTTTTAATTGGGTTGTTTGTCTTTCTGGAGTGGAGTCATGTGAGTTCTTTATATATTTTGGAGATCAGACCCTTGACTGAGGTATCATTGACAAATATGTTTTCCTATACTGTTGGTTCTCTTTTTATTTTAATGCTGTTTTCTTTAGCCATGCAGAAGCTTTTTATTTTGATGAGGTCCTATTTGTTTATTCTTTCCTTTATGTCCCTTGCTTTAGGGGAGGTGTCTGTGAGGACGTTGCTGCGTGGAATGTCTGAGATTTTCCTGCCAATGTTTTCCTCTAGGACTCTTATGGTGTTGTGACTTATATTTAAGTTTTTTATCCACCTTGAATTTCTTCTTGTATATGGTGTAAGTTGGTGATCGAGTTTCATTTTTTTGCACGTAGCTGTCCAGATCACTTCCTAATACATTTTATGAGGCCAACACTACCCTGATACAAGACTTGGCAGGATAACTCCAACAAGGAAAATTACAGACCAATATCTCTGGTAAATAAATTCTAAAAAAACAAAAACAAAAACAAAAAATCCTAACAAATTAAATACAATTAATTGATAATACATTGTGATCAAATGGGGTTTATTCCAGGACACAAGGAGAGTTTGACTTGAGCAAACCAATCAATGTAACACACCACACTAACAAAATGGAAAATAAAAATTATATAATCATATCAATAAATGCAGAAAAAAGCACTTGATAAGACAAAATATTCATTTATAATTTAAACACCCAATTAAATAGGTATAGAAATTACCTCAACATAATAAGATTATCATCACAAAACTTCAGCTAATACCATAATGGCGAAAAACTAAAAATTTTCCTTTAGGATCAGGAACACGGCAAAGTTGTTACTCTCACCACTCTCATTGAACACAGTCCTGGAAGTCCTAGAAGGAGCAATCAAGCAAGAGAAAGAAATAATGCATCCAGATGGGAATAAAGAAGTAAAATTGTCAGTTTCTGTAGATGATGTGATTCTTTCTATAGAAAGTCCTAAAGATTCCACCAAAAAACTCTAAGAAACAATAAACAAATACAGTAAAGTTGCCGAATACAAAATCAATGTACAAAAATCAGTTGCACCCCTCCGTATTAACAATAAAATTTCAGAAAAATGAAAAAAAGTATTTTGTGATTTCTACAACAAAAATACTTAGGAATTAAATTAATAAAGCATGTGAAGGACCTATCTACTGAAAACTATGAAGCATTATTAAAAGAGATCAATCAGAACACAATAAAATACATTCTGTGTTCACGGATTGAAAGAATCAACATAATTAAATATGTCTATTATCACTTAAAGCAATATACAAACTTAATGCAATTCCCATCAAAATCTCAATGGCAGAGCTGGCCAGTGTGACTCAATTTGTCGGAGTATTATCCCATAAACTGAAAGGTTGGGGGTTCAATTCCCAGTGAGGGCACATGCCTGGATTGCAGATTTAGTCCCTGATTGGGGTGCAAGTGAGAGGCAACAGATCAATATTTCTCTCTCACATCGATGTTTCTGTCCCTCTCTATTTCCCTCCCTTCCCTTCTTTGTGAAATTAATAAGCATGTCCCAAGGGAGGATTTTTAAAATCCCAATGACATTTTTAAAGTAATAGAATAAAAAAATCATAAGATTTTTATTGAAGCACAAAAGACCTGGAACAGCCAAAGCAATCCTGAGGAAAAAGATTGAAGCTGATGGTATCACCCTCCCTGACTTCAGATACTACAAAAAGTGACAATAATCAAAACAGCATGGTATTGGTAGAAAAAGAGACACACAGACCAATGGAAAATAATTGAGAGCCCAGAAACAAATACACATGTGTATGGATAAATAATTTTTGACAAAGGGGCCAAAAACATACAATAAAGAAAAGAAAACAACTAAATGGTCCTGGAAATTTTGGAACACCACATGCAAAAAGATTAAAGTAGACTAGTGTTTTTCTACATATAAAAAATGACTCAAAATGGGTCAAAAGACCTAAATATAAAAAGGAAACAATAAATTACATACAAGGAAACATGGATACAAAACTTATGAACCTTAATCTTATGGCAGATTTTATGCATTGACCCCAAATGCAAGGGAAGTAAAGGCAAACATTAATAAATGGGATTAAATTAAACCAAAAGCTTATGCACAGCAAAAGAAACCACCCACAAAACAAAAATACAATCAACCAAATGGGAGAATATTTTTGCAAACCACAGCTCTGACAAAAGTTTAATACTCAAAATATCTAAAGAATTCACATAACTCAAAATCAAACAAGCAATCCAATTAAAAAATGGGAGGAAGACCTGAACAGACACTTCTCCCAAGAAGATATGAAATGACCAACAGATATATAAAAAGATGCTCAAGTTCACTAGCTATTAGGGAAATAAAAATCAAAACTACAATAAAATACCACCTTACACTTTTTACAATGGCTATCATCAAGAAGAGGTATAGTAACAAGTTATGGAGAGGTTATGGAGGAAAAGTAACCCTCATTCACTGCTTGTAGAAATGTAAACTGGTATAGCTATTATGGAAAACAGTATACAGGCTTCTCAAGAAATTTATAGAGCAACCCCTCTTCTGTATCTCTAACCCCCCAAATTTGAAAATGCTTATTTTCAAAAATATATGCATCCCTATGTTCATTGAAGGTAGCCAATGGAAACAACCAAAGTGTCCTTTGACAGATAATTAGATAAAGATGTGTTACACATATACAATAGGACACTACTGAGACACAAACAGAAGTGAAATATTGTCATTTGTGACAACAAGGATAAATTTTGAGAATATTACACTAAGAGAAATAAGTCAGAAAAAGTTAAGAATTTTGTATGATTTTGCTCACATGTGGGATATAAAACTGAAAGCAACAAATGAACAAACAAGAAAACAAGCACACAAAAACTTATACATACAGATAGCAGTATAGTGGTTACCAGAGGAAAAGGGTAAAGAAGTTCAAATATATGGTGACAAGATTTGATTTTGGGTGGTGGGTATACAATACAACATACTGATGATATATCAGAATTGTACACTAGAAATCTATATAATCTTATTAAACAGTGTCATCTCAATAAATTTAATACTTAATTTTTTTAAAGATTTTATTTTTTTAGAGATAAGGGAAGGGAGGGAGAAAGAAAGGGAGAGAAACATCAGTTTGTGGTTACCTCTCACGCACCCCACACTGGGGACCTGACCTGAAACTCAGGAGTGTGCCCCAATTGGGAATTGAACTGGCAACACTTTGTTTTGCAGACTGGCAATCAATCCACTGAGCCACACCAGCCAAAGGTAATATTTAATTTTTTTTTAATGAGAACAGAACTACCACATGGCCCAGTAATCCCTCTTTTGGGTATCTACTAAAAAAATTATAAACACTTATCTGTAAAGATATCTGTACCCCTATTGTTACTGCAGCATTATTCTCAGTAGCCAAAACATGGAAAAGATATCATTTGAGAATTAATGAATAAAGAAGATGTGATACATATGTACAATGTAATACTACTCAGCCATAAAAATTTGTGACAGCATAGATTTTGAGAGTATCATGCTAAGCAAAGTAAGTTAGACAGAAAAAAAAAAGAACCATATGACTTCATTTATATGTGGGAAATAAAACAGAAAGCTACAAACAAACTCAAAGACACAGAAAACTGTAGGGTGGTTATCAGATGGGAAGGGGATGAGGAGAGGTTGAAGAGGGTCAAATATATGATGATGGAAGGAGACTGGACTTTTGATCATGAACACACAATTCAATATACTAATGATTTATTACACGATTGCACTATTGAAATATAATGTTATTCCATGACATTCATCAATGTCATTCCAATAAATTTAACTTAAAATGTTATTTCTAAAATATATAGTCAACTCTAGAAAAGTGTTTAAGTGTACTTATAAAATTAATGCACTTGATCTCATCTTTAACAGGAACCTAATCAACAAAACAAACAAACAAGCAAAATATAACCAAACATACTGAAATTGAGAACAGGCTGACAGTGACCAGAGGGGAAAGGGGAGGGAATTTCAAGGGAATAGGGTAAAGGGTTTGCAGGAACAATTATAAAGGACACATGGACAATTAACAGGGGTGCAGGGGTGGAAATGGAAGGGAGGTGTGGAGGGCTGGACTGTTGGGCTGGGTCGGGGGGGAAAGGCAGAAAACTGTACTTGAACAATAATTTTAAAAAGGAGAAAAATTAATGCAATTTGGCTAAGATTTCAGAGAAAAATTGAATAACCAAAAAATCAATTTCCAAATTACTTTACTAAGACCTGAGGATGCAGATTTTTTTTAAAGGAGAAAAAGATGGTTTAGATCAAATCATATCTTATTCATCAAAAGAGAACAATATATAGTTTGTTAGAACAATCAGTTAAACTGTGATGTTTATGAAAGCCTTGATTAAGTCAAGGTGGCAGAAAGAAGCCTTTTGTTTATCTCGAGAATACTTAAAATATTTCTTTTTTTGTTTATATTTATTGATTATACTATTACAGTTGTCCCATTTCCCCCCCCACTCCACTCCATCCTGCCCACCCCCCTCCCTCCCACATTCCCCCCCCATAGTTCATGTCCATGGGTCATACTTACAAGTTCTTTGGCTTCTACATTTCCTACACTATTTTTACTCTCCCCCTGTCTATTTTCCACCTATCATCTATGCTATTTATTCTCTGTACCTTTACCCCCCTCTCCCCCTCCCACTCCCTTATTGACAACCCTCATGTTCTAGTTGTTTGCCTACTTTGCTCTCGTTTTTGTTTTATGTGTGGCCGTTAATAACTGTGAGTTTGCTGTCATTTTTACTGTTCATATTTTTGATCTTCTTTTTCTTAGGTAACTCCCTTTAACATTTCATATAATAAGGGCTTGGTGATGATGAGCTTCTTTAACTTGACCTTATCTGAGAAGCACTTTATCTTCCCTTCCATTCTAAATGATAGCTTTGCTGGATACAGTAATCTTGGATGTAGGTCCTTGCGTTTAATCTTGGCTAATGTAATGATGATGTGCCTTGGTGTGTTCCTCCTTGGGTCCAGCTTCTTTGGGACTCTCTGAGCTTCCTGGACTTCCCGGAAGTCTATTTCCTTTGCCAGATCGGGGAAGTTCTCCATTATTTGTTCAAATAAGTTTTCAATTTTTTGTTCTTCCTCTTCTCCTTCTGGCACCCCTATAATGCGGATATTGGAACATTTCAAGGTGTCCTGGAGGTTCCTAAGACTCTCCTCATTTTTCCAAGTTCTTGTTTCTTCATTCTTTTCTGGTTGGATGTTTGTTTCTTCCTTCTGGCCATACCATTGATTTGAGTCCCAGTTTCCTTCTTATCACTATTGGTTCCCTGTACATTTTCCTTTGTTTCTCTTAGCATAAGCTTCATTTTTTCATCTGTTTTTCGAACAGATTCAACCAAGTCTGTGAGCATATTGATAACCAGTGCTTTGAACTGTGCATCCGATAGGTTGGCTATCTCTTCGTCGCTTAGTTGTATTTCTTCTGGAGCTTTGAAGTGTTCTGTCATTTGGGCCATTTTTTGTTTGTTTGTTTGTCTTGGCGCGTCTGTTACTTTAAGGGGTGGAGCCTTAGGTGTTCACCGGGGTGGGGTAATGCTGGTCACTGCGCTGTAATGCTGCACGTGGGGGAGGGGCCGAGTGGGAGCAATGGCGCCCGCCTCACTCTCCTCCAGATTTCAATCTTTCACTCCGATACCCACAATCAAACTGGGCCACTCTGGTGCTGGTTCCCGAGTAAGTGGGCCTGTGCACACTCTAGGCCCCTGTGGGTCTCTCCAACAACCTCTCCTGTGAGGCTGGGAGTCTCTCCTGCTGCCGCCCCAACCCCCAGGGGCACTTTCAATCAGAGGTTTGAGGCTTTATTTCCCCGAGCTGGAGCCATGGGTTGCACGGTCTGCTTCGCTGCCTGCCGTTCGTCAGGTTTATCTGTGGGCGAATGTGGTGCCGCAGGGTGCTACCCGCCACTCTGCCTGCCCCACTCTCCGCCACTCTGAGTCCAGCCCTCTGGGTTTATCTGTGCAAATGTGGGGCCGCAGGGTCTGCTAGTGCTCGGACTGCCTGCGCCATTTGTCCCACACTCCGCCAGTCTCAGTCCCGCCACAGCCACGCGAGTCCTCTCCACCCCGGTGCCCGTCTCCGCCCCTCCTACCAGGCTGGATGTGTTTATTTTCTATTTCCTTGGTGTCAGTCCCCCTGCTGTTCGATTCTCTGTCAGTTCTGGTTGTGCGAGGAGGCGCAGTGTGTCTACCTATGCCGCCATCTTGGTTCCCCCCCAAAATATTTCTTAACAAAAGAGTAATACATTCATTATCTATCAAAAAAAACAATGAAAATATTCAATTGTGAAAAGAAACCTTTAAGAAGTCCTACAAAAAAGAAAGCAGATAGAATGTTTCAAAATCCAGAGCCCAAAATACATGCAAAAGAAAAACAATGCAAATATGAGAATGTTTGTGAATACAATAAATGTAAATGAAGACATACAAAATATAATTACAGACATTTATTTTTTGTGTTTGAAATTTTTAAGTATTTTTTGTTGATTATGCTATCAGTTTTCCCAGTGTTTTCCCCTTTATCCCCTTTCTGTCCTGTTCCCCAAATCCTCCTGCATTCCCCCCTCTTAGTTCATGCCCATGGATTGTACACAGAAGTAGTTTGAATCCTCTGTTTCCTATACCATTTTTTATCTCTCCCCATCTATTTTATGCCTACTAATTATGCTTTTTCTTCCTTGTACCTTCCCTCCCCTATTCCTCCCTTCCCCCTCCCCACTGAAATCCCTCCATGTGATGTCCATTTCTTTGATTCTGTTCCTGTTCTGGTTGTTTGCTTAGTTTTTGTTTTCATTGTTTTTCTTTTCTTTTAGGTTCATTTGTTGATAGTTGTGAGTTTGTTCTCATTTTACTGTTCATATTTTTAATCTTCTTTTTTTTAGATTAAGTCTCTTTAACATTTCATATAATAAGGGCTTAGTAAGGATGAACTCCTTTTTATTTTTTGACTGATTTAATGTAATATAAATGTACAGTTCATTATACATAGCAAAATAACATTTCACATGCAAGTACAACCTAAGGAATATTATACAAAACATTGAATATTTTGTGTGGATCATTATAGTCACACAGCAAAAATTCATGTGATAATTTAAAAACTATACTTTTGGAGACAGAATAAATTAGTTTGCACAAACCCGGAATGGAGAAATTGAGTGTTTAACTTGACCTTATCTGGGAAGCACTTTATCTGCCCTTCCATTTTTTTTTTAGCACATTTTTAAAATTTTATTTATTTATTTTTATTCAGTTACAATTGTCTGCATTTTCTCCCCATCCCTCCACCCCACGCCAGCCAGTCCCACCTCCCTTCCCCACCTCTACCCTCCCCCTTGATTTTGTCCTTGTGTCCTTTATAGTAGCTCCTATAGACCCCGCTCCCCACTATCCCCTCCCCACTCTCCTCCAGCTATTATTACAATGTTCTTAATTTCAATGTCTCTGGTTATATTTTGTTTGCTTTTCAGCAAATGAGTGGATCAAAAAACTATGGTACATTTACACAATGGAATTCTACATAGCAGAGAGAAAGAAGGAGCTTATACCCTTTGCAATGGCATGGATGGAACTGGAGAGTATTATGCTAAGTGAAACAAGCCAGGTGGTGAGGGACAAATACCATATGATCTCACCTTTAACTGGAACATAATCAACAAAAGAAAAATGCCCTTCCATTCTTAATGAAAGCTTTGCTGGATAGAATAATCTTGGATGTAGGTCCTAGCCTTTCATGATGTTGAATGCTTCTTTCCAGCCCCTTCTTGCCTGCAAGGTTTCTTTTGAGAAATCAGCTGATAGCCTTATGGTCACTCCTTTGTAGGTAACTCTCTCCTTTCCTCTTGCTTCTCTTAGGATTCTCTCTGTATATTTAATCTTGGGTAATAATGATGATGTGCTTTGGTGTGTTCCTCTTTGGGTCCAACTTGTTTGGGACTCTCTGGGCTTCCTGGACTTCCTGGATTTCCTTTACCAGATTGGAGAAGTTTTCCTTTATTATTTGTTCAAATAAGTTTTCAATTCCTTGTTGTTGTTCTTCTAACACACCTATACTTCGGATATTGGAACATTTAAAGTTGTCCCAGAGGTTCTGAAGCCTCTCTTAATTTTTTTGAATTCTTGTTTCTTCATTCTGTTCCCCTTGGATGTTTACTTCTTCCTTTTGTTCCAAATTGTTGCTTTGAGTCCTAGTTTCCTTCCTGTCACTGTTAATTCCCTGAATATTTTGCTTTATTTCACTTTGGGTATCCTTCATTTATTTTTTTCATTTTTCGACCAAGCTCAATCAATTCTGTGAACATTTTGAGTACCAGGGCTTTAAATTCTCCATCAGATAGGTTGGTAATCTCCTCATTGCTTAGTTCTGAGGTTTTGCTCTGTTCTTTCATTTGGGTCTTATTTCTTTGTCTTGGCACAGCTGATAAGTTGTAAGGGGGTGGGGCCTTAAGTATTCACTTGGGCAGAGCTACCCTCTTTGCTGCAATGTGGTGCTGCCTTTGGGGGAGGGGTCAGAGAGGGAATAGCGCAGCTCTGCTGCTGGTCTCTTGCGCAATTCCCAAGGGACCCTGTGTGAGACTTCAGTTTCTCCCACCGCTGCAACTGCTGTAGTCCACAGCCACATCTAAGTCTCAGCTTTTCCCTAAGTCAGCCCCTCCTACACAATGCATCAAGCTCCACAGCCAAGCCTGCCCCCTTTGTCCACCGCCTAGCCATGGTATTTCTGAGTTGGCCCCTGCAATCCACAGCCTTACTGGTCTGGTTGTTCTGCTTGTTTTTTTCTTTAATTCTTTGGTTATAAGAGTTCCATGCAGTTTGATTTTCTAGTGCTTTTTGTTGTTTATTGATTTTAGATTGGTTATTATCTTCCTTTTGGTTGTGCGAGGAAACAAAATGTTCCTACCTATGCTCCATCTTGGCAAGAAATTTAAATTTTATTAAATTTCAGTCAGATTTGAGTCAGGACTTCAGGAAAGAAGGACTGCTTGGGTTTTGACTTTTAAAAAGATGCAAGAAGGGAATCACTATGATGACAGAAGAATGAAGAAACAGAAAGCAACATTGATGTGAGAGAGAAACAACTTGCCTCCTCTATGTACCCTGTCAGGATATTGAACCTTCAACCTAGTTCTGGAGGTGAGAGGTCAAAATAGGTTGGCAGGGCTACATTCCTTGTGGAGGCTGTAACAGGGGAATCAGTTTCTTTGACTTTCCAGCTTCTAGCGAGTAGGTAAAAGCTGTGAACACCAGGATACCTCCTGGAAGAGGAAACCCACCAACAAAGGCACCACTAACACCTTAGAACAGAAGAAGATGAAGGAGGGAGTGGAAGTAACACTAACTCAACCCAGGACTTATCTGGAAATACAACTAAATAGTGAAGAAATTACTAAGAACAAACAATTGAACAACAGCAAGAGAAAAGCCTCAAAAGCTTGTACACATGGAAGAACCAGCTCCAACACAACCTGCCCACAACCTGCACACAGAATACAAGAGGTGGGGGACAGACTGACTCTCAGATAACCAGCTGGTCAGAAAGACCCACCAAAGAAAGACCAAACCACAACCCAAAACCAAAGACATACACAGAGCCAACATAAACCACAACCCAAGATCAGTAAGATTGGGAGATCAAGGAGAATGTACCACAGAATCTCATCAGTATTCTACTACAGAAGTTTACATCATAAATCCAGGGGGTCAGAACAGAGCAACTTAAGAAGAGGCTAGGCTGGAGAACCAAGATGGAGGCGTGTGTAGACACACTGAGCCTCCTCGCACAACCAGAACTGACAGAAAATCGAACGGCAAGAAAGTCCGACACCAAGTAGATAAAAAAGAAACATTCATCCAGACCTGTAGGAGAGGCGGAGATGGGCAACCAGGACGGAGAGGACTCACATTGCCAAGGCAGGACCGAGACTGGCAGAGTGTGGGACGAATGGGGCAGGCAGTCTGACCACTACCAGACCCTGCGGCCCTACATTCTCACACAGATAAACTGAGAGGGCCGGACTCAGAGTGGTGGAGAATGGGACAGGCAGAGCGGCGGGTAGCACCCCTCGGCCCCACATTTGCGCATAGATAAACCGGGAGGAACGGCGGGGATCGAAGCAGACCGCACAACCCAGGGCTCCAGCGCTGGGAAATAAAGCCTCAAACCTCTGATTGAAAACACCTGTGGGGGTTGGGGCGACAGCAGGAGAAACTCCCAGCCTCACAGGAGAGGTCGTGGCAGAGACCAACAGGGGCCTAGAGTGTGCACAAGCCCACCCACTCTGGAACCAGCACGAGAGGGGCGCAATTTGATTGTGGGTAGCAGAGGGAGTGACTGAAATCTGGTGGAGAGTGTAGCAAGCACCATTGCTCCCTCTTGGTCCCTCCCCCATGTACAGCGTCACAGCGCCGTGATCAGCATTACATGCCCCTGGGAACACCTAAGGCTCCGCCCCTTTAAGTAACAGGCACACCAAGACCAAAAAAAAAAAGGGCCCAAATGACAGAACACTTCAAAGCTCCAGAAATAATTCAACTAAGTAGTGAACAGATAGCCAACCTATCAGATGCACAGTTCAAAACACTGGTACTTAGGACGCTCACAGAATTGATTGAATTTGGTCAAAAACAAGATGAAAAAATGAAGGCTATGCTAAGAGAGACAAAGGAAAATGTACAGGGAAACAATAGTCAGGCAAAGGAAACTGGGACTCAAATCAACGGTGTGGACCAGAAGGAAGAAAGAAACATCCAACCAGAAAAGAATGAAGAAACAAGAATTCGGAAAAATGAGGAGAGGCTTAGGAACCTCCAGGACATCTTGAAACATTCCAACATCCGAATTATAGGGGTGCCAGAAGGAGAAGAGGAAGAGCAAGAAATTGAAAACTTATTTGAACAAATAATGAAGGAGAACTTCCCTACTCTGGCAAAGGAAATAGACTTCCAGGAAGTCCAGGAAGCTCAGAGAGTCCCAAAGAAGCTGGACCTAAGGAGGAACACACCAAGGCACATCATAATTACATTACCTAAGATTAAAGAGAAGGAGAGAATCTTAGAAGCAGCAAGAGAAGAGGACACAGTTACCTACAAAGGACTTCCCATAAGACTGTCAGCTGATTTATCCAAAGAGACCTTGCAGGCAAGAAGGGACTGGGAAGAAGTATTCCAAGTCATGAAAGGCAAGGGCCTACATCCAAGATTACTGTATCCAGCAAAGCTATCATTTAGAATGGAAGGGAAGATAAAGTGCTTCTCAGATAAGGTCAAGTTCAAGGAGTTCATCATCACCAAGCCCTTATTATACGAAATGTTAAAGGGAGTTACCTAAGAAAAAGAAGATCAAAAATATGAACAGTAAAAATGACAGCAAACTCACAGTTATTAACAACCACACCTAAAACAAAAACAAGAGCAAACTAGGCAAACAACTAGAACAGGAACAGAACCACAGAAATGGAGATCACATGGAGGGTTATCAATAGGGGAGTGGGAGAGGAGAGAGGGGGGAAAGGTACAGAGAATAAATAGCATAAATGATAGGTGGAAAATAGACAGGGGGAGGGTAAGAATAGTGTAGGAAATGTAGAAACCAAAGAACTTATAAGTATGACCCCTGGACATGAACTATAGGGAGGGGGAATGTGGGAGGAAGGGGGTGGTGAGGATGGAGTGGAGTGAGGGGGGGGAGGAATGGGACAACTGTAATAGCATAATCAATAAATATATATTTTTTAAAAGTAGTTAATCATCACCAAGCCATTATTATATGAAATGTTAAAGGGGCTCATCTAAGAAAAAGAAGATCAACACTATGAACAGTAAATTGACAATAAACTCAAAACTATCAACAAATGAACCTAAAAGAAAAGAAAAACAACAAAAACAAAAACTAAGCAAACAACTAGAACAGGAATAGAATCAGAGAAATGGACATCATATGGAGGGATTTCAGTGAGTAGGGGAAGGGGAGGAATAGGGGGGAAATGTACAGGGAAGAAAAAACATAATTAGTAGGCATAAAATAGACGGGGAGAGATAAAAAATGGTATAGGAAACAGAGGACTCAAAGAACTTATTAGTACAACCCATGTACATGAACTAAGGGGGTGGATGTTGGAGGGTTAGGGGACAAGGTAGAGGGAGGATAAAGGGGGAAAATTGGAAAAACTGTAATAGCATAATTAATAAAAATACTTAAAAAAGAAAAGTAAAAAAAATAAACATAAGAGTGATGTGATTAAAATAGCATTGAGAAAAGTTCCCTAAATCACAATGAGCTTTACAATCTTTAGAGACCTGAACAAAGGCAGTAGCAGTTAGAATGGAGAGTGTAAATAACAAAGCATAGTGGTAATCATTTTAATCTAAGTGTGACCATGATGATATAAAGTGATGTCATTTACAAAGACAGACAACACAGTATGTGAAGTATGGTATTGAGATGCACAGCTTAATTTGGGTCATGTTGAATTTGAGGCTGCAGCTGGAGGAATTTGGGTGTTCATAGTATATGGATTGTTGCAAGGAGGTATTATGGACTACACATTATCTGCCAAGCACAACATGATGCCATAGAAAGAAGTGTAGACATCTGTAAATCTGTCCCTCTATTTCAAATTATATTTTAAGTTAAATTTAATAAATATTATCTGTATCTTAGAAAATGTTCAAGTCTCTTGCATTTATTTGTTTATTTATTTATTTATTTTATTCATTAAATAATCAGTTATTGAACACTTACTATATGTCAGGAATTTTACTAAGAGCTGACAACATAATGACAGAGAAAGTAAGAATAAAGAAGGAAGTATAAAGTCCTTGCTCTGGTGGAGTTTAGAATAAATGAAAAGATTTATACAAATGAATATATAAATACAACTGTCATGAACGCTGAATTTAGAAGTATACAGTGCCATGATAACAAATGACAGGAAGAATAGGTCAAGTGAAGGAGGTCAGGAAGGATTACCATAAAGTGGTGATAGATCTGCTTTCTGAGAGAAGATTAGGAATCAACCTGAAAAGGACAACATAATATATGCTAGGATCCAGTAAACAGAGGAACTATATTCCATTTGAGGAACTGAAAGAAAGGAAATATTCACATGTATTTCATAACAGAAAACTTCTCAAATATCATTAAAATCCGATTCTCTTTTTTAAGTATGTATTCTCTTTGAAAAATTAATAAATGGTATTTTAGGATATAATTTTGCACTGAAATCCATAATATAATCTTGCAAAAATTATATCATGTTTATATCTAAGTAACATATTCAGGAGGCTGTTCATCTGATAATGACCTAGTTCACTCTTGGTAATCTGCAGTATCTGCAAATCTCAAACTCCATAATGGCTATCTCAGAGCATATTATCAATCTATCACTTCACTGAAGTACCAGGTTTCTATGTGCAAGCCACCCAACATTTTCAGAATAACAGCTTCTTTGATAATTTCTGGGTAATATGGTGTCTTTCTTTCCCACCCACCCCCATGTTACTCAGATGCGAGTTAAAGCAACTTGATTACTTCACTTTGCTACAATACCACCCAAAAGGCTTCCAAAGCCCTTTCAAATATCCAACTAAGATTTGTTGAAGATTTTTAGTTCTGTGCATGACACTAAGCTCTTGAGTGAGAATGTTCAAAATGCACCCTAATACTGGAGAGACAAGAGGTCCTGCTGCAAATCTGATCTCCTTATTTCTCTAACATAGAGAACTTCCAGAATGTTGAAATGAGGAACCTACCTAATCCTCTTCCCCAAAAGAGTGGTGACACTGAACATTTTTTTTCAAAGATGGCCAAATTAAGACTCTAGAAATGGATCAAAGGCATATAACAAATTGAGAAGTATTTATTCTTGAAAAGCTACTAAACCCAGTATAAGCACAGCTGAGGTTCTAATCAGGGCTTCTCTTAACTCCTCCCTATCCCCAGTGTTCTCTGTGCAGTTCTACCAGGGCAAGAAAAACCATGAAAATCAGAAGCTTTTCTGCTGGAGCTGGTTAAGTTGATTTAAAGATGGGTAGGGAAAAACACAAATTCAGGGCAAATATTGTCAAAAAATAACAAACTCAAAGGCAAACACTTGGAAAAAGTTAATATGCCAATTAGCCTGAGGGTGTAACACTGGATGGGGTAAGCAACATACCTGCAGACTAGAAAGCAAAATATAACCAGAAATATTGAAATAAAGAACAAACTGACAGTAACCAGAGGGGAGAGGGGAGAAGGATAATGGTGGGAAATAGGGAAAGGTCCATCAAGGAGCAAGTATTAAGGACATATGGACAAAGCCAAAGAAGGTAGATTAGAGGTTGTCAGGTGGGCAAGGGTAGGGCGGGGGGCCATGGTGGGGTGAAAATGGAGACAACTTGAACAACAATAAAAAAGAAAAGAAAAGAAAATTTAGATATTGGATGTGGACAACAGTATGATGATTGCTGGGGGAGGGGGTGTAAGGGGATTAAAAGGTAATGTAAAAAATACAATAAATATTTTACAAATTATGAGGTGATTTGCTGTATGAGTGGGGGGCATGGGGTGGGGAGAGTGATGGGGAAAAAGGCAGTAGAACTGTAACTGAACAATTTTTTTTTAATAAAAGGGCAACAGTAGAATGATTAGGAGAGATTACCAAGAGCAAAGATGTACCATTAAAGACCACCTTATTCCCAATTACTATATACAGAAGTGAAAATTGAATAGTGAAAAAGACCAATAAGGAAAAAAAATTTCATTCATTTGAAATGTGGTGTTGGAGGAGAGCTCTACGAATATCCTAAACTGCCAGAAAAATAAACTAAGCCCTAGAGTAAATTAAGCCTGAAACATTCAGGCAATTTAAGCCTGAAAATATGGCAAAACTGAATGTTCTATTTTGGGCACAACATGAGAAAGCAAGGTTCTTTGTAAAAGACAAAAATGCTGAGAAAAGTAGATAGCAATAGAGAAAAAAGGAAGGCAAAGTATGAGATGAATTGAATCCATAAAAGAAGCCATAAGCATGAGTCTAGCAGAGCTGAGCAGGGCTGTTGAGGACAGAACATTGAACATCTCTCATTTATAGGGTATCCAGTAGTCAGAGCCAACTCAACAGCACGTAACACACACATATACAAAGAATGACAATTTCATCTTTCTTTATACCCTTTATTTTTATTTACTCACTGGGTTAGAAACTACCATTTTAGTTACCACTTTGTACCACTTTAGTACCACTTTAGTAATGACAATTGCAGACACCCTTGTTCTTTAAACCTTCTAAATTAAAAAAAAAATTTATTGTTATTCAATTACAGTTGTCTGCATTTTCTCCCCATCCCTCCACCCCACCCCAGTCGAACCCACCTCCCTACCTCACCTCCACCCTTCCCCTTGATTTTGTCCATGTGTCCTTTATAGTAGTTCCTGTAAACCCCTCTAAATTTTGTTATCAAGTATGTTTCCTATACTTTGGTTATAGCTAAACTACACTGTATTAAAGAAGTTCCCCTTATTCCAAAATCAATAAGATGTTTCCTTCATCAATGTATGTTTAATTTTATTGAGGATTTTTGTCAGGCATATGATGAGATGATCAGACTGTTCATTTTTTTCTACTTTGATCTGTTAATTTAGACAATTATATTAATGGATTTTCTAATGTTCATTATTATACTCCTGGTAAAAACTCTGCATGTACATCTAAATTTATCTCCTTCCATAAGTGATATTGGATAACAGCTATTGGATGTTTGACTTATTTGTTTGCTTTGTTTTTATTTGTTTGCAATTATTTTGTTTGTTTCAAGTTTTTCTTTATGTTGTTCAGTTACAGTTGTCCCACTTTTTTCCCCATTGCTCTCCCCTGCCCCACTTTTACCTATTCCAACAGTCAATTCCCTACCCTTTGTCTGTGCCCATAAGTCTTGTTTCAAGTTTTTTGTCAGGTTATTGCATTTTTCTGTTGTGATATCCTACCTGCATGAAAGGGCTTCAATTGTATTCTATCTTTTTTTTATATCCAGAAATTACGCATCACATAAGAGCTTAGGACCTATTAGGCAGTTGCCATATTTCACCATGTATAATCTACACCCATGTTTGGGGCCCAAACTTTCAGGAAAAAAATCTTTCATTTTAATTTTTTATTTTATTTTATTTTATTTTTTATTTTTTAATTTTTTTAATTTTTATTCAGTTATAATTGTCTTCATTTTCTCCCCATCCCTCCACCCCACCCCAGCCAGTCCCACCTCCCTCCCCCACCTCTACCCTCCCCCTTGATTTTGTCCTTGTGTTGTAGCCAGAGAGGAGTGGGGAGGGGATAGTGGGGAGAGGGGTCTATAGGAGCTACTATAAAGGACACATTTAAATTTTTTAATTCACTTTTTAAAAGATTTTATTTATTCATTTTTAGAGAGAGAGAAAGAGAAAGAGAGGGAGAGAAATATCAATGTGTGGTTGCCTCTCAAGTGTCCCATACTGGAGATTTGGCCCACAACACAGGCTTGTGCCCTGACTGAGAATCAAACTGGCAACCCTTTGGTTCGCAGCCCATGCTGAATCCACACCAGTCAGGGCATAATTCAATTTTTTATTTATTTATATTTAGAAGAAAACTGGTTATCATATTTCAGTGTATTATTTTGCACACAGATATTGTTATTGCTTTCTAATTATACTTTCAGTGCATAAGCATAAATAAAAGAATTAAAAACATTTATATAGATACAGAATTAGTAATTAATACCCATGTATAATGTGCATCTTCATTTTTCCCTCAAAAATTTGGGCAAGAAAGTGTGCATTATACAAAGCAAATACATTATAACTGTCCCAATAAGTTTAATTTTTATTGTAACTGCCATACTTAGTTTTTTCCCTTTGATTCTTATTATTATCATTTATAATTTTCAATAAAATTTTCCATCTCATTTTTACTTCAAAAGACTTGAAATAAAGTTTACTTTCTTTTACTAATTTTTACTTTTACTATATCCATTAACACTCACTTTTTAAATCCAAACATTGTTTATCTGTGCATTATCTTTTTTACCAATTACATTTTGTTAATGTTTCCAAAAAAACAGTTTGTGGCAAATTTGATCTTTTCTATTATATAGTTTGCCTTAAGTTCTATTTAAATAATATAGCTTTCATATTCATTTCCTTTCTTCTATATTTTTAATTTATTTTATGGTTCTTCTGCTTGCTTCCAGAGTGAATTTTAGATTATTTTCAACATTTATTCCTCTCTACAAATGCATTTAAAGCTATTAATTGTTCTGTAAGTCTACATTGGTTTTATAATTCCATTATGGACTATAATCAGGGATAGATATTGAAGAGAATATATACCAACCTACAAAAAATGTAATAGTCAAAAGATTGAAATGACGTATGCCAACATCAATGTTACAAGTAACTGAACTAACTGGGTGAAGTTTAGAATCATGTACAAAATAAAATAAAGAAAAAAATTAGAGAATAAAATAATCACATCACTTCACAAGGAATTGCACTATCATACAGATAAAAATAACCACATACCATCTTTCAATTTTGTGGTTACCACATTCACAAGTCACAGCAATGAACTGGGGAGAGCAGAAATAAATTTCTCATAACACCTCAACAAAATAATAAAATTATTAGTGAATTTTTAAAATTAAAATCTTGCAGAAGACAAGTTTCAAAGAAAAATATGTAACATTAATTTTAATGTTTGATATATAACATGGCATTAAATTATATAATTTTCCTCCTAGAGTGACAAAATATTATGAGATCCCAACCACCAATTCTTAGTAAAAATACTTACTGCTTGTGGCTAGATCTCTCTCAAGAAGAAATTTCCCCTCCTGTGCTTTTTCTTGGGGGTTTCCCATTGTCATACTCACAGATCCTCTTTTGTTAACCTTTCTGCCAAAAGTAAAAAATTCACCAGAAACATATTACAAGATGTGCTTTAGACAAATTGAATTTCCTAAGTAACAAAATGATGAGGGGGAAAACACCTAGAATTTATTTTAAAATATATTTTAATAAATTTGTATAAATGTAAGAAAATATTCAATTATTGAAAATTTTGTATTCATCTCATGACCTTCCTGTATTTCCTTCAAGGAAGTCTGACTTACAACATTAATGATATTAGAAGAAACTGTATGGGAAAACATATTGGCAAATTATAACTTGGACAGGGGTTTGATCTCCAAAATATATAAAGAACTCACATGACTCCACTCCAGGAAGACAAACAACCCAATTAAAAAATGGGCAAAGGACTTGAACACACACTTCTCCAAGAAAGACATACAGAGGGCCCAGAGACATATGAAAAGATGCTCAGCATCACTAGCCATCAGAGAGATGCAAATTTAAACCACAATGAAGTACCATCTCACACCAGTCAGAGTGGCCAACATAAACAAATCAACAAACAAATGCTGGAGAGGATGCAGAGAAAAGGGAACCCTAGTACATTGTTGGTGGGAATGCAGACTGCTGCAGCCACTGTGGAAAACAGTATGGAATTTCCTCAGAAAACTAAAAATGGAACTGCCCTTTGATCCAGCAATTCCACTGCTGGGATTATACCCTACAAGCCCTGAAACACCAATCCAAGAGAACCTATGAACCCCAATGTTCATAGCAGCACAATTTACAATAGCCAATTACTGGAAGCCACCTAAGTGCCCATCAGCAAATGAGTGGATCAAAAAATTACGGTAGATTTACACAATGGAATTCTACGCAGCAGAGAGAAAGAAGGAGCTTATACCCTTTGCAACAGCTTGGATGGAACTCGAGAGCATTATGCTAAGTGAAATAAGCCAGGCAGTGATGGACAAATACCATATGATGTCACCTTTAACTGGAATATAATCAAGAAAAGAAAAAAGCAAACAAAATATAACCAGAGACATTGAAATTAAGAACATTGTAACAATAGCCAGAGGGGAGTGGGGAGGGAATAGTGGGGAGAGGGGTCTGTAGGAGCTATTATAAAGGACACAAGGAAAAAATCAAGGGGGAGGGTAGAGGTGGGGGAGGGAGGTGGGACTGGCTGTGGTGGGGTGGAGGGAAGGGGAAAAAATGCTGACAATTGTAACTGAATAAAAATAAATTAATTAATTAAAATGTTAAAAGAAAGATATTTGAAATAAACTTCTAGTTTATGGTAATTTTCTATGTGGAACTAAGCAGCACATGGCCTACCTAAGGAAAAAATAAAATAAGCAACAATAGAAAATCTTTGGTTTTCTATAGTAATAAGACAATCTGGAGAAAAAAATAATACCCTATTACTTTGTCAGACAAATCTTAAATGTGAATAAAATGCTTTGTAGGATTAAATGAAGAACCACATCATTTTAATTCTCAGGTTGGAGTTTACAGTTGGATAATATCTAATCTAGTTCTCTTTCTTTTTTAAATATATTTATTGATTATGCTATTACAGTTGTCCCATTCCCCCCCCTCACTCCACTCCATCCTGCCCACCCCCTCCCTCCCACATTCCCCCCCTATAGTTCATGTCCATGGGTCATACTTATAAGTTCTTTGGCTTCTACATTTCCTACACTATTCTTACCCTCCCACTGTCTATTTTCCACCTATCATTTATGCTATCTATTCTCTGTACCTTTCCCCCCTCTCTCCCCCTCCCAATCCCCTATTGATAACCCTCCATGTGATCTACATTTCTGTGGTTCTGTTTCTGTTCTAGTTGTTTGCTTAGTTTTCTTTTGTTTTGGTTTTAGGTGTGGTTGTAATAACTGTGAGTTTGCTGTCATTTTTACTGTTCATATTTTTGATCTTCTTTTTCTTAGATAACTCCCTCTAACATTTCATAAAATACTGGCTTGGTGATGATGAACTCCTTGAACTTGACCTTATCTGAGAAGCACTTTATCTTCCCTTTCATTCTAAATGATAGCTTTCCTGAATACACTAATCTTGGATGCAGGTCCTTGCCTTTCATGACTTGGAATACTTCTTCCCAGTCCCTTCTTGCCTGCAAGGTCTCTTTTGAGAAATCAGCTGACAGTCTTATGGGAACTCCTTTGTAGGTAACTGTCTTCTTTTCTCTTGCTGCTTCTAAGATTCTCTCCTTCTGAAAGATCTTAGGTAATGGAATTATGATGTGCCTTGGTGTGTTCCTCCTTGGGTCCAGCTTCTTTGGGACTCTCTGAGCTTCCTGGACTTCCTGGAAGTCTGTTTCCTTTGCCAGACTGGGGAAGTTCTCCTTCATTATTTGTTCAAATAAGTTTTCAATTTCTTGCTCTTCCTCTTCTCCTTCTGGCACCCCTATAATTCGGATGTTGGAATGTTTCAAGATGTCCTGGAGGTTCCTAAGCCTCTCCTCATTTTTCCGAATTCTTGTTTCTTCATTCTTTTCTGGTTGGATGTTTCTTTCTTCCTTCTGGTCCACACCGTTGATTTGAGTCCCAGTTTCCTTTGCCTGACTATTGTTTCCCTGTACATTTTCCTTTGTCTCTCTTAGCATAGCCTTCATTTTTTCATCTTGTTTTTGACCATATTCAATCAATTCTGTGAGCGTCCTAAGTACCAGTGTTTTGAACTGTGCATCTGATAGGTTGGCTATCTGTTCACTACTTAGTTGAATTATTTCTGGAGCTTTGAAGTGTTCTGTCATTTGGGCCTTTTTTTTTTTTTTTTTTGTCTTGGTGCATCTGTTACTTAAAGGGGCAGAGGCTTAGGTGTTCCTGGGGCGGGGCGGGGTAACGCTGGTTGCTGCACTGTGATGCTGCACTGTGACACTGTACGCGGGGGAGGGGCCAAGAGGGAGCAATGGCGCCCACTCCACTCTCCACCAGATTTCAATCTTTCACTGCACTACCCACAATCAAACTGGGCCCCTCTGGTGCTGGTTCCCGATGGATGGGCTTCTCCACGCCCTAGGCCCCCGTGGGTCTCTCCAATGACCTCTCCTGTGAGGTTGGGAGTCTCTCCTGCTGCTGCCCCAACCCCCATGGGCATTTTCAATCAGAGGTTTGAGGCTTTATTTCCCCGCACTAGAGCCCTGGGTTACACGGTCTGCTTCGCTCCCCACCCTTCGTCCAGTTTATCTGTGTGTGACTGTGGGGCCGCGGGGTGCTACCTGCTGCTCTGCCTGCCCGTTCTCCTCCACTCTTGAGTCCGGTCCTCTCGGTTTATCTGTGGGCAAATGTGGGGTTGCAGGGTCTGCTAGTGGTCAGACTGCCTGCCCCATTCGTCCCACACTCCGCCCGTCTCGGTCCCGCCACGGCAACTCGAGTCCTCTCCACCCCGGCGTCCTGTCTCCGCCCCTCCTACCAGTCTGGATGAATGTTTATTTTTTTATTTCCTTGGTGTGGGACTTCCTTGCCGTTCAATTTTCTGTCAGTTCTGGTTGTGCCAGGAGGCACAGTGTGTCTACCTATGCTGCCATCTTGGTTCTAGTTCTCTTTCTGAATTTATAGACAGTGACAGGCAAACAGTGCCCACTGGAGATGAATGACACAAGGTCATATAGATAATTAAAGGCAGGGCCAGGATTTTGACCTAAGTCTTCTGGCTGTGAGTACAGTATGTTCTCCCATCTGAGAATTTTCTTTCCTGCCAGAAAAGGAGCAGGTTACACCTCTGTTTGGAACCTTTTCTTGGTTTTATCAATGGCAAAGATTATAGTGATTAGTGAAAAGCTTCCCAGCCACTTTGAAAAACATTCTGAAAGTTTCTCAAATGATTAAATGTAGTTACCTTGTGACCCAACAATATCATTCTTAGGTTTATATATACCCAAAAGAAATGAAAACACATGCCTGTGTAAATAAAGAGAAAGACATCCCAAGTTCATGGATTGGAAGAAATAATATTGTTAAAATGTTCATATTATTCAATGTAATTTACAGACTCAATGCAACCCCTATGAAAATTCCAGTGGACAAATGATAGTCTTCTCAATACATGGTGTTGGGAAAATTGGATATCCACATGCAAAAAAAAGACTCTTATCTTGCATCATACACATAAATTAATACAAAATGGATCAAAGACTTAAATGTAAGACCTGAAACCATTCAACTCCTCGAAGAAAACATAGGGGAAAAGATTCTTGTCATTGTTCTTGGCAATGACTTCTTGAATGTGCACTGACAATAAAAACAAAACAAAATGAATCAAAACAAAGCTAAAAAGCTTCTGCACAGCAAAGCTAACAATCAGCAAAATGAAGAGGCAACATAAGGAATGAAAGAAAATATTTGCAACCACATATCTGAAAAATATATATTCAAAATATGTAATGAACTCCTACAACTTAATAGCAAAAAAGAAAAAGAAAACCCAACACAACAAATCCTGGATTAAACATGGGCAAAGATTAGACAAAGAATACTTATGAATGACCCATGGACACAGACAACAGTGTGGGAATTGACTGTGGGAGTGGGGGGATGGGATGGGCAGAGGAGGGCAAAGGGGGAAAAATTGGAACAGCTGTTAACAGAATAACAATAAAAAAATGATTTAGAAAAAAGACTTGAAAATTAGACCTGAAACCATAAAAATTCTAGAAGAAAACATAGGCAAGAAAATCTCGGGTATTGCTCGTAGCAATATTTTATGTCATATATATCCTCAGGCAAGGGAAACAAATGAAACTAAATCAAACTAAAAAGTTATTGTACAGCAAAAATCATCAACAAAGTAAAAGGACAACCCATGGAATCAGAAAACATATTTTCCAATATATCTGATAAGGGATTAACATCCAAAATTTATAATGAACTTACAAAACTCAACACCTGAAACACAAACAATCTGTCCCAGCTGGTGTAACTCAGTGAATTAAGTACCAGTGTGTGGACCAAGTGGTCTCCAGCTCAATTCCCAGTCAGAACACATTCTTGCATTGAGGGCCAAGTCCACAGCTGGGGGCGTATGAGACACAACCTCACATTGATGTGTCTATCCCTTTCTTTCTCCCTCCCTTCCCCTATCTCTAAAAATACATAATTAAAGTTTAAAAAAAGCAATCCAATTAAAAAATGAGAAAAGGACCTGAATAGACACATCTCCAAAGAGAACATATAGATGGCCAATAGACATATGAAAAGATGCTCAACATCATTAATCACCAGAGAAATGCAAATTAAACCAGGATGAGAGATAACCTCATACCTGTCAGAATGGTTGTCATCAACAAACAACTACTTGTGAAGATGTGGAGAAAAGGGAACTTTTCCCACTGTTTTTGTGAGTGCAGACTGGTGCAACCACTGGGGAAAGCAGTATGGAATTACCTCAAAAAATTAAAAATGGATTTTTTTTGACGCAGTGATTTCACTTCTGGGTATATAACCGAAGAAACCCAAAACACTAATTTGAAAGAATATACACACCCCTATGTTCACTGCAGTGTTATTTGCAATTGCCGAGATAAGAAAGCAGCCCAAGTGTTCATTAGTAGATGAGTGGATAAAACAACTATGGGACAGTTACAAAACGGAATACTGCCTAGCCAAAAAAAAGAAGAAAATTTTACCTTTTGCAACAGTATGGATGGACCTGGAGAACCTATGGATAGGATGGAACCTTAGCATAGGATGGACCTATGCTAAATGAAATAAGCCAGTCAGAGCAATACAAATACTATATGATTTCATTTACATGTGGAATCTAATGAACAATATAAACTAATAAGAAAATAGAGATAGACTCATACATAGAGAGCAGGATGACAGCTATATTGGGGTGTGGGAGGTTAGGGGATGGTGGGATCAAGCAAAAAGGAAAAAGGATTCATGGACATGGACAGTGGTATGGTAATTGCATTTGGGAGGAAATTTTAAGGGAGTTAAATGGTAAGGGAAAATACAATATATTTTTAAATATTTTTAAAAAGCTGTAGTACATATACACAATAAACTATTACTTGCTCCTAAAAAAGAACAAGATCTTACCACTTGAGACAGCATGAATGGACCTGGAGGGTATTATACTAAGTGAAATAAATCAGTCTTAGACAAATACCATGTGATTTCATTTGTATGTGGAATCTAAAGAAAAATATATATGTATTAACAAACAAAACAGAAACAAACTCATAGATACAAAGAACAGACTGATGGTTCACAGAGGGAGGGACTTAGGTGACTGGGTGAAAAAGATAAAGAGATTGAGAAGTACAGATTGGTAGTTATCGTCATGGGGTTGTAAGGCATAGCAGGTGAGTTATGGACACATCAGAGGAAAACTCTCTAAAGTATATAATTGTCTAATCACCATGCTGTACACCTGAAACTAATACAAAACAACACTGAATGTAAACTGTAACTGAGAAGAGAAGAAATCTCTTTTCAAAGGTGGTTTTAGTTTTGGGAAAAGCCTGATGTTTCAGGGCATCAAATCTGGCCTGTAAGGGGGCTAAGTCACCTGGGTGATTTGATGTTATGCCAAAGAACTGCATGAGACATGCATGAGTGAGCTTGTTGTCATGACAAAGCTGCCAATCACCAGTTGCCCATAGCTGTGGCCGTTTTCATCATAGTGCATCTCTCAACTGATAAAGAATGTTGAGGTACTACTCTTTTTTAATTGTTTTGACTGGAGGGACATGTGATGGACAACACCTTCCCAATCAAAAAAACACAGCTAACATGGTCTTGATCTAGCTGCAACTTTGCCACAACTTCTTTGGGCATGGAGAACCACACAACTTTCATTGAGACAATTGGGCCTTCATTTCTGGATCATAGCGGTATGAGTAGACCCACAGTTTTTCTCCAGTTATGACCTTCTTGAGGAAATCTGGTTCATTGGCAGTAGTTTGAATCAAGGCATTAGCAGCTGCAGCAAAAAGTTCCTTCTTCTATGGCAGCAGAAGGTGGGAAACAAATTTTGCCATGACATACTCCATCCCAAGATCCTGTGTCAAAATAGGGGAGAGTGGGGAGGAGACAGTGAGGAGAGGGGATTGCAGGAACTACTGTAAAGGACACATGGACAAAATCAAGGGGGAGGGTGGAGGTGGGGGAGGGAGAGGGGTTTGGCTGGGGTGGGGTGGAGGGATGGGGAGAAAAGGCACACAACTGTAATTGAATAACAATAAAAAATTTAAATTAAAAAAAGAAATCTCAGACATAGTAGTTGTTGGAATCCCCAGGTCAGCTTCTAGTTCTCTCACTGTTAGTCACTGATCTGTGTTGATTGCAGCCTGTACACATTTAACATTCTCAGGTGTTCTGCTTATTGCAGGCCTTCCAGAATGTGGATCACTTTCAAAAGATCCTCGATTATCTTTGAAGCATTGTGTCTCAATTTTATTTGCACTGCACTCATTGCATTTTCCCCAAAAGCCTTCTGAATCATCTCAATATTTTCCATGGAATAATGTTTTAGCTTAATGCAAAACTTGATGCAGATTCACTCCTCTACTCACTCAATCATTTTGAATGTGATGGCCAAGCAGTACAGATGCTCACTCAATGTCATCTACTGCCTGCCCCCACTGTCTAGTGCAGTGAAGTTGTCATTGTTCACACATGCCCATTCCAGTCCACACTCTCCTTGGCTGCCAGGTTACATAAATGTCCTGCAAGCCATTCTTATTACATTAACAATTGTTGGACTTTTTCTGATAGACCTCATACATGGTGATGGAAGATTTGACTTTGGGTGGTGAACACACAATGCGATATACAGATACTGTATTATACAATTGCACACTTGAAATGTACTTAATGTCACCCTAATAAATTAATTAAAAATAAATAAAAACTGGCAAAGGATAGAAACTAATATGATTATAGAACCATCAAAGCCAAAAGTTACGTTTTTTTAATGTATAAAATTGTTAAATACCTATCAAAGTGAGGAAGAGAAAGAACAAACAACAGAAAATGATAACAAATTTCCAAGATATGGGAAAAGGGTACATAACTATGAACCTTACAGACATTAACATGATAATAAAAAATATGCACAGAGCCATTTAAAATATGCACAGGTTTTTTAAATTGGACATTTAAAAAACTTGGCCAAATTCTTGAAAAGCACAACTTACCAAAGATGACATGAAAAGAAATACACAATTTAAATAAAGGTTTATTTGTTTTTAATTAGCTGTGAATTTTACTCCCCCTCAAAAAATATTTTCTAACACATAGGGCTTCACAAGCAAATTTTAACAAATTTTTAAGAAAAAAACCACAAATCCTCTCTGAGAATAAAAACAAAGGAAAGAGCCCTGGCTGATGTGGTTCAGTGGATTGAGTGCCAGCTTGCAAACCAAAGGGTCACCTGTTTGATTCCTGGTCAGGGCATATGCCTAGGTTGCAGGCCAGGTACCCAGTAGGCAGCACCGAGAGGCAACTACACACTGATGTTTCTCTCCCTCTCTTTCTATCTCCCTTACCTTCTCTCCAAAAATATATAAATAAAATCTTTTTTAAAAAGGGAAATATTTCTTGACTAATTTCATGAGGTAAAACATCCTCAATAGAAATGCTTACCAAGGAAATTACAAGAAATAATAACAAAATGTTATAAACAAAATATTAGCAACCTGAATCCATGTACATTCATTATGAACAAGACAGATACATTATAGAAACACAATTTTATTTTACCACTTTATAATCAATCATTGTAATTCATAATATTAAAGGAAAATGTAACATTTTTTATCTAAAGAGATACATAATAAGAACCTAATACAATTCAATATCTATTCATAATAATAATAATCATAACAACATTTAGCAAATTTAAAATAAGATGTCTTTAATCTGATAAAAAATGCACAAAACACTTAACATAAATTACAATAACTCATGTTAATTCTTGAATAATTCTTATCAGATATACTTAAAAAGATGAGAATGCTAGCTGTCAGTTCTATTCATCAGTGTACTAGAGTTGATAGACAGTGAAATTGGGCAAGAAAATGCAATAAGGGATTTGTTTAAGTTGTATTTCTCATATTTAGAGATGTCATAAAAGTATGCATAGAATATCTAAGAGTATCTACACATAAAATATTAAAATTAATATGTTAATTTAACATGGATATTTGGAGGAAGGTCTAGATATTTTAACATATCTTATATATTAGCAAAAATTATAGGAACATGCACATCCACACTCTCTCACACAGAAAAATATAAAAGTTGAAAAGCCCTTGTATTTTGAGACTGAAAATCTATTTCTAAAAGTTGTTTATCTAGAGGTCATAGTTAAAATCATAGATAAATTAATGTTTTCCAAGGTGAGGACATTTAGAGGAAAATCATTAAGTTCAATAAACCACCTTTGAGATATGGTGATTTAGGAGAGGAAAGAGAATAAGAAGAGCAAAAAAAGCAGAAGAAAGGACAAGAATAATATGAAAAGACCAATTGCAAGACATCAGATGGCAGGGGAATATCAGAATTTTCCAGAAATTTAAAGTTTTAACTCAATTGGTTTAAAAGGAAATATGAAACTTGGGTTTATGTAACTAAAATATCCAGAGGTAGGTCATTCTCCAGGTATAGTTTGATTTGGCTTTTTCCTCTGTCAATTCATCATTCTGTTTTGTTTGTTAGCTTTAGTCCTAGGTCACATTTGCCTATGAAACAAAGTTCTTTCACAATTTTGAGCTTTGAAAATGGCATACAATCCAGACAAAGCGAGAGCCCTTCCTTTCTTAACCACCAAATATAATCTGTAGTCTTCCTTTGGAATAAACCAAATTAGGTCACACACACACTGTGAACCAATTATTTCAACTAAGCAAGTTCTCATCTGGGTCAATTTACCCCCTAATTTGGCAGTATCTGAAGACACATTTGATTGTCAAAACTGGGAAGGTACTACTGTAATCTGATGAGTAGAGATGCTGCTAAAAACTCCACAGTGCACAGGACAACTTTCCATAACAAATAATTATCTGGCCCAAAAGTCAATAGTGCAAAGGTTGAGAAATCTTTAGACAGGGGGTTTGAAAGCTTAAATGTGTATTAGAATAATCTGAAAGGCTTGTTAATATACAGATATATAGTTTCCATCTTTTGGATTATTTTATTTAATAGTGTGGAGCCTGAAAATGCCTTTTTTTTAAACAAGCTTCTATAAGCTTGTACTACTGCTGGTGGTGACTCACAATGCACACTTCAAGAAACACAGATTAATTGGAACCCTAGACTGTAAGAGAAGGTGTAGTCAAGCGTAGAAAAACATGCCTGCTCTACAAGATAATGTGGAGTTTAATGCATTCTGGAGAAGTAACCCACTATTCTAATCGAGAGAGGAGAAACTACACTTTTGTCCATTTTCCATCCTTCCCAAGTCCTAAAGTTAATATTATCCTAAAATTTCCAAGCAGCAGAACTACTTCCAGTACCCCTAGCTTCTCCAAAAGTTCTCTTTGCTGGGACTTCCATTCAGTTGTATAAAAAATTTGCTCAGATTCTCTCCACCTCTTTCCTGCTGTTGTCTTAATCAAATGAATTTAGATTTTTTAAATGGTATTTCTGAAAATGTATGGAATAAGAAAAAAATGAACAAAGGTAAATGTAAATCGACCATCAAACTGAATTAATGCACCATAGATCTCAAAGTCCCTGAAGGCAAGAAAAGCCCCATTTATTTCTACTTGAATATTTAACAGCCCCTTTGAACTATTATCCCTCATATATGCTGCCTCACATTCATTCTCAGTGAAAAATGAATAACAGGATTCTACTGTGATGAATCTTTGTAGGTAAACTCTAGTTATAGAATGGGTACAAATGGGTTCAGAGGGGGTTAGGGGAGAAACAATTAGAACATAATAAATCTTTGCTATGTCAGAAATATTTTAATAAGAGGAAAATCTAGAATATGAACTAAAAAGAATAAAATAACGAAGAAGATGATTTTGAGGAAAGGCCATTAAAATGGCAGTTATGAGTTCCAGCCAAGATGGACGCATAAGTGAAAACCCTCCACTTCCTTGCTGGGCAGGCAGAGAAGACCCTAGGCAAGGCGGCCGACCATGTGGGTGAGGCCAGCTGAAAGGACCTGCAGTAAGGTGTGGACCACACCAGCAGGGCTGACTGAACAGGAAACTGAGACTCAGAGCTGACTCTGGACTATGGGGTTGCTACAGTGGGAGAAACTCCCAGTCACACATGAGAGTTCATTGGGAAGTGGGGTTAGAGCCAAGCAAGCAAGCTGAATTGTTCCCTCTCTGACCTCTCCCCCACAGACAGCACCACATGCAGCAATGAGGGTTGCCCTGCCCTGGTGAACTCTCATGGCCTCTCCCCCTTGCAACTTAACAGGTGCACCAAGACAAAGAAATATGGCTCAAATGAAAGAACAGAGCAAAACCTCAAAAAGACAACTAAGAGATAAGGAGATAGCCAACCTATCTGATGAAGAGTTCAAAACCCTGGTAATCAAAAATGCTCACAGAACTGATAGAACTTCATCAAAAAATGAAAGAACAAATGAAGGATATGCAAAGTGAAATAAAGCAAAATATTCAAGGAACCAATAGTGACCGGAAGGAAACCAGGACTCAAATCAATGATTTAGAACAAAAAGAAGAAATAAACATCCAACTGGAACAGAATGAAGAAACAAGAATTCAAAAAGAAATTAAGAGAGGTTTAGGAATCTCTGGGACAACTTTAAACATTCCAATATCCAAAATATAGGGGTTCCAGAAGGAGAAGAACAACAGCAAGAAATTGAAAACTTATTTGAACAAATAATGAAGGAAAGAAGTTGGACCCAAAGAGGAACACACCAAAGCACATCATCATTAAGTTACCCAATATTAAATATAAAGAGAGAATCCTAAAAGCAGCAAGAGAAAAGGAGAGTTTCCTATGAAGGACTTCCCATAAGACTATCAGCTGATTTCTCAAAAGAAACCTTACAGGCAAGAAGAGGCTGGAAAGAAATGTTTGAAGTCATGAAAGGCAAGGACCTACATCCAAGAATACTCTATCTAGCAAAGCATCATTTAGAATGCAAGGGCAGATAAAATGCCTCCCAGATAAGGTCAAGTTAAAGGAGTTCACCATCAGCAAGCCCTTATTATACTAAATGTTAAAGGGACTTATCTAAGGAATAGAAAAAGATCAAAAACTATGAACAGTAAAATGACAATGAACTCACAACTACCAACAACTGAACCTGAAAAAAGAAAAACAACAAAAACAAAAACCAAGCAACAGGAACAAAATCAGAAAAATGGACATCACATGAAAGGTTTTTGGGGAGCGAGGGGAATGGGAGGAATATAGGGGAAAGGTACAGGGAAGAAGAAGCATAGTTGATAAGCATAAAATAGAAGGGGAGAAGTTAAGAATGGTATAAGAAACAGAATTCAAAGAACTTTTATTTACAACCAATGGACATGAACTAGGGGGGTGGTGGATATTAGAGGGTTGGGGGTGCAGCACAGAGCGGGGAAAAAGGAGGAAAAATTGGGGAAATTGTAATAGCATCATCAATAAAACATACTTTAAAAATAAAATGGCAGGTATATCAACTTAGATAATTTTTACTGAAAAAATATATATGCAAAATAAAGATCCTGCCAGGGATCCATCTAAGGCAAGACTTCCCTCAAAGAAGTTACAACTAGAAAAGAAAGAAAAACAAATATAACTGCAACATTGAGGGTGCAGAGTAAAATAGATGTTTGCATTATACCAGACGATGGAGGGTTACTTCTATTGTAGCACTAGGGAAAGTTTCCTGGATGAAGAACCATCACAGATAGTCTTTGAGGGTTAGAAAGTTATTCAGGCAGAGAAAGAGAAATTACATTAAAAGTGATCACCACCTCTGCAAACACAGTTATCCCAGCATAATTATAATTAGCTTACTCTGACAAATGATATTTCAGCACAAGCAGGAAAAAATGTTGTTAAACAGTAAGCCAAAGGAATCTCACATTAAATTGGATACAGATGCTCCTTGACCTACAGTGGGGTTACATACAAAAAAAAAAAAAAATCCATTGTATGGAATACTACTCAGCCATCAAAAGAAGAAAATTTTACCTTTGCTACAGCATGGACGGACCTGGAGAACATTATGCTAGGTGAAATAAGGCAGTCAGAGAAAGACAAATAACACATGATTCCACTCATATGTGAAATCTAATGAATAAACTGAACTGACAGACTCATAGATAGAGCAAGTTGACACCTCTGTGAGGGGTTGGGGGAGGTGGAGGGATGAAGCAAAAAAAGAAAAAAGGACTCATGGACACAGACAACAATGTGGTGATTGTAGAAGATGGTGGAGGTGGAAGAGGGTATTTGGGGGATAACTGGAAATGGGAAGAAAAGATAAAAATAAACTATTAAAAAAAATTTTTTAATCCATTGTAAATAAAAAATGTGTTTGTCAGCCCTGTCTGACGTAGCTCAGTGGAATGAACCTGGACCTGTGAACCAAAGGGTCATTGGTTTGATTCCCAGTCAGGGCACATGCCTGGGTTGCCAGCCAGGTCCCCAGTAGAGGGTCTGCAAGAGGCAACCACACATTGATGTTTCCCTCTCTTTCTCCCTCTCTTCCCTTCTTTCTAAAAATAAATAAGTACAATTTTAAAATAAAAAGAAAATATATTTGTCAAAAATGAAATTAATACAACTAGCCTACTGAATATCACAGCTTAGCCTAGCCAACCCTAAACATGCTCATAACATTTATATTAGCCTAAACTTGGGTGAAATCATCTAACATACTGTAGACTATTGGCTGTTTATCCTCATGATCTTGTGGTTGACTGGGAGCTAGTCTTGCTGCCACTGCCCAACATCAGGAGGATTATCATACTGCATATTTCTAGCCCAGGAAAAAATCAAAATTCAAGTATTATTTCTATTGAATATGTATTGTTTCCACAACATTATAAAATAAAAAAAATGTAAGTCAGGGACCATTTGTACTTTATTTATTTTGAGATACAGTTTTTCTCACATCTCACATCTATGAACTGGGTGGAGCCTATTATTGATACCATCTTATAATAAATTCATAGTTATTAATTATTTTTTTGTGGTGTGCAAATTATATCTCAAAATCTATGGAAACTTTGAGTAGATCAAATATGATGATTGTTTGATTAAATATGATGATATTGACTTCTGGGTTGACGATTGAGTTTCTGGTCTTCTGAGTACTTATTCCAAATGAGAAAGAAGACATGATAAAATCTCACGGGATATTCTGATACGACCTGTTAAGAACACATGCAATTTTAGCTCTACATAAGAGATGATTGTACACCCACTTTATATCAGCATTATTCACAATGGCCAGAAGGTGGAATCAACCAAAGTTTATTAACAGGTAAGTGGGTAAACTAACATGTTATATAAATGCAATGAAATATTATTCAGCCTTCCTTAAAAAGAAAATAAATTCTGAAACATGCTAAAACATGGATGAATCATGAATAGATTATGCTAAATAAAATAATTGAGTTATAAAAAGACAAATACTTATGATTTCACTTATGTGAGGTATCTAGAGTAGTCAAATTTATATAGACAAAAAGTAGAATATTGGTTGTCTAGACCTAGATGACCAGGAAATGACAAGATATTGTTTAATGGGTAGAGAGTTTTAGTTTCTTCAAATAAAAAGAGTTCTAGATATAGGTTGCACAAAAATGGGAGTGTAATTAATACTAATAAACTATGCATTTAAAATGACTAAGATAATGTTTTGTTATATACTTTTTACCACAATTAAAAAAGATATATATAAAAAGATGGAAATTGGAGAGAAATTACAAAATGTCTTATGGAAAGGTTGAGTCTAAAGTGATGTAAATACATAAAAGTTGTATAACAGAGTAAGAGGTAGAAAGAAAAAGAAAGATTTTTAAAAAACTTACCGGCGCCTCAAAAACCATACTGCAAGACATATCAAAAGAATCAAGGTGGGCAATATCACTGCCAACAGTATCACACTGGTAGAGGTAGGATGTCCTGGCAATTGAGAGAAGACACAAAATGTCACTTCAACACACTTTCTCTGCAGCTGTCTCTCCCTGCAGCGCACTCACACATTTTTCCCTCTCCTTCCCCCAGGAATGGTTGCTTTGCCTTTCTTTCTCCTAAGCTCCAAGTACCCTTCTTTTGCTTCTGTAACCTGTTTCCTGAACCCACACAGCTCAGCTGGCGCATCTTTTCTGCCTTTGTGACTTTATAAATAAACTTTCTCTTCTAATTTGAAAAAAGGAATCTCTGATTCTCCTGGCCTTTTTTGCTCACCTGAGTTTCACCACCATCATTCACCTGTTTCTGATATATGTGCATATCCAACTCCCTCTTTTGTATTTTCTACCACAATATATCTATATCCATCTCCTATCTCTTCTTCTTGCCCCACTTCACACAAAATGTAGTCCATAATGCTTACCTCTTTTATGCCTTAGTTCAGTGATTTTCAATCTTTTTCATCTCATGGCACACATAAACTAATTACTAAAATTCTGCATTACCCATAAAGATGTATTATTTGACAATTTGACAGAAAAATGAATTTGATTCACACTGGACAGCTATTGTTGTGTTGGCTGTTGTTATTTTTTCATTTGACAATCTAAGGGGAAAGAGGTCAGTGCTCCTGGCTAAATAGTCAGGTATTTCATGTTTTAGAAATTCTTGTGGCCCTCCAGTGTGCCTCTTGTGGCACACTGATTGAAAAATCACTGCCTTAGGTCATCTCTCTATTTTTGTTTCACTTTTTCCCCTTCTTTTCTTCCTCCCTCCTTGTTTCTTTCTCTTACTCATTAAGCCTAATCATTTTGTTATCCCCTCCCTCTATGTGTGAGGACCATCTCCTCCTATTTCCAGATAGATCCAGTGCTTTCTTACCCCAGTAGAGGATGATGTCCTGGCCTCCTAAACTGCTGTGCTTTACCCGGCAATTCAGGTTAGCTGTCTCCCCAGCCACAACATCAAGGGTTACACGGAGATACCATGTCCCATCAGCATTGGGCAGGATGTCACCTTGATGAGTTCCAGGCTGCTCCTGTTCACCTTTCATCCACATCACCCGTGCAGGTTTGGGGTAAAATCCTGAGACATGGCACACCAGCAACAGATGGCCAGGACCAGGAGTGGGACCACTGGAAAGCCAGGCCTCTGGCTTCACTGGGGCAGGAACAAGCAAGGACAGAGTAACATTATGACTTTAATCTAGAGTATAGGGACTCAGAAACCCACAAGTTTGGACAGTGACCCCTTGTACTCTTTTGGAAACCAAATAATTTATTGATTAACCACCTCTCTGCTTAGGTACCTCTTACTCTTGAATTTAAAGAGGTGGTAGGAAGTAAAATAGAAAAGTTTTGGACAAAGAATAGAACTAACCTTGTCTCTGCAGTTCTGCCTTCCCTGCATCGAGGACACCCAAGAGAAATCGAGGACAGGTTTTTAAGAGGAGCTTCTCTATGATATCAGCAATACCTTGGTATTGAAAGAAAATTGTACAGAACCGCTGTGCTCTGATGCCACCCTCTGTAGCAGGTACACATGAATTATTCTTGAAACTCAGAAAATCTAATCCTCCTAAAGCTCCCCTCAAGAAGCTTACTGTGGTCTCCCCAGAATGCAGCTCACAGCCTGCTATGCCCTGGATCTCAAAGGGATCTAGATAAATGAAAAACAGAGAAAAATATATTGAAAAGCAAACTAGAAAGAAAGGGATGGAGAAAAGATACAGAAATTTGCATTTTGGTGGGGAGAGAGATCTGAGATATAAAATTATGAGCCAACAACCAATTCAGTACAATCATGTGCCACAGAACTTTTCAATCAACAACAAACCACATATATGAGGGTAGTCCAATAAGATTATAATGGAGCTGAAAATTTTCTATTGCCTAAGGATGTCATAGCCATCATAATCTCATAGCACAATGCATTACTTATGTGTTTGTGGAGATGTTGGTATAAACCTACTGTGTTGCAGTTGTATAAAAGCATAGCAATACAATATGTACATTACATAATACTTGATAATGATAACAAATAATGTTACTCATTTATGTATTTATTCTTTTTATTGTTATTTCAGGGTGTACTTTTTCTACTTATAAAAAAAATAAGTTTGGTATAAGCCATGTTATACCAGCAGCAGGCATGTTATACCAGCAGCAGTCTCATTTCTCTCAGGTTTACTGCATCACTCGATTGAATCATTATCTCTTGTGCTTGACTGACTCTCATTTTATTTTGTACAGTAATGTGCTGTACAGGTTTGTAGCCAGGGAGTAATAGAATGTATCATTTAGCTTAGGTATGTGGTAAGATATCCCATCTAGGTTTGTGTAAGTGCACTCTATGAAGCTTGCACAATGATATTGTCTAACAATGCATTTCTCAGAATATATCCCCATTGTTAGGTGGAGTATGACTATATTGAGAGAATTTTCAGAAAGAAAAGAATAGGGATAAATATACATGTCATAAATGGCGGAGAATGTCTGTTGTAATGATGTACAGTGGGCAAGAAGAAAGAAGATGGGGGAAATGTGAGGAGCTTAGTGATGAAGTCAGGTAGAAGTATATTTAAGAATAAAGAGAATTACATTGATCAAGGAGATGCTTGAGAAGATGGGTTGAAGAAAATGGAAGTCACACTTCAGTTTACTCAGGCACAGAGTGGGAAAAGTAAAGTCTTCTTGCATGGAGTTTAAGGGAAAAAGTTGTACACAAAAGAGGAGATGGTTATAAAAGAGGATCTTTATCAGACAAGATTGCAGGAAGCAGGAAGAATCTGAAATACTTTGTGGAGGTATGGAATCTAAGTAGAAGACTACTCTAGAGAAGGGTGGGTATGTAGTTAGATAAACAGGGAAGGAGAGAAAAATCCTGGGTATAGTAGCCTGAACCAAGAGAAAAATAATCATTAATAATCTCCCCAGATCAGAAGACTGCACTCACATGTCAACTGGAATTCACTGACGTGATCCTGTACCACCCGAATGAATTCAATAAGATAGACTCGAAATAGCTCCACAAGTTCAGTCACCTCCTCTTCGCTGAAGTTGCCCTTGGACCAAGACTTCAAGAAAATGGCATTGTCTGTGTCACTATCCCAGCCATGAATCTGTAAGTCACCCAGCCAGCCTGAGCCTTGATTTTTCGCCCAGGTGCTATTGGCAAACGATGATATCTGGATGAGATGGAAAGAGGTCGGCCCCTGGAAAGCTGTGGGTAGTGGAAGGATAACAAAAATGAAATGAAAGAAAAAAGGAGGAGAGAATAGGGCGGTAAATGAAAACCAGAGAGATCCAGGGAAAAAGAACCCAGTGTCTGAAAAACAAAATTCCTGAGAAATTTGCCTGTGCTGGGGCCTCTGGCTCCATTGCAACTCCCAGAACAGAAGAGGGCTGGAGACAAGAGGGCCCAGGCCCTTAGGGTTATGTGCAGTATGATTTTATCCAGACCCCTTACACCCATGCTGGAAGTTGCCAGAGTTACTCTTACCAAGCTCATTGTCACCACCTGAGATGAGAACTGCTAGCAACAGAAGCAGCAAAAGCGGCATTTGAGCAGGAGATAGAACTACTGACTCTTTTAAGAGCTGGCGTTTGATCTCTGAATTCAGCAAACCTTTTTCTCAATACACTATAGTGACTTCCTCTTTCTTCCAACTGACAAATCCCCATTATAGAATTGAGAAAAGCTGTGCCTCCACAGCCCTGGCCCTCCCACTTTGCCTCCTCCCATTTCCACTCCAGCCTTTGACTTTCAGATTATTTTTCTTAACTCCCTGGCTTCCAACTCTTCATCCTGACATCAGATTTCCTTATAATACCTTGAAAAGGCCCCTATATGGTTTTGAAAGTTTATTTTAACTCCTCAATCTTGTATCATAACATCTGCTAAATACTAAGGTAATGTTATACAATCACCTCCTTTAATCTAGGATAATTCTTTTGGTTTATTCACCCATCTCAACCTTCCTTCTCATGGCCCACTCTTCCCTGGCACTCTTTCCAACATTCTCAATGGCTTCTCTTTCTGATCTTATCCCCTTTGACTGTCTCCCTAACCCCACATTCTTGTTTCTGTGTGTGTGTGTGTGTGTGTGTGTGTGCTGATAATCATTTACAAAAGGCAAAGCATTTAAAACATGTATCTGGACTATAGCACTGCAGACCCAAATCCCAAAATCAAATAAGATACTTTAGTTTATAATCCAAGAAAAAATATCTTATGCCATAGCAGTTTTCAAAAAGAAAAATTGCTACTAGTGGATGACCTTCTTTTCAGTAGCTCTTGACCTTTGGAAATTTGAATAACAAATTTTTTATGAGACAGCCAGAATTTTAGGAGTTATGTGTATCTTCGGGCTCAGTCAAAGATAACATTTTTGTCTGTTTGATTTTTTATTATTTTTCTAAGCATAAAAACATTAATTTCTTTATTTATATTTTTTCTTTTTTAAAATTTTTATTAATCCCTTTCCCTTTTTCACTCAGCTCCCCCAAACCTCTTCCCCTCTAAAAGCTGTCAGTCTGTTCTCTGTATCTATAAATCTGTTTATATTTTGATTATTTTGTTCATTGGATTCCAAATTTAAGTGAGATTATATGGTATTTGAGTTTCTCTAACTGGCTTATTTCACTTCACATAATGCTGTTGCAAAAGATAATATTTCCTTCTTTTTTATGGCTTATTGTTATTCCATTACATAAATACACCAGTTTTTTGTTGTTTGTTTGTTTTAATCCACTCCTCTATTGATGGGCACTTGGGCTGCTTCCAAATCTTGGCTATTGTAAATAATGCTTCAGTGAACATAGGCGTGCATATATACTTTTGAATTAGTGTTTCAGATGTCTTTGGATATATTCCCAGAAGTGGAATCACTGAGTCATAAGGCAGTTTCATTCTGAGGAAACACTGTACTGCTTTCCACAGTATTTGTACCAATGTGATTACAACCAACAGTTCACGGGGGTTCCCTTTTCTTCACATCCTTCCCAATATTTATTGTTTGTTGATTAACTGATGATAGCCATTTTGACAGGAATGAGGTGATATCTCATTGTGGCTTTAATATGCATTTCTCTGATGATTAGTGAAGTTGAGCATTTTTTCATATGTCTATTGGCCATCTTCATGTCCTCTTCAGAGAAGTGTCTCTTTAGGTTCTTTGCCCATTTTAATTGATTTATTTTTGGTGTTGACTTGTATAAGTTCCTTATAAATCTTGAATATTGAACACATGTCAGAGGTATTTGGCAAATATGTTCTCCCATTCCATGGGTTATCTTTTCATTTTGTTCATGGTTTTCTATGGTGTCCAAAACCTTTTCAGTTTGATGTAGTACTGTGTCTTTATTTTTTGTTTTCTTTTCTTTACCTGAATAGATTTATCAAAAATAAAATTTACTACAAGAAATGTTTGAGATTTTATTATGTTTTCTTCTAGGATTTTAGGGTCTCAAGTTTAACACTTAAGTTTTCAACACGTGTTAAATTCATTCTTCTATACTGTGTCAGAAGTTGGCCTAGTTTCATGTTTTGCATGCATCTGTCTAAATTTTCTCAACGCTATTTATTGAATAGGCTGTCTTGACCCAATTGTATGTTCTTGCCTTCTTGTGTAATGTCAACTGACCATAAAAGTGTGGATTTATTTTGGGCTCTCTGTTCTCTTCCAATAATCTACATGTCTGTTTTTATTCTAGTACCATGCTCTTTTTTTATGCCTATTGAATTTTTTAAAATTTTTATTGTTATTCGATTAGAGTTGTCTCCATTTTCTCCCCACCCCTCCACCACACCCTAATCAAACCCACCTTCCTCCCCCACCTCCACCATCCCCTTGATTTGTCCATGTGTCCTTTATAGTAGCTCTGGAAAACCCCTCTCCCCACTGTCCCCTCCAAACTCCCCTCTGGCTATTGTTAGATTGTTCTTAACTTCAATATCTCTGGTTACATTTTGTTTGCTTTTTTCTTTTGTTGATTATGTTCCAGTTAAAGGTGAGATCATATGGTATTTGTCCCTCACCACCTGGCTTGTTTCACTTAGCATAATGCTCTCGAGTTCCATCCAAGCTGTTGCAAAAGGTATAAGCTCCTTCTTTCTCTCTGCTGCATAGAATTCCTTTGTGTAAATGTACCATAGTTTTTTGATCCACTCATTTGCTGATGGGCACTTAGGTGGCTTCCAGTACTTGGCTATTGTAAATTGTGCTGCTATGAACATTGGGGTGCATAGGTTCTTTTGGATTGGTGTTTCAGGGTTCTTAGGGTATAATCCCAGCAGCAGAATTGATGGGTCAAAGGGCACTTTCTTTCATAGATTTCTGAGGAAATTCCATAATGTTTTCCACAGTGTCCTTACAAGTCTGCATTCCCATCAACAGTGTACTAAAGTTCCCTTTTTATGCATCCTCTCCAACTTTTGTTTGTTGATTTCTTTATGTTGGCCATTCTGACTGGAGTGAGATAGTACCTCATTGTGGTTTTAATTTGCATCACTCTGATGGCTAATGATGCTAAGCATCTTTTCATATGTCTCTGGGCCCTCTGTATGTCTTCCTTGGAGAAGTGTCTGTTCAAGTCCTTTGCCCATTTTTAAATTGGGTTGTTTGTCTTCCTGGAGTGGAGTCATGTGAGTTCTTTATATATTTTGGAGATCAGACCCTTGTCTGAGGTATCATTGGAAAATATGTTTTCCTATACTGTTGGTTCTCTTTTTATGTTAATGCTGTTTTCTTTAGGCATGCAGAAACTTTTTATTTTGATGAGATCCCCTCTGTTTGTTCTTTCCTTTATGTCCCTTGCTTTAGGGGACATGTCTGTGAGGATGGTGCTGCGTGGAATGTCTGAGATTTTCCTGCTAATGTTTTCCTCTAGGACTTTTATGGTGTTACGACTTATATTTAAGTCTTTTATCCACCTTGAATTTATTTTTGTGTATGGAATAAGTTGGTGATCGACTTCCATTTTTTTGCACATATCTGTCCAGATCTCCCAACATTTGTTGAAGAGATTATCTTTGCTCCATTTTATGCTACTGCCTCTTTTGTCAAATACTAATTGCCCATAAATACTTGGGTTTATTTCTGGGCTCTCTGTTCTGTTCTATTGGTCTATCTACCTGTTTTTATGGCAGTACCAGGCTCTTTTGATTACAGTGGCCTTGTAATACAGTTTGATATCAGGTATTGTGATCCCTCCTGCTTTGTTTTTCTTTCTCAAAATTGCTGCAGCTATTCAGGGTCGTTTATGGTTCCATATGAATTTCTGAAATGTTTGTTCTATATCTGTGAAATATGTCATGGGTACTTTAATAGGGATTACATTGAATCTATAAATTACTTTGGTAGTATGCACATTTTGATGATGTTAATTCTTCCAATCCATGAGCATGTCCATGTTCCATTTGTTTGTGTCTTCCTTAATTTCTTTCTTCAGTGTTGTGTAGTTTTCTGAGTACAAGTCTTTTATCTCCTTGGTTAGGTTTATTCCTAGGTACTTTATTTTTCTTGTTGCTATATCAAATGGGATTTTCTTCCTGATTTCTGTTTCTGCTGTTTATTGTTGGTATACAGGAAGGCCTTTGATTTCTGAGTATTGACTTTGTATCTGGCTGTTTTGCCAAATTCATTTATTAGGTCGAGTAGTTTTTTGGTAGAGTCTATAAGATTTTCTATATGCACTATCATGTCATATGCAAACAATGACAGTTTTGTTTCCTCCTTTTCAATTTGGATGCCTTTTTTTTTTCTTGTCTGATTTCTGTGGCTAGGACTTCCAATACTATGTTGAATAGGAGTGGTGAGGGAGGGCATCCTTGTCTTGACCCTGATCTTAGTGGGAAAGCTCCAAGTTTTTGTCCATTGAGTATGATGTTGGCTGTCAGTCTCTCATATATGGCCTTTGTTATGTTCAGGAATGCTCCCTCTATTCCCACTTTGCTGAGTGTTTTTATCATAAATGGCTGCTTTACCTTATCAAATGCTTTTTCTGCATCTATTGATATGATCATGTGGTTTTTGTCTTTGCTGTTGTTTATGTGATGTATTATGTTTATTGATTTGCGAATATTGTACCATCCTTGCATCCCTGGGATGAATCCCACTCAGTCATGGTGTATGATCTTTTTAATGTATTGCTGGATGCCGTTTGCCAATAGTTTGTTGAGAATTTTAGTATCTATGTTCATCAGTGATATTGGCCTGAAGTTTTCTTTATTCGTTGTGTCTTTATCTGCTTTTGAGATTAGGATGATGCTGGCTTCATAAAAAAAGTTTGGGAATCTTCCATTATTTTGGATTTTCTCGAATGGTCTGTGAAGGATAAGGGTTAGCTCTTCCTTACATGCTTTGTAGAATTCTCCTGTGAAACCATTTGGTCCAGGGCTTTTGTGTGTTGGGAGTTTTTTGATTACTGCTTCAGTTTCGTCTGCTGTTATTTTTGGTCTGTTCAGGTTATCTGCTTCTTCTTCATTGAGTTTTGGAAGGTTATATTTTTCTAGAAATGTGTCCATTTCACCTAGGTTTTCAAATTTCTTGGCATACAGTTCTTCATAGTAATTTCTTACAATCCTTTGTATTTCGGTCGTATCAGTTGTAGTCTCTCCTCTTTCATTTCCGATTGTGTTTATTGGGATCTTATTTCTTTTTTTCTTGATGAGCCTGCTTAAAGGCTTGCCGATTTTGTTTATCTTGTCAAAGAGCCAGCTCCTGGATTCACTGATTCTTAGAATTTTGCTTTTAGTCTCTATGTCATTTAACTCTCCTCTGATCTTGGTTATTTCCTTCCTTCTACTTACTCTGGGCTGTCTTTGTTGTTGTTCCTCGAGTTCTTATAGGTGTATGGTTAGGCTATTTGTTTGAAATATTTCTATCTTTTTAAGGTAGGCCTATATTGCTATGAACTTCCCTTGCAGCACTGCCTTTGCTGTGTCCCATAAGTTTTGGGTTGTTGTGAGTTCGTTCTCTTTTGTTTCTAGAAACTTTTTGATTTCTTCCCTAATCTTGCTCTTGACGAACTCATTGTTTAATAGCAAGCTATTCAATATCCATGATTTTGAGAGTTTTGGGTTTTTTCCTTTGGAATTGGTTTCTAGTTTCAATGCCTTGTGGTCAGAGAAAATGCTTGATATGATTTCAATTATCTTGAATTTGTTGAGGCTTGCTTTGTGTCCTATCATGTGGTCTAATTTTGAAAATGTTCCATGTACACTTGAAAAGAATGTGTATTTTGCCTCTTTGGGATGAAAAGCTCTACATGTATCAGTTAAGTCCATTTCATCTAGGGTATTGTTCAGTGACACAATATCTTTTTTGATATTTTGTTTGGCAGATCTGTCCATTTTTAACAGTGGGGTGTTAAATACCCTACTATAATTTCGTTGCTGTCAATATCTTTCTTGAAGTCCTCCAAGATTTTCTCTATGTATTTGGGAGGACTATGTTGGGTGCATATATATTTACAATGTTTCTGTCTTCTTGGTGGATTCTTCCTTTGAGTATTATGAAGTGTCCTTCTGGGTCTCTCTTTATGGCCCTTCTTTTGAAGTCTATTTTGTTTGATATGAGTATTGGTACCCTGGCTTTTTTTTTTTTTCCCTGTCTCCTTGCTTGGAAAATTTGTTTCCAGCCTGCCACTTTCCATCTGTGTAGGTCTTTTGTCCTGAGGTGGGTCTCTTGTAGGCAGCATATGTGTGAGTCAAGTTTTCTTATCCATTCAGCTATTCTATGTCTCTCGATTGGAGCATTTAACCCATTTACATTTAAGGTTATTTTTGATTGGTACTTATTCATTGCCCGTTTTTCATACTTGTGTTCCTCTCTCTCTCTCTCTTTTCCTCCCTTTCCTTAAAGCAGTCCCTTTAGCATCTCTTTCAAAGCTGGTTTGGTGGAGGTGTATTCTTTTAGACTTCTTTTGTCTGGGAAGCTCTTTATTTGGCCTTCTGTCTTGATTGAGAGCCTTCCTGGGTAAAGTAGCCTTGGTTGTGGGCCTCTGGTTCTCATTACATGAAATATTTTTTGCCATTCTCTTCTGGCTTGGAGCGTGTCCTTTGAGAAGTCAGCTGCTAACCTTGTTGGGGCTCCCTTGTATGTTACTTCTTGTTTCTCCCTTGTTGCCTTTAAGATCCTCTCTTTGTCTTGGAATTTTGCCATTTTAATTATGATGTGTCTTGAAGTGTTCCCCTCTGGGTTCATCTTGCTTAAGACTCTCTGTGTTTCCTGGATTTATATGACTTTCTCTCTCATCAGATTAGGGAAATTTTTCCCTCATTACTTTTTCAAACAGGTTTTCTATCCCTTGCTCTTCTGCTTCTGGTATCCCTATTATAAGGATATTATTATGTTTTTGTTGTCCTGCATTTCCCTTAATCCCTCTTCATTCTTTCTAAGCCTTTTTTCCTTTTCTTGCTCTTTCTGGGTGTTTTTTTTCTACTTTGTCCTCTAGCTCACTGATCCAATCCTCTGCTTCATCAAGTCTGCTTTTGATTCCTTCTACTGTGTTCTTCAGTTTAGAAATTGTATTCTGCATTTCCTCTTGGCCCTTGTTGATATTTTCTATTTCCTTTTTGATATTGATATAGAGTGCAGTGAGTTCATTGTAGTTTCCCTGTAGTTACTGGTAGTTCTCTGTGAGCTCAGTGAGCTTCCTGATAACCATTGCTTTGAACTCAGTATCTGATAGTTGACTTGCCTGTATTTCATTCAGCATTCTCTCTGAGGCTTCCTCCTTTCCTTTCATTTGGGGATTGTTTCTTTGTCTTCCCATTGTTTGTGAGACTGTTCTTGTTAAACTCTGCTTCTTAAACTGATGTGTTCTGACTCCCTGGTTTTATGGTATGAACTTCTATGGTAGAATGTCAGTGGGATTCAGTGGTGCTGTCTCCTTAATTTCCTGAGCTCACTAGTCTTAGGCTGTTATTTATGCTGGCTCTCTCTATGTCTTTGTTTTTGATTGTTGTTGGGTCTTTCTTTGATGGATCTTTCCCTCGAGGTGGTTAATCTAGGGCCACTCTGTCCACCATGTACTGTATTCTATTGTGCAGATGTGGACAGTTTATATTGAAGCTGATTGTTCTGTGTGTACAAGGTTCTGAGGCGTCTCTGTCACTCTTGTTCAGTTGTTTGTTCTGAGTAATTTCTCTACTATTCAGTTGTATATCCAGATCAGTCCTGGATTGAGGTTAGTGTGGCTTCCACTCCCTTCTTCACCTTCTTCTTTGTTATATGTTGGTGGTTCCTTTGTTGGTGGGTTTCCTCTTCCAGCAGGTGTACTGGTGTTCACTGCTCCCACCTTGCAAGTTCTCTGGAGTAGCAAAGTGAAATTTGTCTCACTGTCTCCGTTATTAGGATGACCCCTGTTTTGGTCTAACTCTGGTCTTTTCAGAGCTCCAAGTTTTATTGTCTCCGCTGTGGGAAAAGGAGAAAGGGAAAAAAAGGAAAAGGGAAGGAAGGAAAAAGGAATAGAAAAGGAGAGGAAAGGTAGGAAGGAAGAAGGAATAAAAACAGATCGGAGGAAAGAAAAGAAGGAATTTTAACAAAAATTAAAATAAATAAATAAATAAATAAATAAATGAAGATCAGAAGGAGGAATAAAAACGTAAAGGAAGGAAGGAAAAAGGAAAGAAGGACAGAAAGGAAGAAGGAATTTAGGGGGAAAAAAGTCTTCTGCTGGTTTTAAACTGGTCAGGTCAGTTCTGCTGGTCTTCCTATCTGTGAAAGGGAGGGAGTGGTTGGAGGGTTGGTTTTACTTTTCTCCCTTCCTGAGCCACACTCTTTGCTGTTGTCCAGCCTCCAGTCCAGTTCCTCAGGGTCCTTCTGCTCCCCTCTAGGCCTTTAGTCCACCAGTTGTGCTGTCCTTGAGGTGCACCTCTTAGGGGCAACTCACACTCCACCTTCTTGTTCTTTGCTGTCCTAGATGCTCGGGTCTCTTGTGCTCCTTCAGGGTAGTTCAGCCCCCTACTGAGTCGAGTCTTTCCGGGGCCTGCAGTCTCCCCTAGCCCTGCAGCTCCCCTCTGCTGGGCGTTCTGCCTTCCTCCTAGAGAGCAAGTAAGCCCTACAGGGCTCTGTGGGCAGCGGCTAGGTGGGAGGTGTTCAGTCCCTGGTGCTTCAGGAGTGGTCGCCTGCGGGCAGCCAGGCCACTGATCAGGGTGAGCACCCACCTGGGATTTCAGGTGTGGGCACCCAGGCCACTGATCAGTGTGCTCATCTATTCAGGGGCTTTGGGCCTGTGCACCCAGGCAGCCTGGCCGTTGATCTGGGTGCCCACATACCTGGGCTTCAGGAGTGTGCTGGGGCTGCTTATCTGGTGTTCACAGTCCAGGGGCTGAGGAGATGGGAGCGCAAGAGGCCATGGCTGCTGTGGAGAATTCTCCAAACAGCCACTGAGTGCCTCTATTTTCTCTTTTTGTTTTTGAGAAATTCCTCCTGTTCAAGCCCCCCTGGTCCAAACAAGCACCTGGCCTCTCACACAGCCCAGCCTGGCTCTCTCCCAAGAATCCTGCAGCAGACCCTATGCCTCGGCCGAGGGCTTCAGCCAACCTGGTCCCTTTGCTGGTCCCAGGAACCTTATTGTCCTTAAGCACTCTTCTTACCATCTGATCTTTCAATGTCCTCCACAGTCTTTGGTCTCTGATCTTCACATATGCTGGAATACTGTTGGCTGTTCGCTCTGTTCCTCAGATCAGCCAGGTGTTTCACTGGCGCTGAGGGGAAGTGGACTCTGCTCCCACCTATCTCGCTCCCATCTTCCAGATAGTACCATGCTCTTTTGATTACTATGGCCTTGTAGTAAGTTGGGTATCCGATAGCATAATTCCAACTTTGTTCATCTTTATCCAGATTGCTGTTTATAGTTCTATGAAATATGCCATTGGTGTTTTAATCAGTATTGCTTTTAGTCTCTAGATTGCTTTAATGATATTAGTTCTTCCTATCCATAAATATGGTATATGTTTCTATTTACTTATATATTCTTCAATTTCTTTCTTCAGTGTCATAATTTTCTTTTTTTTTTTTTAAATATATTTATTGATTATGCTATTACAGTTGTCCCATTTCCCCCCCACTCCACTCCATCCTGCCCACCCCCCTCCCTCCCACATTCCCCGCCTATAGTTCATGTCCATAGGTCATACTTATAAGTTCTTTGGTTTCTACATTTCCTACACTATTTTTACCCTCCCCCTGTCTATTTTCCACCTATCATCTATGCTACTTATTCTCTGTACCTTTCCCCCTCTCTCCCTCTCCCACTCCCTTAATGACAACCCTCATGTTCTAGTTGTTTGCCTAGTTTGCTCTCGTTTTTGTTTTATGTGTGCTCGTTAATAACTGTGAGTTTGCTGTCATTTTTACTGTTCCTATTTTTGATCTTCTTTTTCTTAGGTAACTCCCTTTAACATTTCATATAATAAGGGCTTGGTGATGATGAGCTTCTTTAACTTGACCTTATCTGAGAAGCACTTTATCTTCCCTTCCATTCTAAGTGATAGCTTTGCTGGATACAGTAATCTTGGATGTAGATCCTTGCGTTTAATCTTGGGTAATGTAATTATGATGTGCCTTGGCGTGTTCCTCCTTGGGTCCAGCTTCTTTGGGACTCTCTGAACTTCCTGGACTTCCCGGAAGTCTATTTCCTTTGCCAGATTAGGGAAGTTCTCCTTCATTATTTGTTTAAATAAGTTTTCAATTTTTTGTTCTTCCTCTTCTCCTTCTGGCACCCCTATAATTCGGATGTTGGAACGTTTCAAGGTGTCCTGGAGGTTCCTAAGCCTCTCCTCATTTTTCCAAGTTCTTGTTTCTTCATTCTTTTCTGTTTGGATGTTTGTTTCTTCCTTCTGGTCCACACCATTGATTTGAGTCCCAGTTTCCTTCTCATCACTATTGGTTCCCTGTACATTTTCCTTTGTTTCTCTTAGCATAGGCTTCATTTTTTCATCTGTTTTTCGAATAGATTCAAGCAAGTCTGTGAGCATATTGATAACCAGTGCTTTGAACTGTGCATCTGAAAGGTTGGCTATCTCTTCGTCGCTTAGTTGTATTTTTTCTGGAGCTTTGAAGTGTTCTGTCATTTGGGCCATTTTTTTTTTTTTGTCTTGGCGTGTCTGTTACTTTAAGGGGCGGAGCCTTAGGTGTTCACCGGGGCGGGGTAACGCTGGTCGCTGAGCTGTGACGCTGTACGAGGGGGAGGGGCTGAGTGGGAGCAATGGCGCCAGCCTCACTCTCCTCCAGATTTCAATCCTTCACTCCGCTACCCACAATCAAACTGGGCCACTCTGGTGCTGGTTCCCGAGTAAGTGGGCCTGTGCACACTCTCGGCCCCTGTGGGTCTCTCCAACAACCTCTCCTGTGAGGCTGGGAGTCTCTCCTGCTGCTGCCCCAACCCCCAGGGGCACTTTCAATCAGAGGTTTGAGGCTTTATTTCCCGGAGCTGGAGCCCTGGGTTGCACAGTCTGCTTCTCTGCCCACCGTTCGTCCAGTTTATCTGTGGGCGAATGTGGTGCCGCAAGGTGCTACCCGCCACTCTGCCTGCCCCACTCTCCGCCACTCTGAGTCCGGCCCTCTCGGTTTATCTGCGCAGATGTGGGGCCGCAGGGTCTGCTAGTGCTCGGACTGCCTGCGCCATTTGTCCCACACTCCGCCAGTCTCAGTCCCGCCACAGCCACGCGAGTCCTTTCCACCCCGGTGCCCGTCTCCGCCCCTCCTACCAGTCTGGATGAATGGTTATTTTCTATTTTCTTGGTGTTGGTCCCCCTTGCTGTTCGATTCTCTGTCAGTTCTGGTTGTGCGAGGAGGCGCAGTGTGTCTACCTACGCCGCCATCTTGGTTCTCCTTCAGTGTCATAATTTTCTGAGTACAGATATTTTATATCCTTGGTTAAAGTTATTTCTAGATTTTTTAGTGCAATTGTAAATGGTATTGTTTTCCTAGTTTCCTTTTCTGCTAGTTCATTATTCGTGTATAAAATGAAACTGATTCCTTAATATTTATTTTTTATCCCGCTACTTTATTTAATTTATTTATGAGTTATAGTAGATTTTCAGTAGAGTTTTTCAGGTTTTCTATATACAGTATCAGGTAATCTGACAATAATGAAAGTTTTACTTTTTCCTTTCAAACTTGGATGCATTTTATTTATTCTTATCTGATTACTCTGGCTAGGACTTCCAATACTATACTGATTAAAGTGTAGAAGCAAACATATCAGTCTTATTCCTGATATTAAAGGAAGTGCTTTTGATATTTCTCTTTTTAGTATGATGTTGGCTCTAGGTTTGCCTATATTAGTTTATTATGTTGTATTTTGTTTTCTATTATCACTTCACTGAAAGTTGTTTCATAAATGAGTCCTGGGTTTTATCAAATGCTTTTTCTGCATCTATTGATATGATTATGTGAGTTTTATCCTTCATTTAATTTGTAGTTTATAGATATTGTACCAACCTTGTACCCCAGGAATAAATCCCACTTGATCATGGTGGATGATATTTCAATGTATTGCTGGATCCAGTTTGCTAATATTTTGTTGATGATTTTAGCATCTGTGTTCATCAGGCATATTGGCTTATAATTATTTATCTCTATAGTGTCTTTATCTGGTGTTGGAATCAGGATAATTGTGGCCTTGTGAAATGAACTCTGGACTATTTCCTCTCTTGAAATTTTTGGGAAAATAATTTGATAAAGATAGGTGTTAGTTTTTCTTTAAATGTTTGCTAAAATTCATCCCTGAAGCCATTTAATCCAGGACTTTTATTTGTTGTGATTTAAAAAAAAATTTAAAGTATATTTCATTGATTATGCTATTATAGTTGTCCCATTTTCACCTTTTATTCCCCTCCACCCTGCACCCACCCTTGCACCAGCATTCTCCCTCCCCTTAGTTCATGTCCATGGGTAGTACATATAAGTTCTTTGGCTTCTCCATTTCCTGTACTGTTCTAAACCTCCCCCTGTCTATTTTGTGCCTACCACTTATGCTCCTTATTCCCTATACCATTTCCCCCATTCTTCCCTACTCTCTGCTGATAACCTTCCATGTGATCTCCATTTCTGAGATTCTGTTCCTGTTCTAATTGTTTGAACAGGTTGCTTTTGTTTTTGCTTTTGTTTTTTTAGGTTCAGTTGTTGATAGTTTTGAGTTTATTGTCATTTTACTATTCATAGTTTTGATCATCTTCTTCTTCTTAGATAAGTCCCTTGAACATTTCATATAATAAGGGCTTGGTGATGATGAACTCCTTTAACTTTACCTTATCTGAGAAGCACTTTATTGACCCTTCCATTCCAAATGATAGCTTTGCTGGATAGAATAATTTTGGATGTAGGTCCTTGCCTTTCATGATGTTGAATACTTCTTTGCAGCCCCTTCTTGCCTGCAAGGTTTCTTTTGAGAGATCAGCTGATAGTTTTATGAGAACTTATTTGTAGATAACTGTCTCCTTTCCTCTTACTGCTTTTAAGATTCTCTCCTTATCTTTAATCTTGGCTAATATAATTATGATGTGCCTTGGTGTGTGCTTCCTTGGGTCCACCTTCTTTGGGACTCTCTGAGTTTTCTGGACTTCCTGGAAATCTGTTTCTTTTGCCAGATTGGGGAAGTTCTCCATTATGTTTTCAAATAAGTTTTCAATTTGTTGCTCTTCCTCTTTTCCTTCTGTCACCCCTATGCTTCAGATGCTTGAACAGTTAAAATTGTCCCAGGTGTTCCCAAGCCTCTCCACATTTTTCTGTATTCTTGTTTCTTCATTCTTTTCTGGTTAAATGTTTATTTCTTCCTTCTGGTCCAAATCATTGATTTGAGTCCTGGTTTCCTTCCCATCACTATTGGTTCCCTGTATATTTTTCTTTATTTCACTTTACATAGCCTTCACTTCTTCCTGTATTTTGCAAACATAATCAACCATGTCTGTGAGCATCCTGATCACCAGTGTTTTGAAGTCTGCATCTGATAAGTTGTCTATCTCTTTGTTGCTTAGTTCTATTTTTGGAGTTTTGGTTTGTTCTTTCATTTGGACCATATTTCTTTGTCTTGGCACACCTATTACATTGTAAGGGGCAGAGCCTTAGGTATTCACCAGGGCAGGGCAACCCACATTGCTGTATTGTGGCACTGTATGTGGGGGAGGGGTCAGAAAGGGAACAATGACACTTTTTTGGCTCCCAGCCAGCTTTCAGTCACTTCCTCTCCTACGTACAAGCAAATTGGGCCCTTTTAGACCTGATTACTTTGTGGGAGGGTTTGTGTATATTATATGACCCTGTGGGTCTTTCCAATGAACTCTCCTGTGATGCTGGGAATTTATTCTGCTGCCACAACTGTGCACAGGTTTTTACAGCCAGAGGTTTTGAAGCTTTCATTTCCCACTCTGGAACCCTGGATTACATGGTCTGTCTCTCTCCTCAATTGTTCTTCCCAGTTTATCTGCATACAAAAATAGGGGCACCAGGTCTGCCAGCCACCCCCTTGCCACATGTCCTCTCCAGCCTGGCTGCCTATCTCCACCCCCCCTACCAGTCTGGATGGATGTTTTTTCTTTAATTCTTTCATTGTTGGACTTCCATATGGTTCAATTTTTCTGGTAGTTATGGTGTTTTTTTTGTTTTTAAATTTCTTATTTTCCTTCTTTTAGTTGTGTGAAGAGGCACAGTGTATCTACCTATGCCTCCATCTTGGCCAAAAGTTGTCTTGGGAGTGTTGTTTTTTTTTTATTACTGCTTCAATTTCATTAATAGTAATCAGTCTATTCAGATTTCCTAATTTTTTATTAAGTTTGGTAATAAGGTATTTTTCCAGAAATTTATCCATTCTGTACAGATGTTTCAGTCGATTTGCATATAGTTGTTCATAATATTTTCTTATAATTATTTTTATAGTCATGGTGTCACTTGTTACTTCTCTTTCATTTCTGATTTTATTTATTTGAGTCCTCACTTTTTCTTCATGAGTCTGGTTAAAGGATTGTCAATATTGTTCATCTTTTCAAAGACTCTCGCTGGGGTGACCCAAATTAGGGGCTACCTCTTCTCAGTTCTTGTGTTTCTTGTAAGACAAGAAAAACTTCAGGTGAGACACAACACATATAGTGGAAATAATATAGCAAGATTATTGGGCACAAAGCTGCACACAGGCACCCAGCTAGTCTGAGTGCCCCATGTATAATGGAAATAAAGTAGTAAGTTTCTTAGTAAGTTTCTTCTATATACTGGAGCACAAAGCTTCAAGCAGGCACCTAGCTACTTTGAGTGTCCCAACTATTGGGATTTGGGGGTTTTTATGCTTGTGGTCAGGTTCTAGGCTCCCCCTTCTTCTTCCCTTTCCAGAACTTGGTATTAATACACAGCTTCAAAGTCTTTCCCAGCTAGTGGAAATAATACATACAGAACTTCAAGGGCTCCTCTCCTGCTGCACTATCTAGGTTTTTCTTGTGACTTTTGGAGTGTCTAGCAATTTTATCAGACCAGGCTCAGAACTGCTGAATTAACCCTGTGAAGGTGATGGCTGATCTGAGAGATACAAACTCTTTTCTTAAATGCTATTACATATATTGGGTGCATAGGTTTAAGGTAATAACTAGCTGCATGTTTGTATACGATTAATGTTAAGCCATAATGTTTAAGCCATCAGTTTGGTTATAACACATGTTTCATAAGGGTGTGTGATATTTAATAGTAAATTATATCTGAGAGATACTGTAAACTTCAAAGTCAGTGTTGTGGGGGGTTTTGTTTACCATTGAAAATGGCTGGGGGAGCATATCAATTTAATAATCCAAGAGATGTTGAAGAACTTCAGTGAATGCTACTGAAGTCTGATGATGAGAATGATAGTGTCAAATGTGTAAATGAAAGTGATTTAGAAGATGAAGATTAAGTGGAGTTTCATTCAGAAGATTCAGATATTTAGAAAGATATTTCTAGTGAAGAAATTGAATATGAATTAAACATGAATGAAGAGTATTGGGTGTGAGGGAGGATAGAGAATCAAAATGAAAGAAAAATCCAATAAGAAAACAAACTAGAAAGCAGCTACAGAATATTTTGTGTCAACTTCCATTACTTTGGCCAAGGCAAAAAATACCAAGACAGAATTTGAAACTTGGAACTGCTTTATCACAAATGATATTTTAGATCCAATCTTATTATATAAAAGTAACTATGTCAATTATATCTCCAGCCAGTTTTTATGAGAAAGAGATGCTAAATGAATAGATAAGATCAAACTGAAAGTATTTTAGGCCTTTTATATATAGCTGGTTTACATCACAGCAATCAGCTAAATTTGAAGAATTTATGAGCTACAGATGGTAGTGAGATTGAACTTTTTAGATTTATGATATCTTTATGGAGATTTAGATTTATTCATAATTGTATCAGGTTTGATGACAAACTTACCTGCTTAGAATGCCTGAAAGTGGACAAATTAGTGGCTGTGAAAGACATTTTCTCAGCCTTTGTAAAAAAATGTAAATTATGTTACTCTATGAGACAGAATGTAACAATAAATGAAATGTTACTTGGATTTAGAGGCAAATGTGGGTTTAAACAATGTATTCCAACCAAGACCTTTTAAATAGGGTATAAAAATCTTTGCTATGGTCAGTTGAAAAGCATTTTATACAGGGAATCTTGAGAAATATGCCAGTAAGCAGCCTGATGGTCCTTACATAATTAGTAATAAATGAGCAGATGTAATCATGAAACTTGCAGAACACATTTACTCATCAGGACCTAATATTATAGCAAATAACTGGTTCACTGATACAAATCTTCAACTTGAAAAAAAAGCAACTTTCATATGTAGGTACTGTTCATAAGAAATAAATCCCAACTATCCCCTACATTCATGTCTTCTAAAAACAGGCCTGAAAAATCCAACTTATTTGCTTTTGGTGCAGATTGCACACTTGTATCTCATATACCCCAAAAGGGAAAAGAACATAAGTTTCAAGTTTTCATTTCAGTGATGCCATAAACTTAGATTCATGACATAATAGAATATTACAACCAGAGTCAGGAGTTGACACTGTGGACCAAATTATAGGTACATATATTGTCCTGAAACACCAGAAAATGGCCTATGGTTATATTCTCCACAATTTTGAATATTGCAGGAATAAATGCTTTAACTATTCATATGCTGAACAGCAATGTAAAAATAAGGCACAGAATATTTATTAGAAATCTCATGATGCAGTTAGTGTCAGAACAAATAGAAAGGCATTCAGAAATCTCTACAGATGTGCATATGCCTTCACAACTGAAACTTCATCAATTTCAAACACAAATTGAAGTGAATTCTAAAGATGACATAGGTATGGCTCCCTTGACAAGCATAAAAAGATGTGTTAGGTGCTATGCATCCAAAATGAGTCGTATCAAAGTATTTTTACAAATTTTGTGAAAAGTATTTATGCTTGAACATAGCATTATTATTTGTGATGACTGTTACAAATGTTTTGCAAAGCCAACCATCATAGATTATTATTAATATTAAAGGCGTTTTGGTTGTGTTTTTTAGCAATGTCCATATTTCCATTATTTGGAAAGAAAATGTTTTATTCTTTATATTTTTATATTTCTTTGTTTAATAATTCCTAGGTTGCACCCTGGCTGGTGTGGCTCAGTGAATTGAGCTCTGGCCTGCAAACCTAAGGGTCGCTGATTAGATTCCTAGTCAGGGCACATGACTGTGTTGTGGGCCAGGTCCCTGGTTGGAGGTGCATGAGAGGCAACCACACATTGATGTTTTTCTCCCTCACTTTCTCCCTCTCTTCCCCTTTCTCTATAAATAAGTAGATAAATAAATAAATAAATTATAGGTTGTAACTGAAAATAAATTTAAAATAATGTATTTTATTATATAAATAAAATAAATGCAAATTTGCTGTGTTTTTGATTTGTTTTTTCATATTTCAGTACATACTAATAATGACTGTATCTTTTGGATACACACAAGCTACACCGTAATTTATTTTACTATGATCTCTGCAGGGTTAATAGGTGAGACATGTCTCCCTCCTCCCTGCTTTGGTTTACTATCTATCCTATGTAACATTCCCTCCTCAAGCATGGAAACCTAAAATCTTTGAGGACTTTGGGGAAACAACTGCTCAGGCTACTTCCTGCTATAAAGGGACATTAAGACTTCTTTGGGTTCTGTCTGCTTGCTAACTGTTGGTCAGAGGAGGCTGAGGGAAGTGTCTATCCATTGGCCCATGATAAGTGTTTGGAGCCTGGATTCCCAAAGGTCAATAGTAATTGTTATATCCTGGAGGTGACAAATTTGACAGGAAGGTTAGTGGAGTGGAGGACCTGGGACTTTATCTGATAAGGGTTAAATCCAAAAGGGACAGAAAAGTTTATTTCTGGGGGAGGAGGCTGAGCATATTGACAGGTTGATAAAAAGGGTATCAGAAATATAATTATATTTAAAGGCCTGTTCTTTATATTACTTATCTGTAACAGTTTTTTTTTTAAATTTTTTGAAAGGGAATTTGAGGTCCTCCACCAGCTCACCGAAGTAGGTAGTATTGTTCTGCTGTTTTAGAAGTCCTGAAGCTTTAGTTGGCCCCTTCCACAGTTTGAATCAAGAGTGATGTATGCAACTGGAGATGTCAATGATCTTGATGGCTATCAAGGAAGACATAAGAACAGGGAGGTATCCTTTCCATGGGGGTTGTAGTTTAGAACTAGGAGTACCAACCTTCCAAACTTTTATTAGAACCTGGGCTCCAAGAGGATACAATTGGGCAGTTGTATTTTGGCTAGGTTTTTTCTGTAAGCCAAATTCCTAAAGGGTGGCCTAGAACTGAGTCACCATTTGTGCATAAGCTTTTAGAGAAGAAGCCTCTGTGTCTATCTAGAGTTCTTAATACAGAAAAGTTTGGCCATATGGTATCTCAAAGGGATTTAATGTCAAGTGGGCTTTAGGGGCCACCTTGCCAAAGCAATTGGCAAGGCTTCTTTCCAGTTAAGAGAGGTTTCTTATGTGATTTTTCTAATGACAGTTTTTAAAAATTGATTGGCTGTTTATACCTGTCCCAATGACTGGGGGCACCAAGCACAGTGGAAATTGTTATTTATTCCCCGGGTCTTGGAGATTATTTGAACTATGGTGGAAATAAAGGCTGCCCCATTATTGCTTTAAAGTGAACAGGATAACCCAAACCTAGGGATAATTTAATGTAAAAGCTTTTTAGCTACTTCTTAAGCCCTCTCAGTTGAGATTGGAAAGGCCTCTATCCAACTGGTTAAGGTATCTACAAAGACTAACAGGTATTTATGTCCTTGTCTAGGGGGCACTTGTATAAAATGTATTGGCCAATCCTCCTCTGGATAGGATCCCTTATGTTGGGCAGGCTTGGGCAGTGATGATTTAATTGCTCCCTGTGGGTTATTAAGAAAGCAGGTGGGACAGGAGAATACTACCTGATAGATGGTCTTGGACAGCCCCTTTCCTTGAAATACCCTGTTAATAAGGATGGTTAAAGATTCCCTTTCCAAATAAGTTGATTCATGAAGGACTTGATTTTTCTTTGTATACTTTGGGGTAGGATTAAAATAGTTCCTCAGCTAAGCTATCCTGAAGGGAGAAGTTGAAACCCTTTCCATGTTGCCAAGACCATTCTTCTTTTGTATAGGATGGAGTAGGCAAGGATGCCTAAGGGATGAGAGCTCCCATAGTGACTGGGCTACTGGGAACTTGTACATGCTGAAGTGTGGCTTGTCTGGCAGTGTCATCTGCTGGGCAATTACCCTTGGCTACCTCAGAATCCTCCTTTTGATGTTTCTTACAATGAATGACTGATATTTGGTGAGGCCTCTGAAGAGCCTCTAGATCTAGGATTTGGGGCCTGTATTTGATGGTGATGCTTTCGGTGGTGAGGAAGTACTTTTCATTCCAGATTGCTGTGTGAGCATGTAGGACTAGGAAAGCATATTTAGAATCTGTGAAAATATTTGCCCTTTTCCCTCTGCTAGTATGAGTGATCAGGTGGGAGCTATTAGTTCTACTAATTGAGCCAAGGAATTGGTAGGTAGTGTCCCTGCCTCTGTCATTTGGTAGAGAGAAACTACCACATACACTCCCTTTATTTTTCCCTCTAGAACAAAACTGCTGGCATCTGTGGACCAAATAACGTCTGGATTGTTTAAGGGCTGATCAGAGAGATCAAGGTGAGGGTTGGAAGAGACAGAATTTCAAAGAAGGAATGGAATGGCAAGTCCTCTACTGAATTGGGAAGAAGAGTAGGTGATTGCTGAGGGGAGAGTGGTATAAGGGTACTAAATGGTAATGGAAAAATACAATAATGATTAAATTTTAAAAATCCTAGGACATGTTATCTCAAGAGTCTATTATCAGAAAGCCCTTAATTTGTAGGAGTTCCAGGATCTGATGACTACTGGAACCCCAAGAGCCAGCTAAAAGACTTCTTCTAAAAGAAGGGTGAGGGCCCTAACAGCTCAAAAGCTCAAAAGCAGGACAGCCACCCACAGGCCATAGGGTCTAGCTTTTCAGATATGTAGGCCTTTGGTGGGTATTACCTCATTTGGGGGCAAAGATCCCAAGTGGCTATTCCCTCCCTTTCATGTGTGTATAGTTGGAAAAGTTTAGGATTAAGGAATCCTAGGCCCAGGGCCTGAGTGAACAGAATCTTAAGTTGATTGGAAGCCTTTTGTTGACTTTGTTCCTATTTTAATAATTTTTTAAAGATTTTATTTATTTAGTTAGTTAGTTATTTACTTATTTACTTTCAGAGAGAGGGAAAGAGAGGGAGAAAGAGGGAGAGAAACATCAGTGTGTGAGAGAAACATCAACTGGTTGCTCCTTACAAGCCCCCAACCAAGGACCCGGCCAGCAACAAAGGCATGTGCCCTGACCAGGAATTGAACCAGCAACCTCTTGGTTCACAGGCCAGCACTCTGGCACTCAATCTAGTGAGCCACACCAGCCAGGGTGAATTTGTTCCCATTTTAAAGAGGCTGAATCTTCCTGGCCCTAGAGGCTATCATAAAGCAGTTGTGCAATGAGGACATAATTAGGTATCCAGATCCTGCAATACACCATTTGGCTGAGAACAGTCCTCAGTTGTTTCCAGATGCCCGGTTCAGGGAATTGGATGACAGCCTTGACTCTGTTGGGGGAAACACCCCACTTCACAGGAATAAGGACCAACCCTAAATAATGTCCTTCCTGTTTGACTAGGCAAGACTTGGGCTTGGAAAATTTAAATCCCTCTGTAGCTAAGAAATTTAATGTTGAACAGTATGCAAGACAGACAGTTTCTGTTCAGGGAACAAATATGTAAATTGTCTACATACTAAAGTAATGCCCCATTTTCTAGCTATGAAGTTAATCAAGTCCTCAGCCAGGACCTGACTGAATAAATGGGAGCTGTCCCTGAATCTCTGGGGTAAGACAGTACAAGTTAGTTGTTGGAGCCACCCTTCAGGGAATTCCTGTTTGAAAGCAAAAAAGAGCTTGGGACTTTAGGTCCAGGAGGATGCAAAAGAATGCATTCTTCAGATCTAACACAGTACCACTCAGAATCTGTAGAAATTATCCCCAAAAGGATGTATGGGTTGGAGATAACAGAGTGCAGTGGAACTACTGTTTCATTAATAATTCTTAAATCTTGAACTAGTCTATTAGAGTTGTCCTTTTTCCTGACCATTAATACAGGAGCATTACAATGGGAACTAGTAGGTTTAAGCAGCCCATGAGAAATAAACTTAGAAATTATAGGCTGAAGCCCAACCCTTGCCTCTGGCCTTAGGGGGTATTGCTTCTGGTGGGGAAACTGTGAGGGATCTTTAAGAATAATAAGGACTGGAGTAGCATTTTTAGCTCTACTAAAAACCCATGTCCCAGACCTCTGGGTCAATTTGCCTCTCCCATGTAGGGATGGGAGTGTTCAGAAAGTCCTCTGTTTGCATGACTAACATTTGGATGGGTGGTCTCAAGATAGGATTCTCTGCTATTAACTATTCTAGTTCCTAATAATTGAAGGAGGTCTCTTCCAAGTAGAGGGGTTGGACACTCTGGGACTATGAGAAAAGAATGTGTGAAGTAATATTTGTCCCAGAGACAACCCAAAGGAAGAGTGAAATTCCTCGTCATAGACTTTCCTGCTACACTTAGGATGATAAAGAATTGTGAGGAAAGGGGTCCAGAGAAGGAAATAGTCACAGAGTAGGTGTCTCCAGTATCCAGTAAGGAATATACTATCTTATTTGCCACATCCACATATACCCTAGGCTCCAGTCCAGTAATGGTGACTTCTTGAAGTAGGGCTGATGGGAGTGGGCAGTCCTATGGGTACAGATCCTGGACCAGGACTCCTTCAGCTTAAAGACAGAGTGCCATCCAGTGGCCTGCTTCCTTGCACTTATGGCATGGTGCCTGAAGTGGATTGTCATGGTTTTGACATTCCTTGGCCCAGTATCCTGCCTTTTGACATAAGAGACCATTAGTGTCCTTGGTAGTGGACCTGGAAGGGCCAGTGGAATGTAGCTGTTCTGCAAGGGTGGCAAAAATCTGTGTATGTCTAACCTTCCTTTTTGTCTTCTCCTGAGCCCTGGTCTCTCTCTCTTAATCCCCATTGTAAAAGACTATATCAACTGTGGTTAACATCTCATGCAAGGTCCCTGGATAAGCTTCTGGAGTTTTCTGCTAATATCAGAGGCAGATTGGGTTAGAAACTTATCTTTCAGTATGACCTGGCCTTCATGTGATTCTAAATCTAGGTTGGTGTGCTTGATAACTGCCTATCTTAGCCTTTCTAAAAATGTAGTGGGATTCTCATCCAGGTCTTGGCTGACAGTGGAGACCTTGGAATAGTTAATGGCCTTTTGTCATCTTGCCTTGAGGCCCACTTTAATGCACATTAGAAAGTAATTTCTTTCCCATTTTTGCAAGGAATTACTATAGTCCCATTCAGGGTCTACTGGTGGAACTGCTATCTCTCGTATGGGTATTTGTTATCAGATTGATGTAAGTCAGTGGTGTCCAACCTTTTGGCATCTCTGGGCCACACTGGTAGAAGAGTTGTCTGGGGCCACACATTAAATACATTGCAACACATAATCACCTAAAAACCTCATAGTGTTTTAAGTAAATCTATGATTTCATGTTGGTCTGCATTCATAACCATCCTGAGCTGCATGGAGCCCACAGGCTGCAGATTGGACACCCCTGTAAGTTGTTAGCAAACTTCCTGGCTTCCATTATTAGCCCTTTTTTGCTCAAGATCTGATAAGATCTCTCCCAAGACTATCATAGTATCCTTTAAAGTTAACTTGTAGGCTAGGGTAATGTGTCGGAAGGCTTCTATGTACTTATCAGGGTTGTTGGAGTAGGCTTCCATGTCTGCCTTAATCTGTTTAAGTTCTATGATAGAGAAAGGTTTTTGTATTAGCCATGGTCCATACTCTCCTGCAGTCTCAATCAATGGTAAAAAGCTTAGTTGTATAGAGGGCCTAGATCCAGAAGACGTAAGGGTTGCTAATTGAGTTGGAAGTCCTGGATATGGCAGTAGTGACGAAGATGTTGAGAGTGCCTCTTCCAAAGGGGTTTTTCCTAAAGGTTGGAGTGTAGATGAAAAGGTGCCTGTGGAATGGTCACTAGATGACATTGTGGTAAGTTAGCTGACAATTTGTAGCAAAGGTCCCCTCTGCCCCTGAAATAGAATACCTGCATGTACAGGAGTGAGGGTTGTGGGGCTTCTCAGCCTACACCCTGTCCTGAATCTCATTCCACATGTTACAGTGCCCCCATTTTTAGATTTAGACTCTTTATATTCTTTTTTTAATTTAATTTTTATTGTTATTCAATTACAGTTATCTGCATTTTCTCCCCATCCCTCCACCCCACCCCAGTCAAACCCACCTCCCTCCCCCACCTCCACCCTCTCCCTTGGTTTTGTCCATGTGTCCTTTATAGTAGTTCCTATAAATCCCTCTCCCCACTGTCCCCTCCCCAGTCTCCTCTGGCTATTGTTAGATTGTTCTTAACTTCAATGTCTCTGGTTATATTTTGCTTGCTTTTTTCTTTTGTTGATTATGTTCCAGTTAAAGGGACTCTTTATATTCTTATAAAGAACAATAGGTGAAGGTCTCATCTTCTTGGAGCTACTTCCAACTGGACATGGCCACCATTCTACCTGCACTTTCGTCCATGGATGCCTAAAAGAGTAGAAGTGTGGAGCATAGGGTGGCCTTCACATGTGAGGGAAGGTCCTTGCAGAGTTCAGATCAGTTGGCTGTTCCCAGGGATTGGCATGCTTGATGTCCAAAGACTGGCACTACTGGACATGTTGGCATCCTTGTCGTATTCTGGAGGCAACAGATTTGGCAAGAGTAAGGTTAGAAGGTACCATTAAAGCCATAACTACTAAATGACAAAGGCAGAGACTAATTCTCCTACGTCCCACATTAGGAAAAGAGTGTCTTCTCTAGAGGAAGGTGTGTGTGCAAGGTGTGTCACACCTGTCCAAAGCCCTTTTTACCCACTATATTTAGATTAAGCTAAGGGGAATATTTTAGGATTTCTCCCCTTTCCAGATTTATGGGCCATTTCTGTCCAAGCCATTAGGGCTGAAAAGGAAAACAATCAGTTTTAAAGTGCAGCCCACAGACTGCCCCAACACTTCACCAATCTAAATGCTTAGTTCAGCCAAACTGTTGAGTCTCGGGGGGTAATGATGAAGATGGGCTTCTTAAGTGAGGCCTATATTGTAATCAATCGCTCAGGTAATGGGGTCATAGGCTTATGCGCTATGAAAACAGAAGGAAGAATACACATGTTAATTCATGCAACAACCCACAAACCAGTCTCTGAATTTATGAGACTGCGTTTTGGGAAGACATCCAGTTGCAAGGCCTTTGCTGGCATGACATTTACCAATGACAATTTGACAGATTCTTCTTGTGTATAAATTGAGCATCTTGGTGATGTTATAAATCCAGTTTCAACTTTTAATTGAAAACAATTAGCTGCACTAGTCCAATGTCCAATATTGAGCATCATGATTTTCCTTGAATCATGAGTTTTCTCAAGATCACCCTCATTGTCATTAAAGGGAGTATATTGAGTGTAGTTTTACTTTTGACTGTTTTTTTTTCTCTCATATCACTTTATTTATTTATTTATTTTATATTTATTGATTATGCTATTACAGTTGTTGTCCCATTTCCGACCCTTCACTCAACTCCATCCTGCCCACCCCCTCCCTCCCACATTCCCCCCCTATAGTTCATGTCCATGGGTCATACTTATAAGTTCTTTAGCTTCTACATTTCCTACACTATTCTTACCCTCCCCCTGTCTATTTTCCACCTATCATTTATGCTATTTATTCTCTGTACCTTTCCCCCCTCTCTCCTCTCCTACTCCCCTATTGATAACCCTCCATGTGATCTACATTTCTGTGGTTCTGTTTCTGTTCTAGTTGTTTGCTTAGTTTTCTTTTGTTTTGGTTTTAGGTGTGGTTGTTAATAACTGTGAGTTTGCTGTCATTTTTACTGTTCATATTTTTTATCTTCTTTTTCTTAGATAAGTCCCTTTAACATTTCATAAAATAATGGCTTGGTGATGATGAACTCCTTGAACTTGACCTTATCTGAGAAGCACTTTATCTGCCCTTTCATTCTAAATGATAGCTTTGCTGGATACAGTAATCTTGGATGTAGGCCCCTGCCTTTCATGACTTGGAATACTTCTTGCCAGTCCCTTCTTGCCTGTAAGGTCTCTTTTGAGAAATCAGCTGAAAGTCTTATGGGAAGTCCTTTGTAGGTAACTGTCTCCTTTTCTCTTGCTGCTTCTAAGATTCTCTCCTTCTGAAAGATCTTAGGTAATGGAATTATGATGTGCCTTGGTGTGTTCCTCCTTGGGTCCAGCTTCTTTGGGACTCTGAGCTTCCTGGACTTCCTGGAAGTCTATTTTCTTTACCAGACTGGGGAAGTTCTCCTTCATTATTTGTTCAAATAAGTTTTCAATTTTTTGTTCTTCCTCTTCTCCTTCTGGCACCCCTATAATTCGGATGTTGGAATGTTTCAAGCTGTCCTGGAGGTTCCTAAGCCTCTCCTCATTTTTCCGAGTTCTTGTTTCTCCATTCTTTTCTGGTTGGATGTTTCTTTCTTCCTTCTGGTCCACACCGTTGATTTGAGTCCCAGTTTCCTTCACATCACTATTGGTTCCCTGTACATTTTCCTTTGTCTCTCTTAGCATAGCCTTCATTTTTTCATCTAGTTTTCGAACAAATTCAACCAATTCTGTGAGCCTCTTGATAACCAGTGTTTTGAACTGTGCATCTGATAGGTTGTCTATCTCTTCCTCGCTTAGTTGTATTTTTTCTGGAGCTTTGAAGTGTTCTGTCATTTGGGCCATTTTTTTTTTTTTTTGTCTTGGCAAGTCTGTTACTTAAAGGGGCGGAGCCTTAGGTTTTCCCCCGGGCGGGGTAACGCTGGTCTCTGTGTTGTGAGGCTGTACGTGGGGGAGGGGACGAGAGGGAGCAATGGCTCCCGCTCCCCTCTCCACCAGATTTCGTCACTCCCTCTGCTACCCACAATCAAACTGGGCCCCTCTGTTGCTGGCTCCCAAGTGGGTGGGCTTGTGCATACTCTAGGCCCCTGTGGGTCTCTCCAACGACCTCTCCTGTGAGGCTGGGAGTCTCTCCTGCTGCTGCCCCAACCCCCACAGGCACTTTCAATCAGAGGTCTGAGGCTTTATTTCCCCAGTGCTGGAGCCCTGGGTTGCATGGTCTGCTTCGCTCCCCGCCGTTTGTCCGGTTTATCTGTGCGCGAGAGTGGGGCTGTGGGGTACTATTCGCCACTCTGCCTGCCCCGTTCTCCGCCACTCTGAGTCCAGCCCTCTTGGTTTATCTGTACACGAATATGGGGCCACAGGGTCTGCTAGCGGTCAGACTGCCTGCCCCGTTAGTCCCACACTCCACCAGTCTCGGTCCCGCCAAGGCAACTCGAGTCCTCTCCGCCCCAGCTGCCCATCTCCGCCCCTCCTACCGGTCTGGATAAATGTTTACTTTTTATATCCTTGGTGTTGGACTTCCTTGCCGTTCGATTCTCCGTCAGTTCTGGTTGTGCGAGGAGGAGCAGTGTGTCTACCTATGCTGCCATCTTGGTTCTCCTTTTTTTTTTTTTTTCATAAACACACCAAGGGCAAGTATTGATCACATATTATCTTTAAGTTTGCTATGCTGGAGCTCACACAAGGAACATTTAGATTGACTTTTTAGTTTGCCCTTCAGGTTACAGAAGCATAGTCACATATCTCCCATCCAGCATTGTCTGGGCCACCTGCTTCACTCAAGTCCTTGAGGCTTTTGATGTGCCTTAGGTTCTTTTAGCCATCTTTTAGGAAAGCAACCTTCTTTCCTTTCCTTAAAATGCTGCCATTAACCACACAGCCAACCAAAATATGAGGCTTTTCCTCATGGGCTTTCACAATCCTAGTTACTCAGGGCTTTCTGGTGACATTCAGAGCCCAGGTATGCCTACTTCAGGCATAGCATTCCACTTAAAATCTTGGTTGTCAAAACTAAGATTTTGATAGCTCTTGCCCCAATATAGCTGGTCTTACTGGTTTTATGCAAAGAAACCTGATTTCATCACTCATTCCCTCAGAATGGCAAATTCTGGATGGCTCAGGTAGGGTGAAAAATATAAAGCATGAAGGAAAGTCCTTGTCCTTCCAATATTCACCAAAATTGCATGTTCATACATTATACCTTCCATTGCTGAACACATACCATTTCTTTCCAAAACTTTCACAAACTTTTATAACCTTTTATACACCTTCTTTTCAATGTCCTATACTTTCCCTTGTTCATTTTATTTTTAAAATTTTATTTACTTATTTATTTTTAGAGAGAGAGGAAGGGAGGGAGAAAGAGAGGGAGAGAAACATCAATTTGTGGTTGCATCTTGCACACTCCCTGCTGGGGTCCTGGCCAGCAACCCAGGAATGTGCGCTAGACTGGAAATCAAACTGGTGACCCTTTGCTCCAGAGTCTGGCACTCAATCCATTGAGCCACACAAGCCAGGGCACATTTTCTTATATAGTGTGAAGTTTTAATTTTCCCTGGGAAACCTAAATTTCCTTTTCAGAGAAGATACAGAGCAAAATTTAAAGCAAAGACAGAGTTCCAAAAAAAGAGAGGAAACTAGAACAGCTTTGGAATCTTGTCTCATTTCCCACTGGTCCCACTAAATGATTACACAGGCAAGCCTTCCCAGGTCCTCTATGGCTCAAAAGCTTGCCAACAGAGGCACTCTCTAGCCCACCAGTGCATGAAGTAGTATCCTGGTAGTGACAGGCCCTCTTACCACCCAGTCTTTTGGCAGAGACATGCTCTCTTGCCCCAAGCTGGCATACTTATCAGACCTGAATGACCCTTCCTGGGTCCCACATGGCAAAGGCATTCTCCCCAACAAGTTACAGGCAATCTCTCCTAGGTCTTACTGGTCAAAAAACAGACAGAGAGGATTCCTGATGTACCCAAAACAGCAAAATTCAAACCACATCCCCATAAGATCAGAAAATAAGCAAACAAAAAGTAACCACACCTAAGAGCAGAGGTTTTCTTTCCTCTAGGTCTGAAACTTCCACAACCTTTCCATTTATTTTTACACCTTTCCACAGACTATCTGCAACATTCACAAAGTTTCTAAATACCTTTACCCATTCAGATTTAACCATAAGTCACTTTTCCATCCTTGTTCTTTCCCACACTAGGAAGGACTATATTTAAACTCAGTATCTGGCAGCTAAAACTCCCTAGCTTTGCAGGCACATGCATCTTCCATTAAAAGTCCCTAGATTTACAGGGACAGCTTTCAGCTTCTTGAAGTTTAAACCTACAACTCACATGGTCACCCTTGGACCCCAATTCATGACCTTCAGAACTTGAGCCATCCCTATCAGCACCAGTTGCACAGAGAATCTGACTGCTGAAAATGCACACAAAGAAGTAACACACAGCATATAACCTGAAGAGTGCACCTAGCCCACCACCTTGCCTACTTCCAAGATGGCAGCACCCTCATGTGACCTGTTATCCAAGATGGAAGAGTGGACATGTGTTGGGAACCATCCTGCCTGGTTTCAGAAATTGTAACCGCTCGTGGCTAAGGCTGAGTAAAAAGACCTTGGAACCATAAGCCACTTAGGAGACAAAGCTTATCTTCCCTGGCAGGGGCGCCACCTCTGCCCCCTTTTCACTTCACCCTGTTTGGCCCTGGGCAGATGACCGGTTAGCCAATGACAGGTAAGATTCCTCAAAGGGGGGACGACCTAAGACAGGCACAGTCATGAAGGGGCCCTCAGGGAAGGACTTGGGGGGCTATAAAAAAGGGGGATGATGGACCCTTGCCCCTCAGCTCTGACATAGCCTGAGTCCTCATTCTGTCTGCAAGGAGTCTCCTAATCTCTTGGCTGCCTTACTTCCCCTCCCTGCCTTAAGCCTGAAACAATGCCAGAGACAGGTGCAGCCCTGTGCCAGAAAGGGCAGGTTCCCTAGGGTGATCAGGCCTGAGAAAGAATGCATAAAATCCTATGAAACCTAGTTTGCTAATACCCTCAATTTAAATGATAAGGGTCCATGCATGAAATGAGTTTGTTCCCTAAAGTTTTATAGCCCTTTACGTATCTGACCCTGACTCAGAATAAGCCCTCAGAGTTCTTTGAATGTTATCTATTATTTGATCATTTCTGCCTGATAATGATAGATGAGCTTTATGTATATGCCCTGTATTCCTATGCAAATTAAACCCAATAAAGGCCTGTCCAGGCAAGGGACAGGGCCAGCCCTCTCTTTCATTGAGAGAGCGGCCATGTCATCCCTTTTCCTACACAGGATTTCTGTAGTGTGTGTGAATTTGTCTTGTCTCACCCATAATGCCATGGACACTGTGGGCCGGTGTCCACATCAGCCATGTGCCATTTCCAAGATAGCAACACCCATACACAACTCATTTTCCATGGTGGAGCCCTCACCTGACTCATCCTCTATTTTACCCAAAATGGCAGCACACCCATGTGGCTTACTTTCTGATCCCCAAAATGCGTGTGGTCTCAACTCACAGAGCCTGCGGATTCCCCTTCTCCCTAAACCTGCTCCTTTACACCATTCTGGCATTCCTGGCAAGTGGAGCCTTGAGCTGGAGTGCAGAGCAGTTCCCTGAGACTAGGAAGTCCCCATAGCCATGCTCCAGGGTCAGTCTGCTCCACATGGCTGGAACCTGAGTACAGGTTCCTTTAGTCACATCTTGGTCACCAAAACTGTTACAGAGCTTGCCAAAACTATAAGCAAGCAGAGCAGGGTCATCCATGTAGGGCCTGCATGAAAGACCCAACAATTAATGCTGGAAGGAGCAGCTCTTTATTTACAACATTCTAACCTTGTAGGGGGATGCTCAGAGCACCTCAACCTGGAGCCCTCCTTTCCCATGAGACCCAACACTTCCCATGCTCCCCACCAGGCTACCAACCTAAAGCCCCAAAAGTGTCATGTCCTTATCTTAAGCCAGCTGTGCAAACAGTTCTCCAGTCTCTCTGGATCAAAGTTGCCATCCCCATGCAGCAGCTCTCTCCTTCAGGTTTGGTATACATGTCCATCAGCCTCCATTTAATAATCCAGAAAAGCATGTTCTGTGCTTCTCTGGATCATGGTGAAACTCAGGAAAGGCACAAGTCTTAATAGTCCAGGAAAAATTCCAGGTGTAGCAGGACAGGATCTTGCAAGTAATTCCTTTGCAGCGCCCCAGGCTGCATGGCCTCCTTCCTCACTATAAACTACATCCTACATAGCAGAAACCCTCCTTCTCCTTTCTAAATTGCATGGCCAAGACCACTCCCAAGCCACATGATCAAGAAGCCCTGCAAGGGTGCTGTGCTTGAGTTTAAACAGTCACCCTGTTCCTCCTCCTTAACCCCATTTAACTCTTCCCACAAAGGGTTATACGTGCCAGTGCTCTGGTCTCTTCTGCCTTTCCCTGGCTGCCATTGTTAGTCCAGGCAGACTTGACCCTACGATATAAGGAAACTGAATTCCTGTTTTCATGCAGGTGTAGCAAGCCCCTCAAGCTACATCAGAAGTCAAAGTCCCACTCAACTCCCTGGCCCAGCATCTGCCACAGCTACTTAAAATATCTATGAAGCCAGTCAGCTGTTAGTGATATGCAAAGTACCTCTCAATTGGTCTGTTCACTTCCCCAACCCCCAAGTAATGCTTGTGGGGCTTTTGGGGCTTCTCAGCCTACACCCTGTCTTGAACCTTCTTCCATACCTGCTATACCTAGGCATTTGCAAAGAAATCAATTTGGAATATGGTATTCATTGTCAGCTGATATTGAGGCCAGTGTTGTAAAGAATATTAGCATATTCTTCTTTAGAGTTTTGGGATAAAGCTGTGACCAGTTGGAAAGGATACAGCCCAGTGGGGTTCCATCTGGAATGAACTCTTGATTTCACTTCTGGAAGGTAAAAATACAAGAATGTTTGAGGGCCCAGCATCCTGGGGTTAAAACCTGAGGGCTTGGTATCCCAGGGCACGAGACCCTGAGTATCCAGAATGGATGTCTCCATTACGTATAGAGGTAGAGACAAGGAGAACATTTGTCCCTAATTCCTTCCAGGAAGGGATGAGACTATTTGTCTCTACCTTCCTTTGGCCATTGAGAAGGAGCTCACCATTAATTGGCAGGATTTCTGTAGTTCAATGGTCACTTCCAGGAGCCAGAGAGCCTCAACCAAGGGTAGGGAAAGAGGGTAAAAATTGGAATGTAAGGAAATGTTAGAGGTCTAGGGTGTAGGACCAGTCTTAGGATATCGCTCCTTGTCTGCAAAATAGCATTGTCCCTTTGATGTTAGTTATAGTCTGGGGACCCTGACTACACTGAGTGACCCTGAGGTTGCATGAGTCTCAAGGCTGTAGTCCACAAGTGAGCCTTTTGTTTATATCAGGTGGCTGTTTTCTCAGTCTTGCTCCTAGTTTTCCTTATTGCTATTTCTCATCTTGAGTTCCATGCTCTAATATCTTTTCTCCCTCTATGTCTCTTTCATTTATCCTTTCTCATCTTTTTTCATTTCCTCCATTTCTTCTCTTTTTGCTTCTTTCCTCTGCAATTCATCTTCAACTTACAGACTCTCCATGACTTACACAGACCCTTTTATTTGTTTTAACTCATCTAGAAATATCCAACCCAGTTCCAATTCTATATTTATGCCATTTATTACCAAAAACATATATTCTTTCCCAACTTAATTAGAATTTTCCAATTTTAGTGACAACTAATAGTAAGTAGTTGGCATTCTTTAGATTAATAATTTATGAATATATTTTATAACTTTCAGAAATAGTTATTTTCCCCATTAGCAGATACTCAACTTCTATTCTTGGTGACTGCTCTATTCCTTTAGCATGCTTGAAAGCGAGCTCTTATTATCTAGTGTGCTTGACAACTTTAAGGAAGCTGGAAAAGGAGGGAAAGATATCAAGCTTCTGTCACTTAGGTTTTAAAAGTAACAGGTTTTTTTTTCTTTCACATTGAAGGTGGAGTGGTAGAGATGTAAATAGAGTAGCTAGAAAAAGGAGGGTTGAAAATTTGCCTCATGAGTGAGGCAAATTTGAACAAAAAGGCAAGGCATAGACAGAAGAAATGGGCCTGGAAGGGCAGAGATTCTTTGTTAAAGGTTAAAATATTGTCTCCATCTCTCGAGAACTAAACTTCAGTAGTGGATACACAGCACGGAAGACAGGGTGAGAGCTTTTACAGTGTGCCTCAGTGATGGACATTTGCTTGTGGCTTGCAAAAAACCTAGCATTCTGAGCCCAGTTTATGTCCAGCTTATTCAGTCATGGGTGTCTTCTAGTGGTGAGTGCCTTTGGGGCATGTTCCACCCATGCCACAGGGTGTGGCTATTTCTCAAGAGGGAGAAAGACCTCCACCTAGCAAATACAACATCGCCCTTCTGTGATGTTTCTACAAGTGTTATTCAGATGCAGATTGAGTTACTGAGTTGCCTGAAGCTACCTGGGGCAGAAAGAGGTGCAGCAAATTTACAGTAGGCCTTTATCTGAAATTATTACTGTCTCATTGTAAAATCCAGAATAACTCTCCAAATTCCAAAGCATGAAAATCTAAACAATATGCTCATAGTCCAATACATGATATAATCTATTTCATCACTTGAGTAATAGTTCCAGATGACATACTTAACATTACTTATCTTTGACATTAACATTATTTTTTTCTTTGTAAGCCTTGATTTTTGGATAAAACACCCAAGATCATTCACTGTACTGTAGATTAACTAACATGAATGCATTTTAATAATGTGATAGTGTGCAAGCATAATAAGTAGATTAGTTCTCCCACACAACAAATATATCACTAACAGTGATGTGGCAGAAATAGATAGGTAATGTAGTTAGCCTTGAAGGGGATATCAGATGAATCAACATGAGTGCTCATGTTGTCTTGGTATAAATTCAAAGAGACAGGCTCTGAGAATAAAAAAATTATTGAAGAGAAAGATTTTGACAACTGCAGTCCCTGTTTCAGGGAGTCACATAATTGAAAATGCACTTGTACTCTATATACCTTTTGTAAACAGCATAATTATCCTCTGCTTGGCCTCAACCTTGACTAAAGGTACTATATACACTCACTAGGACAGGGAAATCATGGCCACAAATAGAACCACTCAGAACTTAGTTTTTACATAATCCATTCCATAGTAATACTATAGACTCCTCTCTCAAATGTCTTGTGCCTCCAAAACAGAATCCTGAGTGAATATTTCAAAAACATTTCAAAATCCAGATTACTCCAGAAGACAATGTTCTAAATACATTGGTAAAAAGTAGAATGAGAGTAGAAATTAAAAGGTGAAAATTTACCTCTGATTTCTCCCAGTTTCCCACAACAAGAAATCTAACAAATACCCCATTATTCTAAACCAAAAGCAAAGAAGACACACAACTTGGATCCAAACGTAAGATTTCTGCAGCCCTGAGAACAACAAAGGACCCTCCATTGAAGTATAACACAGTTGCTTAAGTGAACTTGTGCCTCTTAACGGTTGTCTGAGGAATTCTACTGTATGCAATCATACAGTCTGAGTGTTACAGAACAGATGGGGGGGGTGCACAATATACTATTACCGAAAGGATCCTTCCTTTCTCTCTGGGGGTGCCTCCCACCTACTAGGTTTGCCTTGCTCACCACCAGAGGAAAGACATCTCTCAATGCCAGAGACTGGTGAAAAGGAAAGGAATTATTTATTTAAAAGTTATACAGATTTAGAGTAATGACTTAATGTCTTCATGAAAATACTAAAGTCCTCTAGAATACCCACAGATGCACACAGTTCTTCCTTCTCCCTCTGCCCAGTCTAGGGTACCCTGTCTCAGGAAAATAAGTAGAAGTCCGTGATTCAGGCTCCAGGCACCATCAGCTGTGTCGCCACCCAGGGTCCCCATTCTGCCAAAGCAGCGTGGTTCTCTCCCCGTACTCCACCAAAGCCACATGGTCCTCTCCCCCTTCTCTGCCAAAGCTGCGTGGTACTCCCTGTCATATGGCTGCCATGCCTGGGTTTAAATCCCAGCACCCATCTTCCTCTGCAGCCCCATGTCCAACTCCTCCTACAATCAGTTGCACCTGTCAGCATTCCCATATTTTTTTCCAGCTTTACTGGGTTGGCATAGTAAGTCTGGGCAGGTGTGGCCCCATGGCACGGAGCCAATCTTCAAGTTCTCCCGCAGGTGCTGTAACCAGGGGGAGTTGCCTCACAGTTACATCTTGGGTGGAAGTCACTCCCATCCCCCTGGCTCAAAGCATGGCCACAGCTATTTAACATATCTATGAAACCAATTAAAGGTTATAGACATGTTAAATGACCACACCAGGGGCAAGCTGCAAAGCTGTTGCCATACAAAATAGCTCTTAATGGCTCTGCTCTGTGTATCCGTTCCCTCAGCTCAGGCTTGTTGGGGTGAGGACATCCTATATATATTTTTCTAATATCTCGGGGACACCTTATGTTCTGGACCCCATTACAAATCCCTGTTTGGGGCCCTCCTCTTGGCTGCACGCAGTTTCAGAGGCTCTGCACTACCTCTTCACCATCCACATTCTCATCAGAAATCCAACTTTATCCCAAACTTGGAAGTGAGTTCAGAGACTATTTCGTAGCTCAGGAAACTTGACTGGCCTACTTTTGTCCAGGATCCATGGATTTTGTAGAGTTAAAAAGAACCTCAGTTCTTTTAGAACCTCAGTTCTGTGGGTATTAATCTTCTTACCCTGCTACATGGAGAGATTTAAACTTCCAAAGTAGACTTATAGGCAAACCCACTGAATTCTTGTCATATCATCCTTTTAATCCAAACTTCATTTCAGTTTTTTTGTTTTCTTACATTGCATCATTCCTATAGGTTTACTTTTCTTTTCTTTTCTTTCTTTCCTTTTTTTTGGAGGGGGGGGTATTTTCTCTTCTAAAATGGTGCATATAGTATATGGTTCATATAATCCTTAGCAGATATATGTCTAGTATTTCACATTCTAGTCAAATCTACTTTATTATTTTCTTGCATCTATTGTTGATGAGGGAACTTCTATCATTCTATATATTATTTTATACAAAATTTTTTACCTCAAGATTTTCCATCTTTTTTTTTCATTACTTATAATGGAACATCCTATTGTTAGACTACGAAGTTTTATATTAAAGTGTGAATATCTCATAATTACTTGTTCATTTTTTATTGAGGTTTATACCAGTATACATCCAGAGTGTCAGAGTCTCCCACATTGGCCAGGATGGCAGCAGGAGGAGGTTCTTATACTGAATGCACAGAAAGTAATAAATATTAATTAGATAGAAAAATAGACCTTCCTACCCTTACCAGATTGGGAGTAGGACTAGGGGAAGGCAGGCACATGTGCAATAAAAGATAAAATGGTACAATGCGGGTGCTAGACCAAAGAGGCCTAGAAAGGAATTGGTTGGAAGGTGGGCCCACCTGAAGCATGTGAATTTTGGGGGAGTTGATTGGTTGTTTTGAGTCTGGACCATGTCACACCAAAGCTAATATAATTCCAGGGGAACAAAGTGTTACAGAATGAACCAGTGGGGGGACCCAGATACTGTTAACAAAACAATTCCCCTCCCCCACTATCCTTCTGTATTACGGTTCTTCTTGCATATCACCAGGTGTTAGAAACTGTGGCTTTGGTAAAAAAAAGAAAAAAAAAAAAAAAAAGGAAAGGAATTATTTATTCAAAAATTATACAGGTTTAGAGTAATGGCAGAATGTTGCCGTTAAAATTCCAAACTCCATTTAAAACACCCACAAAAACACACACACAGTCCTGCCTCACCTCACCAAACAAAGCATCAGGGGTACCGTATCTCCGGAAAACAAAATAGAAGTCGGTAGCTCGGCTATGCTCCCCTTTTCAATCCAAAACCACATCTTCGTGGTGAGCCAGGGAATCCTTCTGCATCCTTCCAAACTGCTAAGAGAGAGCTCACCATCACTGCTACATCTTGCTTTCCTAAGCTGCATTGTCAAGGGAGCCCCCTCTCCACTCCCAAAACTGTATGGTTAAGCTCCAACATGGCTGCTGCAACTGGGTTTACATTACAGATGGCATCTTCCTCTGTAACCCCATTTCCAACTCCTCCCACCATCAGCTACACCTGCCAGTAGTCTGGTTTCTTCTGCCTTTCTCAGCTGTCATTGTTAGTCCAGGCAAGCATGTCCCCATAATGCAGAAGCCACCTCCAAGCTGCTCTCACAGGCAACGGATGCCCCTCTGGCTATATCACATCCCAGGTTAGAGTCACAACCCATCTCCCTGGCTCCATGCAGGCACAAGTTTTAATATTATTAAAACACTGGCCAAGTAATCCCGTTACAAAAGTGACTCTCTCCAGCTCATGGCTCACTTGCATGTGACCTGCACTTACACAGTGGACTCACCTGTTCTCTCCATGAGCCACATGACCAGTAGCATGGCCCATAGCCTCCAGGAGCAAGCTTCTTTCTTGTTCTTCTCTTGCCCATCTGGTGATGCACTGGCCAGTGCATTCTTATGCTCTCTTGCGCCGAAGCACGTGACCTTGTGATCCAAGCAGCTTGAGGCTTGCAGACTCCACACACAGGCTCCAGGAGGGAGCCTAAAATGAACAGCAGCTGCGAACAAGCTAAGCTTACCTAGGTAGGACTATGATTGCTTAGCAGGTGCCTGCAGACTCCAAAGGACTGTGTTTTAAATTGGAGCAGGAATTCTGGACACTGGCTTTTGTTCTGGCCTTGCTGAGGAGGTGGGCTTTGTGACAGAAGTCTACAATTCTCCAACATTGTATCAGAATAAAACCTCTTTCTTTTTGCACCAGCATCTGCCTCACAAGTTTAGCTATTGTGGCTACAGGCAGCCGAACCCCCATTTTTTTTGTTCATTTACAAGGTGAAACATGACATAAAGTCAACCATTTTAAAGTGTACAATCCATTGGCATTTAGTACATTTTGTGACCACCAGCTCTATTTCCAAAACATTTTTATCACCCAAAGAAATATCCCTTACCCATTAAGCAGTCACTCCCCCTATTCTCCCTCACTCCAAGCCCTTATTAACCAATAATTTTCTTTCTGTCTCTATGGAGTTACCTGTTCTGGATATTTTATATAGATGGGATTATACAATATGTGTCTTTTATGTCTAGATTTAACTTAGCGTAGTTTTTGAGGTGTATTCTTGTTGTACAATGCATCACCCATTCTTGTTATAGTTGAATAATATTACATTGTATGTATGCCACATTTTGTTTATCAATTCACCCACTTGTTGGGGACCACTTCATGTGGCATTGGAAAACGTAGCCCCGTGCAAGCAAGACATTGCCTGGAAATCCCCACCTGAACGCTGGGAATACAGGTGGCAGGCACAACCTGATACTAACATGGGGTGTTGGGGGTGGGGTTCCCTTGGGAAATCAGGCCTAAAGAATACATTGTATCCTTTGAAGCTTCCTTTGCTTTGTATAGCCCTGTTGATATAAACCAGATGTTTAAGTTCAAAGAATCAGGTAATGAACTCTTAATCTCATGAACTATGCCTTAATGACCCTCTGGCTTCAGCATATGTAACAGACCTGAGGCAGATTTCTGTGTTTCCTCAATTGTAATCTACAGGTAATATCTGTTTTCTATAACTAGAGCCTTTGGACAATGGTTGATGAGCTATGCATGCATGCTGTATACCCCTACACAAACTGATCTCAATAAAAGCAGTTTTGGAGAAGGGCTCAGGGCATTCTCCATTAGAGGCAATCACCACCCACTTTTCTGCCAGAACAGGTTGTGTCTGGGATGACTCATTTCATCTGCGACCAGGAGAACTCCGAGGGACAGGGCTTCCCACACTAACTGATAGACTATTGAGTTGTTTCTTCCTATTCACTATTCATTGTTGGTAATAGTGCTTCTATGTGCATTGTGTACAAATATTGTTTGAATATCTATTTTCAATTGTTTTGGGGATATACCTGGAAGTGTAATTGCTGGGTCAAATGGTTAACTCAATTTTGACTTTTAAGGAACTGCAAAACTGTATTCCATAGCAACTATACCATTTTACATTTCTGCCAGCAATGTGTGTGTGTTAAAATTTTAGATAGATGATAGGTAGATACTATATTTCAAATTAAAACTAATAAAATTTTAAAATATGTGTTTAACTAACCTAAAATAAAAATAAACTAAATATGTATTAAAGATAATATCTTTACTAATATTCCTGAAAATGTAGTGAAAATAGTGACTTTATAGCGTTTAAAATATTTTAAATATTATAATAGAAGATAGCTATATTTTCTTATCTGTTTTTGAATATAATTTGATGCAAGAATATGTCATACATTCTCTGGCAAATGAAGTACACTAAAATAATATCCTAGTATTGTTATAAGAATAATTTAAAATTTGTGGAACCTCTTAAATGATATCAGGAACTCCCTGGTATTCCTGAACACACCTTGAAAGCAAGTGGCCTAAATCAGGTTTTTCTTTAGGGGATGCATAGAAGTATTATACTTTGTTTATTAGTTAGAATAGTTCTAAAATGTACTTTCCTAAATGTCCTGTTACCCTCAGATAAATGAAAAGAGAATAAGTACTTGATTATTTTCATATATTTACCACTTACCATTTTTCAAGAGAATTGTTTATATGGCTTCCTAGGTGGCCAATGTGTTGTTTTTTGCATTATTGCTTATTTATGGAGTTTAGCATATTTGAAATGCTTAAATCTATCTTAGCCATTGTTTTTATTGAGACTCAAATTGTACCATTTGTGACATGGGATCTTTTCCAAGTCAGCTTCTTCTGAATTCTTTCAATACTATTCTTTCAATATAATTTAGCTCTCCACTACTTTTCTGGTATGGCAAGTTGTTCCAGACTCTTGTAGGTAGTCCATGCCCCAAATGAGAAATTAGCCATTTCTACAAGACATTCTTAGTTTCTTTTAGTAGAAAAATATTAGGCAGAAATCACAATCTGAGTCTTAGATTAGTCCAGGTTTCTGGACTTTCTAAGTGGCCAGAATGTTTTTTATTTTTTAATATACCTTAATCCAAAGATTCTTGATGTATGGTATACCATTGGCATGGTCTTAGAACTTTCTAGGAATACACATGTTTGAGCTTCTATGGAGATTTATTAGAGTCTCCATAGTTCATGAACTTTGGAGGTAGAGCCTCTTTTTATTTTTTTATTGTTATTCAGTTACAATTGTCTGCATTTTCTCCCCATCCCTCCACCCCACCACAGCGAATCCCACCTCCCTTCTCCACCTCCACCCTCCCCCTTCATTTTGCCCTTGTGTCCTTTATAGTAGCTCTTGTAGACCCCTCTCCCCACTATCCCCTCCCCACTACCCTCTGGCTATTGTTACATTGTTCTTAATATCAATGTTTCTGGTTATATTCTGTTTGCTTTTTTCTTTTCTTGATTAGGTTCCAGTTAAAGGTGACATCATATGGTAATTTGTCCCTCACTGCCTGGATTATTTCACTTAGCATAATGCTCTCTAGATCCATCCATGCTGTTGCAAATGGTATAAACTGCTTCTTTCTCTCTGCTGCTTAGAATTCCATTGTGTAAATGTACCATAGTTTTTTGATCCACTCATTTGCTGATGGGCACTTAGGTGGCTTCCAGCACTTGGCTATTGTAAATTGTGCTGCTATGAACACTGGGGCGCATAGGTTCTTTTGGATTGGTGTTTCAGGTTCTTAGGGTATAGTACCAGAAGCTGATATGCTGGGTCAAAGGGCAGTTCCATTTTTAGTTTTCTGAGGAAATTCCATAGTGTTTTCCACCTTGGCCTCACCAGTCTGCATTCCCACCAACAATGTACTAGGGTTCCCTTTTCTCTGCATCCTCTCCAACATTTGTTTGTTCATTTGTTTATGTTGGCCACTCTGACTGGTGTGAGATGGTACCTCATTGTGGTTTAAATTTCCATCTCTCTGATGGCTAGTGATGCTGAGCATCTTCTCATATGTAACTGGGCCCTCTGTATGTCTTCCTTGGAGAAGAGTCTGTTCAAGTCCTTTGTCCATTTTTTAATTGGGTTGTTTGTCTTCCTGGACTGGGGTCCTGTGAGTCCTTTATATATATTTTGGAGATCAGGCCCTTGTCTGAGGTATCAATGGCAAATATGTTTTCCCATACTGTTGGTTCTCTTTTCAATTTAATGCTGTTTTCTTTAGCCATGCGGAAGCTTTTTATTTTGATGAGGTCCTATTTGTTTATTCTTTCCTTTATGTCCCTTGCTTTAGGGGACATGTCTGTGAGGATGGTGCTGCGTGGAATGTCTGAGATCTTCCTTCCAATGTTTTCCTCTAGGACTTTTATGGAGTTAGGACTTATATTTAAGTCTTTTATCAACTTTGAATTTCTTTTTGTGTATGGGATAAGTTGGTGATCGAGTTTCATTTTTTTGCACATAGCTGTCCAGATCTCCCACCACCATTTGTTGAACAGGCTATTTTTGCTCCGTTTTATGCTCTTGCCTCCTTTGTCAAATATTAATTGACTGAAGAGACTTGGGTTTATTTCTGGGCTCTCTGTTCTGTTCCATTGGTCTCTGTGCCTGTTTTCCTGCCAGTACCAGGCTGTTTTGATTACAGTGGGCTTGTAATACAGTTTGATATCAGGTATTGTGATCCCTCCTGCTTTGTTCTTTTTTCTCAAAATTGCTGCAGCTATTCAGGGTCATTTACAGTTCCATATGAGTTTCTGAAATGTTTGTTCTATATCTGTGAAATATGTCATGCATACTTTAATAGGGATTGCCTTGAATCTCTAAATCGCTTTGGGCAGTATGCACATTTTGATGATGTTAATTCTTCCAAACCATGAGCATGGTACATGCTTCCATTTGTTTGTGTCTTCCTTAATCTCTTTATTCAGTGTTGTATAGTTTTCTGAGTACAGGTCTTTTACCTCCTTGGTTAGGTTTATTCCTAGGTACTTTATTTTTCTTGTTGTTATACCAAATGGGATTTTTTCCCTGATTTCTCTTTCTGCAGTTTCATTGTTGGTACACAGGAATGCCTTTGATTTCTGAGTATTGACTTTGTATCCAGCTGTTTTGCCAAATTCATTTATTTGGTCGAGTAATTTTTTGGTGGAGTCTATAAGATTTTCCATGTACACTATCATGTCATCTGCAAACAGTGACAGTTTTACTTCCTCCTTTCCAATTTGGATGCCTTTTATTGCTTTTTCTTGTCTGATTTCTGTGGCTAGGACTTCCAATACTATATTGAATAGGAGTGGTGAGACAGGGCATCCTCTCTTGTTCCTGATGTTAGTGGGAAAGCTCTAAGTTTTTGTCCATTGAGTATGATGTTGGCTGTCAGTCTCTCATATATGGCCTTTATTATGTTGAGGAATGCTCCCTCTATTCCCACTTTGTTGAGGGTCTTTATCATAAATGGGTGCTATACCTTATCAAATACTTTTTCCGCATCTATTGATATGATCAAGAGGTCATTGTCTTAGCTGTTGTTTGTGTGATGTATTATGTTTATTGATTTGCGAATATTGTACCATCTTTGCATCCCTGGTATGAATCCCACTTGGTCATGGTGTATGATCTTTTTAATGTATTGCTGGATGCAGTTTGCCAATATTTTGTTGAGAATTTTAGCGTCTATGTTCATCAGCAATATTGGCCTGAAGTTTTCTTTCTTTGTTATGTCTTATCTGGTTTTGGGATCAGGATGATGCTGGCTTCATAAAACGAGTTTGGGAGTCTTCCATCTTCTTGAATTTTTTGAAATAATCTATGTAGGATGGGGGTGAGCTCTCCCTTAAATGCTCTGTAGAATTCTCCTGTGAAACCATCTGGTCCAGGGTTTTGTGTGTAGGAAGCTTTTTGATTACTGTTTCAATTTCATCAGGTGTTACTGGTCTGTTCAGGCTTTCTGCTTCTTCTTCATTGAGTTTTGGAAGGTTATATTTTTCTAGAAAATTTATAATTGAATAACAATAAAAATTTTAAAAAACAAGAAATTTGTCCATTTCATCTAGGTTGGCAAATTTCTTGGCATACAGTTCTTCATAGTAATTTCTTACAATCCTTTGGATTTCGGTGGTATCATTTGTAGTCTCTTCTCTTTCATTTCTAATTGTGTTTATTTGGGTTGTCTCTCTTTTTTCTTGATGAGCCTGCTTAAGGGCTTGTCAATTTTGCAAAGAACCAGCTCCTGGATTCATTGATCCTTACAATTGTGCTTTTAGTCTCTGTGTCATTTAATTCTGCCCTGATCTTGGTTATTTCCTTCCTTCTACTTGCTCTGGGCTGTCCTTGTTGTTGTTCCTCGAGTTCTTGTAGGTGTATGGTTAGGTTGTTTATTTGAGCTGTTTCTATTCTTTTTAGGTAGGCCTGTATTGCCATAAACTTTCCTCTCAGGACTGCCTTTTCTGTGTCCCATAGGTTTTGGATTGTTGTGAGTTCATTTCATTTGTTTCCAGAAACTTTTTGATTTCTTCCCTAATCTCATTTTTCACCCATTCATTGTTTAATAGCATGCTATTCAATCTCCATGTTTTTGAGTGTTTTGGGGTTTTATCCTTGACATTTGTTTCTAGTTTAAGTCCCTTATGGTCAGAGAAAATGCTTGATATGATTTCAATTTTCTTGAACTTGTTGAGGCTTGTTTTGTGTCCTATCATGTGGTCTATCTCTGAAAATGTTCCATGTGCATTTGAAAAGAATGGGTATTTTGCTTCTTTGGGATGAAAGGCTCTATACATATCAGTTAAGTCTACTTCATCTAGGGCATTGTTCAATACCACAATATCTTTGTTGATATTTTGTTTAGAAGATCTGTCCATCTTTGACAGTGGGGTATTAAAATCCCCTACTATAATTGCATTGCTATCAATATCTTTCTTGAAGTCCTCAAGATTTTATTTATGCATTTGGGTGCTCCTATGTTGGGAGTATATATATTTATAATGTTTATGTCTTGGTGGATTCTTCCTTTGAGTATTATGAAGTGACCTTCTGGGTCTCTCTTTATGGCCCTTCTTTTGAAGTCTCTTTTGTCTGATTTGAGTATTGCTACCCCTGTTTGTTTGGTTTTTTTTCCTGTCAGTTTGCTTGGAAGGTTTGTTTCCAGACTTTCACTTTCAGTCTGCGTAGGTCTTTTGTCCTGAGGTGGGTCTCTTGTAGGCAGCATATGTGAGGGTCATGCTTTCTTATCCATTCAGCTATTCTGTGTCTTTTGATTAGAGCATTTAATCCATTTACATTTAAGTTTATTAATGATAGGTACTTATTCATTGCCAATTCTTTGTATCTGTGTTCTTCTCTCTTTGTCTCTTTTCCTTTCTTTCCTTACAGCAGCCCCTTTAGCATCTCTTGAAGAGCTGGTTTGGTGGAGGTATATTCTTTTAGACTTCTTTTGTCTGGGAATCTCCTTATTTGCCGTTCTATCTTGATTGAGAGCCTTGCTGGGTTAAGTAGCCTTGGTTGCAGGCCTCTGGTTCTCATAATTGGAATATTTTTTGCCATTCTCTTCTGGCTTGCAGCGTTTCCATTGAGAAGTCAGTTGCTAATCTTATCAGGGCTCCCTGGTAAGTTACTTCCTGTTTTTCCCTTGCTGCCTTTAAGATCCACTCTTTTTCTTGGAATTTTGCCATTTTAATTATGATGTGTGTTGCAGTGGGCCTCTTTGTGTTCATCTTGCTTGGGACTCTCTGTGACTCATGAATTTGTGTGACTTTTTCTCTCATCAAATTAGGGAAATTTTCCATCATTACTTTTTCAAACAGGTTTTCTATCCCCTCCTCTTCTTCTACTTGTGGTATCCCTATTATACGGATATCATTGCATTTCATGTTGTCCTGCATTTCCCTTATTCCCTCTTCATTGTTTTCTGAGTCTCTTTTCCTTTTCTTCTCATTCTAGGTTTTTTTTCTACCTTGTCCTCCAGTTTGCTGATCTGATCCTCTGCTTCATTGAGCCTGCTTTTGATTCCTTCTACTGTGGTCTTCAGTTCTGAAATTGTATTCTTCATTTCCTCTTGGTCTTTGTTGATAGTTTCTGTTTACTTTTTCATGTTTATATAGTTTGCAATGAGTTCATTGTAGTTTCCCTGTGGTTTTTTGTAATTCTGTGTAAGCTCATGAAGCTTCTTTATAACCAATTCCTTGAACTCATTATCTGATAGTTGTTTTGCCTCTTTTTCATTTAGCATTGTTTCTGAGATTTCCCCCTTTCCTTTCATTTTGGGATGGTTTCTTTGTCTTCCCATTATTTGTGAGACTCTTCCTGTTAGCCTCTTCTTCTTAAGTTGCTCTGTTCTGACCCCCTGGGTTTTTGGTGTAAACTTCTGTGATAGAATACCTGTGAGATTTAGTGGTACAGTCTCCTTGATCTCCTGATCTTACTGATATTGGGCTGAGGTTCATGTTGGCTCTGTGTATGTCTTTGGTTTTTGGTTCTTGTTGGGTTTTTTTTTTTTTTGGTCGGTCTTTCCCACCAGCTGGTTATCTGAGGGTTGATCTGTCTCCCACCTCTTGTTTTCCGTTGTGCAGGTGTGGGCAGGTTTTGTTGGAGCTGGTTCTTACATGTGTACAAGGTTTTGAGGCTTTTCTCTTGCTCTTCTTCAGTTGTTTCTTCTTAGTAATTTCTTCACTGTTTTTTTTGTATTTTCAGATAGGTCCTGGGTTGACTTAGTGTGGCTTCCACTCCCTCCTTCACCTTCTTCTCTTCTTGTCTGTTGGTGTTTCCTTTGTTGGTGGGTTTCCTCTTGCAGGAGGTATCCTGGTGTTTCCAGCTTCTACCCACTCTTTTTTATGGTAGGCCTCCTCTGGGCTATGGGTGTGCATGCAGAGCCCCTCTTGATTTGCACTCTCCCTGGTGCCTGTGGTCTCAGTTCCCTCCTAGATGAGGCGCAGACACTCCCCAGTGGGTGGGCACACTCCAGGTCTCTGGGCACCCTCCCCCATTGGTGCCTGTAGTCTCAGCTCCCTCTGAGATGAGGTGCGGACACTCCCCGGTAGATGCGCACAGTCCCCGGAGGGGTGGCAGGGTGGAGAAGAGACTGGAGCTGTTGCTGCAGGGGAATTCCCCAAAGTGCCCTGGAGGGTCTTTTTCTTTTTGGGAAAATCCTCCTACTCAATCCTGTGACTCCCTCCGTACAAGGAAGGGCCTGTCCTCTCACACAGCCCACCTCTCCAGCTAGGCTTGGGACTGTCTGGGTCAGAGTCCCACATAGCCCAACTCTCAACTCTCCCCATGGTCTCCGTGGGTTTACCAGTTCATCCTTATTCCCCTCCCTGTGACTTCAGGCAACCAGGTCTCTCACAGTGTTGCTCAGGACTTGTTTGGCAGGGGAGGGGGCCATTAACCCGATTCTCTCCCAGGAGTCCTGCGGCAGGCCCTGCACGGGCAGGCCTGGGGCTGCAGCCGCCCTGGTCCCCGTGCTAGTCCCAGGGACCTTTTTGTCCTGAAGCAATCCCCTTACCTTCTGTTTTCTCACTGTCCTCTGTACTTTTTGATCTCCTATCTTCATAAATGCTGGGGTACTGTTGGCTATTCAGTTTGTCCCTCAGTAGAATGGGTAGGTGTTTCACCCAGGTGCAGTGGGAAGTTAACTCCGCTCCCACCTATCTCGCCAACATCTTCCCTTCCCTCATATTTATGCTTTTAATTCAAGTTTAGAACTACAGAGTTTTACTTACCTATCTCACAGCAATGTCTCTCTCAAGCAGTAACCCTGGTCAATCAACACAATATTCATCTATTTTCACTATACACTATATCCCACTAAACTGTACACTCATGATAGTCTTAGCATAATGTCACTACTGACAATATGAATATCAAAAACAATTTAAGATTTACTTTTTGATGTTATGGTATTTCCTGGGGGATAACCAAACTGTTATGCTTTAAAATCACTCAAAATAGTTCCTGACTTGTGATATGTCACCAACTTGATAAATGGTTGTACTCAGCCTTGCATTTGCTTTCAATTATTAGTAACTGAAACTCTTGTTTGCTTGATTTATAATGCTACAAAGTGTTCACATGGAGCCAGACATCCAGAATGGTAAAGATCTGACACAAATTTTTCCCCAAATGTCAATGACGATACTAGACAAATTTTTCAAAATAAACTATTTCAGATTTCTGGAAAATGACCAAAAACATACAGCAGATTAAAAAGTGCTTATTCAAGAAAAACTACTTGAACCTCAGAAAAAGCAATGAGAATGATTTAACCTTGAACTGCTCCTATATTTGCTGTGGCTTGGTGATGCTATAGGCTGAGAACCAGTAGTCTTGTTGCAGAATGGTACATCCAACTTGGAACCCCATAAAGATGCCCCATGAACAAGAAGTTGTAGAAAACAATAGTAATTTGTGATAAAAATCAGAGGTCAACATTATAGCTGCCTGGGACTGCAATACTGGTTGAGGTGAAGAAAAAAAAATAGCCAAAATTTAACAAAGATATTTGGGAAATGAAACAGCCATAGTGTACTTTGATAAACTCCAACGTTCTCCTGGAAGTTTGGAAACTGCATACACACTAAGGAAAGACCAGAGAGGGCTGTAGTTAGTACTTATACTTGGCCATACATAAGGCATTGCACATAAAAAAGCAGAAGCCAGGGAAGATTTGAAAAGTGCCTGAATGCTAAATGTATGCTCTAACCTACAAATATTTCAGGAAAAGTTGGAAACCTTTGTAGTTTAAGGTGTAAAGCACAACCTCCTACTAATCATTAGCTACTACTAACTATGTTGACTTAGGAGTAACTCTTAGGAAGCCAGGAATAAGAGAGTAAATTGAAACAAAGAATGGGAGGAGGAGAGAAGGGGAAAGAAGAAAGAGGAGAGGAAAGAGTAAAAAAAAGAAGAGGGAAAGAAGGGACAAGAGAAAAGGAAGAGAAAGAAGAAGAGAGAGGAAAGAGGAGGGAGGGGAAGAAGGAAATAAAGAGAGAAAAGAGTTCTAAGTGAGCAGAGACATCAGTGGATACAAACTGGAGGGCAGCCAGAATCTATATAACTAGTCCAGGCAAGTAAGTAAACTAACAGACAACAAAAAAGACACACAAAAAGCAAAACAACAATAACAAGTTTACTCTAAGACCCTCAAACTAGGAAATAACTACATGGCCATCAAAGAGTAGATGCATTAAAAAAAATAGGATATTCACACATGGGATTCTACTGAGAAATAAAAAGGAATAGACTACAAATATACCAATCAGCAACAAGAATGACTTGTAACCATATACTAGGTGGAAAAAATGCCAGATACAAAGAGTATATACAGTTTACTCCATTTTAATAAAATTACAGAAAGGACAAATCTATGCTTAGCTAATATGAAGCATGTCAGTGTTTGCAAGGATGTCCAGCTGGCAGTTTGTTTAATTAAAAATGAGCATATTGTGATTATAGTTGTCTTGACATGGGTGTACACATTTGTCAAAATGAATAGAACTGTACACTTAAAAGAGATGTATTATACTATATATCAATCATATATCCATAAAGTTGATTCAAATTTTAAAAAATGTTACCAATAAAAAGGACACAGACTGAAGAAGTAAACATTGCAACTTCAGGCAAGTGGTACAATCTAAGTTGTTTTCTTCCTTACCAATTCATACAATGTTCATGCCTATCTCATACTCAGTGCTTAACAAATATTTCTTGAATTAGTGAATAGGATTTAAAAAGGAACCATGGTCCTGGCTGGTGTAGTTCAGTGGATTGAGTGCAGGCTGCAAACCAAAGGTCGCTGGTTCAATTCCTAGTCAGGGCACATGCCTGGGTTGTGGACCATGTCCCCAGTAGGGGGAGTGTGAGAGGCAACCACACATTAATATTTCTCTCCCTCTCTTTCTCCTTCCCTTCCCCTGTCTCTAAAAATACATGAATAAAATCTTTTAAAAAAAAAGTGACTGTGGCCTAAGCAAGGGTATCTCAGATAACTTCAGCCTTTGGGGGATTTGTCTTCTGCTTACATCCCTCAATCCTTCACTAATCCTGAGAACCAACTCTGTTTCTCCTTTTTCTTTACCATTGAATGAACATTTGTCCCACTACCCTTCACAATAGTCAGCACATTCTTTCTTTGTGTGTGGAACAAGTTGAAAAGAGTTATCTCCTTGTATTTAAAAAAAATAAGTGTGGTGAGGGGCAAAGCTGCATGTTTCTTTAAGAGTTAAGAGAGAACATGAGGAAGCAAAAATAGTGAGGAATTTCTTGGCCACGTACAAAAACATTTAATCAATAAGGGAAACATCAACATTTCAAATACTATAACAATGTTAGGAATAAATTTAACGAGAAAAGACTATCAACATGACAGGTAATCCAACTTGGATGTTGTTTTGTTTGTTTGTTTTGGCTTGATTTTCACTGAGTAGATATTACATATGGAAGGGCACCTTTGCCATGATTGTTCTCCTAAAGGAGCTTAAATAGTGTAAAGGGAAGAAAGACCTAAGTAAATGCAATGAAGAAAGTGAGATACACAATACAGATTACAGTTGATGTGCTATCTGGATTCTCTCAAGGGAGGCACCTCTTTCCACTTATGGAACAAAGAAGACCTGTGGAGGATGTAACATCAGAAATGGGCTTTGAAGGCTGAGTACTACTGAACAAATGGAGATTTAAAAGGAAGGCACTCTAGACAGTTACAGAAATTAAATTAGCTTACATTAACAAATGATTATAGGAGTCCACTTCCCCTCAACGCCAGGGAAATACCTAGCTGATCTGAGGAGCAGAGCGAACAGCCAACAGTATTCCAGCATATACGAAGATCAGAGACCAAAGATAGAGGACACTGAAAGATCTGACGGTAAGAAGAGTGCTGAAGGACAATAAGGTCCACGGGACCCAGGACCGCGCGGTACAAGGGCGGCAGAAGCGCCAGCCCTGGCGCAGGGGCTGCGGCAGGAGTCTTGGGAGAGGGCCAGGCTGCGCTGTGAGCAGCCAGGTGCTTGATTAGACCAGGGGGGCTTGAAAAGGAGGAATTTCTCAAAAAGAAAAAGAAAATAGAGACACTCAGGGGCTAATTAGAGAACTCTCGGTAGTAGCCGAGGCCCCTGGCGCCCCTCCCCCTCCACCCCTGGACTGCTACGCTCACCTGAGGTCCGGTCGCGCGCGCGAGCAGATTAGCGAACGGGACCCACACTTGAAACCCCGGAGGGGCGCCCACACCTGAAACCTCCGAGATAATTTGGAGCAGAGACTAGCTGCTCCACCCGCAGGCCCAAAACCTGGGAACCGAGTGCCGCGTGATTCAGTCCCAGGGCGGCCCCGCCCGCCCGAGAGACTCAAGCCCAGGGCGGCTGGATCGGGCCCCCAAGCACAGAGCCTGTGGCTCAGCGGGCTGCGCGCGCTCACCAAGCACAGGGCCAGCTGGGTGCCCGTTTTCCAAACACAAAGCTGCTGGCGAGTGTCCTAACCCCAAGGCGGCTGAATCCGCCACCTGCGCGCCAGCGTTCCAAGCCCTGGCGGCTCGATTGGTCCGCCGGCTGCGTGCTCAGGGCACAAAATAACGTCACAGACCCAAAGCGGCTGGATTCCCCTGCTGCGAGCGCACGCGTCACAAGCCAAAGCGGCTGGATTGGCTGATCAACGGACTGATTGACTGCCAGGGACCACACCTACAAAACAGCGAAGAGTGTGACCCAGGAAGAGAGAAAAGTGAAACCAATCCTTCCAACCACCCCCTCCCGTTGCACAGACAGGACACCACCAGAAATAACCTGACCGGTTTAAAGCCAACAGAAGATTTTTTTTTTTTTATCCTTTTTCTTTTTTTTCCTTTCCCCCTGAATTCCTTCTTCCTCTCTCTTTTTTTCTTTTTTTTCATTCCTTCTTCCTCCCATCCTTTACCATTTTTATGTCTTCTTCCTGCCTTCTTTTATATATTTCTATGTTTTAATTTTTGCTAAAATTCCTTCTTATCTTGCCTCCGATCTTTCTTTATTCTTCCCTCCTTCCTTCCTTTCCTCCTTTCCTATTTCCTTTTTCCCTCCTTCCCATCTTTCTTTTGGTTTGTTTTGTGTGTGTGTGTGTGTGTGTTTTTTCTTTTCTTTCGCCCCCCCTTTCTCTTTTTCCCACAGGTGAGACAACAAAACCTGGAGTGCTGAAAAGACTAGAGTTAGACCGTGTTAAACACATAAACGTCAGCTCAAGACCAGTGAGCACAGGAGAGTAAGGAGACAGCACCACCGAATCCCATTGGCATTCTACCATAGAAGTTCATATCATAAATCCAGGGAGTCAGAACAAAGCAATTTAAGACGCAGAGGCCAACAAGAAGAACCTCACAAACAATGGGAAGACAAAGAAACAATTCCCAAATGAAAGGAAAGGAGGAAGTCTCAGAAAGAATACTAACCGAAAAAGAGGCAAGTCAACTATCAGATACTGAGTTCAAAGCAATGGTCATCAGGAAACTCACTGAGCTCTCTGAGCTCAAAGAGAACTACCAGAAACTACAAGGAAACTACAATGAACTCACTGCAAACTATATCAACATGAAAAAGGAAATAGAAAATATCAACAAGAGCCAAGCGGAAATGAAGAATACAATTTCTGAATTGAAGAACACAGTAGAAGGAATTAAAAGCAGACTTGATGAAGCAGAGGATCGGATCAGCGAGCTGGAGGATAAAGTAGAAAAAAACACCCAGAAGGAGCAAGAAAAGGAAAAGAGGCTCAGAAAGAATGAAGAGGCAATAAGGGAAATGCAGGACAACATGAAACGTAACAATATCCGTATAATAGGAATACCAGAAGGAGAAGAAGAAGAGCAAGGGATAGAAAACCTGTTTGAAAAAGTAATGATGGAAAATTTCCCTAATCTGAGGAGAGAAAAAGTCACCCAAATCCAGGAAACACAGAGAGTCCCAAGCAAGAGGAACCCAAAGAGACCCACTGCAAGACACATCATAATTAAAATGGCAAATTTCCAAGACAAAGAGAGGATCTTAAAGGCAGCAAGGGAGAAAAAGGAAGTAACATACAAGGGAGCCCCGATAAGGTTAGCAACTGACTTCTCAATGGAAACGCTCCAAGCCAGAAGAGAATGGCAAAAAATATTCCAAGTACTGAGAACCAGAGGCCTCCAACCAAGACTACTTTACCCAGCAAGGCTCTCAATCAAGATAGAAGACCAAATAAAGAGCTTCCCAGACAAAAGAAGTCTAAAAGAATACAGCTCCACCAAACCAGCTCTGCAAGAGATGCTAAAGGGACTGCTTTAAGGAAAGGAAGGAAAAGAGAAAGACAGAGGAACACAGGTAGGAAATAATGGCAATGAATAACTACCTATCGATAATAACCTTAAATGTAAATGGATTAAATGCTCCAATCAAAAGACATAGAACAGCTGAATGGATAAGAAAACATGACCCACACATATGCTGCCTACAAGAAACCCATCTCAGGACAAAAGACTTACACAGACTGAAAGTGAAGGGCTGGAAACAAATTTTCCAAGCAAACGGACAGGAAAAAAAAGCAGGGGTAGCAATACTCATATCAGACAAAATAGACTTCCAAAGAAGGGCCATAAAGAGAGACCCAGAAGGTCACTTCATAATACTCAAAGGAAGAATCCACCAAGAAGACATAAACATTGTAAATATATATGCACCCAACATAGGAGCACCCAAATACATAAAGAAAATATTGGAGGATTTCAAGAAAGATATTGACAGCAACACAATTATAGTAGGGGATTTTAACACCCCACTATCAAAAATGGACAGGTCTTCCAAACAAAAGATCAACAAAGATATTGTGTCACTTAACAATACCTTAGAGGAAATGGACTTAACTGATATATACAGAGCTTTTCATCCCAAAGAAGCAAAATACACGTTCTTTTCAAGTGTCCATGGAACTTTTTCAAAGATAGACCACATGATAGGACACAAAGCAAGTCTCAACAAATTCAAGAAAATTGAAATCATATCAAGCATCTTCTCTGACCACAAGGGTCTGAAAGTAGAAACCAACGCCAAGGGTAAAAACCCAAAACACTCAAAAGCATGGAGACTGAATAGCATGCTATTAAACAATGAATGGGTCAAGAACGAGATTAGGGAAGAAATCAAAATCTTCCTGGAAACAAATGAAAACGAACTCACAACAACCCAAAACCTATGGGACACAGCAAAGGCAGTCCTGAGAGGGAAGTTCATAGCAATACAGGCCTACCTTAAGAAGTTAGAAACAGTTCAAACAAACAACCTAACCCTACGCCTACAAGAACTGGAGGAACAACAACAAAAACAGCCCAGAGCAAGCAGAAGGAAGGAAATAACCAAGATCAGAGCAGAACTAAATGACATAGAGACTAAAAGCACAATTGTAAGGATCAATGAATCCAGGAGCTGGTTCTTTGAAAAGATAAACAAAATTGACAAGCCTTTAAGTAGGCTCATCAAAAAGAAAAGAGAGAGGATCCAAATAAACAGAATTAGAAATGAAAGTGGAGAGATTACAACTGATACCACAGAAATACAAAGGATCGTAAGAAATTACTATGAAGACCTGTATGCTAAGAAATTTGAAAACCTAGATGAAATGGACACATTTCTAGAAAAATATAATCTTCCAAAACTGAATGAAGAAGAAGCAGAAAACCTGAACAGACCAATATCAGCAAAGGAAATTGAAGCAGTCATCAAGAAACTCCCATCACACAAAAGCCCTGGACCAGATGGTTTCACAGGAGATTTCTACAAAGCATTTAAGGAAGAACTAACCCCTATCCTTCACAGACTATTCGAAAAAATCCAAACTGATGGAAGACTCCCAAACTCTTTTTATGAAGCCAACATCATCCTAATCCCAAAACCAGATAAAGACACAACGAAGAAAGAAAACTTCAGGCCAATATCGCTGATGAACATAGACGCTAAAATTCTCAACAAAATATTAGCAAACCGCATCCAGCAATATATTAAAAAGATCATCCACCATGACCAAGTGGGATTCATCCCAGGGATGCAAGGATGGTACAATATTCGCAAATCAATAAACATAATACATCACATCAACAACAGCAAAGACAAAAATCACATGATCATATCAATAGATGCGGAAAAAGCATTTGATAAGATACAGCACCCATTTCTGATAAAAACACTCAGCAAAGTGGGAATAAAGGGAGCAGTCCTCAACATAATTAAGGCCATATACGAGAGACCTACAGCCAACATCACACTCAATGGACAAAAACTTAGAGCTTTCCCACTAAGATCAGGAACTAGACAAGGATGCCCTCTCTCACCACTCCTATTCAACATAGTATTGGAAGTCCTAGCCACAGCAATCAGACAAGAAAAAGCAATAAAAGGCATCCAAATTGGAAAGGAGGAAATGAAACTGTCACTGTTTGCAGACGACATGATAGTGTACATGGAAAACCCTATAGACTCCACTCAAAAACTACTCGACCTAATAAATGAATTTGGCAAAACAGCTGGATACAGAGTCAATACCCAGAAATCAAAGGCATTCCTGTACACCAGCAACGAAACTGCAGAAACAGAAATCAGGAAAAAAATCCCATTCGATATAGCAACAAGAAAAATAAAGTACCTAGGAATAAACCTAACCAAGGAGGTAAAAGACCTGTACTCAGAAAACTACACAACACTGAAGAAAGAAATTAAGGAAGATACAAACAAATGGAAGCATGTACCATGTTCATGGATTGGAAGAATCAACATTATCAAAATGGCCATACTACCCAAAGCAATTTATAGATTCAATGCAATCCCTATTAGAGTACCCATGACATATTTCACAGATATAGAACAAACATTGCAGAAATTCATATGGAACCATAAACGACCTCGAATAGCTGCAGCAATTTTGAGAAAGAAAAACAAAGCAGGAGGGATCACAATACCTGATATCAAACTGTATTACAAGGCCACTGTAATCAAAACAGCCTGGTACTGGCATAAAAACAGGCACATAGACCAATGGAACAGAATAGAGAGCCCAGAAATAAACTCAAGTCTATACAATCAATTAATATTTGACAAAGGAGGCAGGAGCATAAAATGGAGCAAAAACAGCCTCTTCAACAGATGGTGTTGGGAGATCTGGACAGCTACGTGCAAAAAAATGAAACTCGATCACCAACTTACGCCATACACGAAAATAAACTCAAGATGGATAAAAGACTTAAATATAAGCCGTAACACCATAAAAGTCCTTGAGGAAAACATTGGCAGGAAAATCTCAGACATTCCACGCAGCAACATCCTCACAGACACATCCCCTAAAGCAAGGGACATAAAGGAAAGAATAAACAAATGGGACCTCATCAAAATAAAAAGCTTCTGCATGGCTAAAGAAAACAGCACCAAATTACAAAGAGTACCAACAGTATGGGAAAACATATTTGCCAACGATACCTCAGACAAGGGCCTGATCTCCAAAATATATAAAGAACTCACTCGACTCCACTCCAGGAAGACAAACAACCCAATTAGAAAATGGGCAAAGGACTTGAACACACACTTCTCCAAGGAAGACATACAGAGGGCCCAGAGACATATGAAAAGATGCTCAGCATCACTAGCCATCAGAGAGATGCAAATTAAAACCACAATGAGGTATCATCTCACACCAGTCAGAATGGCCAACATAAACAAATCCACAAACAAATGTTGGAGAGGATGTGGAGAAAAGGGAACCCTTGTGCACTGTTGGTGGGAATGCAGACTGGTGAGGCCACTGTGGAAAACAATATGGAATTTCCTCAGAAAACTAAAAATGGAACTGCCCTTTGACCCAGTAATTCCGCTGCTGGGATTATACCCTAAGAACACTGAAACACCAATCCAAAAGAATCTGTGCACCCCAATGTTCATAGCAGCACAATTTACAATAGCCAAGTACTGGAAGCAACCGAAGTGCCCATCAGCAAACGAGTGGATCCAAAAACTATGGTATATTTACACAATGGAATTCTATGCAGCAGAGAGAAAGAAGGAGCTTATACCCTTTGCAACAGCATGGATGAAACTGGAGAGCATTATGCTAAGTGAAATAAGCCAGGAAGTGAGGGACAAGTACCATATGATCTCACCTTTAACTGGAACATAAGCAATAGAAGAAAAAAGCAAACAAAATATAACCAGAGACATTGAAGTTAAGAACAATCTAACAATAGCCAGGGCGGGGGTGGGGGGTGGGGGCGGGGATAGTGGGAAGAGGGTATTACAGGAACTACTATAAAGGACACATGGACAAAACCAAGGGGGAGGGTGGAGAGGGGGGAAGGAGGTGGGTTCACCTGGGGTGGGGTAGAGGGATGGGGAGAAAAGGCATACAACTGTAATTGCATAACAATAAAAAAAATTAAAAAAAAAAAAAAATGATTATAAAGCAGAAACAGAAAGAAATTAAATGGAGAGTAAAAAGGATGGCATTGCCCTGTTGTCCTAGGCTCCTAGTTCTTGGGTTCTCATTACAATGGAGAAAGCATGTTAAGGAATCTCATGGATGTCTTGATATGAGCTGAGAAAGAAGAGAAATGGAGAAAAACTCTAGATAAGTTGAAGGTGGCTCTTGAAGATAAAAGAAAGAGGTCAAGAGACAAAAGCTAAGAGAGGTAAAAATGAGAATAAGAAATTGGGAAGCAAGGAAGAAGCAAAAAGAATTCACCAAGACTTCTTAAACCAGAACGCAAGGATTATTGAAAGTATTAGGGGTGTTATCACTGCCACAGGCTCAATTTTATGGAAAGGTGATTTCCCGTGCATGTTGGAGGGACACATGAATGTTATTTTAAGGGACACATGGATGTTATTTTAACCCCAGTGCCAATTCTACTTCTTTTGTTGATTTTCTCCACCTTAATATATGCATTGGGTATGAATTCCATCAATCATCCTATTTAGTTACTCTATCCCATCTTTGCTCAGGGATACATTTCTCATTTTTTACAGGGTGTTTTTTTTTTTTTTTTTTTTTTTTTGCATCTGAATGTCCTTCATGTTTTACTCCTACATTTCTGGAATCACTTATATCCATTTCTTCCTGATATCTCTCGAACCTAGTTCTGTTGTCATGAAACGTTCTTCTGCTCTGCCCTCTAGACTCAAGAATCACCTTCTCAAACTTACAGATCCAGTTTTACTTATCATATTACAGGATGATGTCCTGGTCTCCTAGACTGCTGTGCTTCACCTGGCAAGACAGGACAGCTGTCTCTTCAGTCTTTGCATCCAGGATCATCCAAAGATACCATGTTCCATCAACATTGGACATCACTGAATACCTGGCTGTTCCTATTCACCCTGTAACCAGGTCACCCAAATAGGCTTTGGGAAGAAGTCAGAGACATGTCAAATAAGCAAACAGATGGCTAGACCCAAGGATGGGGCTACTATACAGCCATACCTCTGGCCTCATTGCAGAAAACATAAAAGGTATTCAGGTGAGAATTCTAACAAACATCTTAGGGGTAAATTACCTACATTAATATGCACATATTATCTTCCTCTAGGAATATTTTGTCCAGCAATCCCTCTCCCTCTGAACTCTTCCTTTTTCTAACTTTGAAGGAAATGGTGGGAAAAGGCAAAACTTGTATAGAAAATTCTTAGAGGAAGGGGATAAACTAAACTTGTCTCTGGAGATCTATCTTCTCTTCATAGAGGAGACCCAAGACCAATCAGCATCAGGTATTTCTGATAAGCCTGTGCACTATTTCCTTCATTCCTTTATACTGATTGATTAGATCACAGACATTTGGAGCCCTACACTCACCCTCTGGAAATGGTGCCCATAACATGTTTTGGAAACTCAGGAAGTCTGATCCTTGATCAGCTATCTGGAAAAATCCTTTTGCAATGTCTCTAGAATACAGCTCAGAGCCCAGTGTTCCTGGTAATTCAAAGATATCTGGAAAGAGGAAGTCTGGGGGGGCTCTGCCCACAGGGCACCACCCCCCTCCCCGGCCACCACGGATGAGAATAAGTCTACCAAGACATGATCTGCTTGGAGAGGAAAGATGGTTGATCTCTCAGAGGAGAAGGGCCAAAAGCCTTTTTCTCAATGGGCTTTTATTGGGTTCAATCTGCACAGGAATAGAGGTAAAGCTCATCAATCATTGTCAGGCAGTAAGGATCAAACAATAGATAACATACAAAGAACTCTGAGGGTTTATTCTGAGACAGGGTCAACTAAAGGACTATAAGATTTTGGGAAACAAACTCATTTCAGACTTGGACCCTTATCATTTAAGCTGAGGGTATAAACAAAGCAGGTTTCACAGGGTTTTATGCATTCTTTCTTAGACCTGATTCCCAGGGGAATACGCCCTTTCCAGCACAGGGCTGCACCACCCTCTGTCATTGTTTCAGGCTTAAGTCAGGCAGGGGAAGTAAGGCAGCCAAGAGATTAGGAGACTTCTTGCAGACAGAATGAGGACTCAGGCTATGTCAAAGCCCAGGGGTGAGGATCCACCACCCCCTTTTTCTGTAGACCCCCAAGTCCTTCCCTGAGGGCCTCTTCATGACCATGCCTGTCTTAGGTCATCCCTCCCTTGAGGAATCTTACCTGTCATTGGCTAACTGGTCAGGCTTGGGGCCAAGCAAAGTGAAGTAAAGTGGGCAGAGTCCATACCCCTGCCAGGGAGATAAGCTTTGTCTCCTTAATGGCTTATGGTCCCAAGGTCTCTCACTCAGCCTTAGCCATGGGGGTTTACAGCTTCTGAAACCAGGCAGGGCAGTTCCCAACAAGGAAGAAAGAAGGAAGATAAATGAGTAAAAAAGGGGAACTATATAAAAACCTAGGACCTTATTTTAAAAGTGGAGGAAGAAAGTTTTGTATGTGAGAATGAACCAAAGATATATTTGGTCAGGAACAAGAGAACAAGAAAAAATTTGGTGAGATTGGGAAGGGAACATAATAGATAAATGTCAAGAATTAAGAGTTTGATTTGTAGAAACTTGGGGAAATGATAGGATAGGGGCATAATGTAGGCTGGTGATGAGGAGTGGTGGGGGGAAGGAAGTCATATAATGGAGATGGAAGTATAACTTTCCAGGGTGCATGAAATGGGTCACAATAGTTGTTGGACTATGGACATAGACATTTGAAGAAATTCAATGGAGGAAAACATCAGATCTTAAGAGAGTCAAGCACATAGTGGGATGATTGTGTCCCTCTGGGTTTTAGGCCATAGAAGGTGGACCACAAGGGGGAAGATATTTTTAAAACACACACACACACATACACACAAAATGCAGTCCAGAAGAAATCCTGAGGAGTCAACATCTGGAATAACCCCCAAGAAGTTAATGAGTAAAGATTTTTATGGTGGGATAGGAATAATGGGAAAAGACCCAGAAAAGTGTGAGAATGTTTCCCAGGAATAAAAACTTTTGAAGAGTCCTTTAATCAGGTATAACTGTTGACAGGAGAGACCTGGTTCTTCTTGCTGACATGTGTAAAGAATAACAGATCAGCAAATCTATTAGTGTGTAATCAGTTTATTAGTGATCCATTCCCATGGAAGAGAACAGGCCTAGCTAGAGTGAGAGGTGAAAGGCAAAGTTTCAGGGCAAAGCAGGGTGGCAAAAGTAAGTGAGGCTGAAGACCAGGGTGGCAAGCCCCCGGGTGGCCTGAGGCTGGGCGCCAAGAATGCCCCAAGCCCCTGAGAGAGAGCCTTGTGTTCTGAGGACTTACATAATTGATGGGATAGGAGGAAAAAAAAATTACATATTGATTAATGGGTAAATGAAGTGCCAGCTTTCCTGGGGGAATGTGACTACCTAAACTTAGATATGTGTGGGAATCTGTTAGCCCAAATCCTTGTCTTGCTCCAGACTCCATTTGCTCATCTTATAAAACAAATATGTGACAGGAGGCAGTTAATTAAAATTGGGGCACTTCTCAAAGTTATTTATGGGCACTTTCTGTAAGCATTAGGGACTCCCTGGTAAAACAGATAGTGACTAGAGGTAGGCAATTAACCAAAGCTGTTTTATGGGCTTCTTCTTTGGGTACTGTGGACCCTCTCCCGCATTCCAGGCCCTGGGATGAAAGCACAGTTTCCAGGCCTTCTTTCCCAGATAGTGGAAATGCTTCATAGAATTTCAAGGACTTCCCTTCTTTCTTGATAACATAGTGTTTCTCGTGTTGTTGGAACACCTGGCAATATTATCAGACCAGGCTCAGGGCTACTGAGTTAGTGTGTGACACATGTCGCCTTCCACCTCCCTGCCTTGGTTTACTATTTATTCTACCTAAGTGGTAAAGGCATTTCCTGGCAACTAGGATGTTAGACTCTGGCCAGTAACAGCAGTACAGTCTCAGAGTTCTTCCTATGCTGTCTCTTGCCTCATAATGAACTTATATTCAAACTGCAACTGACTGGAGACCTTGAATCTCCCAAGTTATTTCAATGAAGCAGACACAAAATAACAACTCCAGGTCTATCAAATCCTCATTGCTGAAGTCACCCTTGGACAGTGCATACAGGAAGATTCTTGTGCTATTTTTACTCTTCCAGGCATGAGTTTGAAATTCATCCAGCCAACCTGAACTGTAATTTTGTGCTTAGGATTAGTTGCCAAATGATGAGATTGGATTGAGATGGAACAAGATATCATCCTGGGTAACTATGAGTGATAGAGGGTAAGATAGCTTCAGGAAACAAAAAGAGGCAGGCAGGAAGAGGATGGAGGGAGTATTAAAAATAAACCAATTACTGGAGGGAGAGAAAAAATGCTACAATTAGTTTAAGAGTGATGTTTTTCTGACACAGGGCCCCCATACTCTACCACTATTCTTCAAAGTGCAAACTGGACCTGAAGACAGGAATACTCAGATTGTAAATACTCTTGTTTCCTTAGAATCCAGATACATTTTGGGAAGGTTTACCACCTGGGTACCTGACAGATGTTCTTAATATCTGGATTGTCACTGCTTGAGAGAATAGCTAACATTGTAAATTGCAGAAACAGCATGTCATTTGCAGATGTTTCTCTCTCTCTCTCTCTCTCTCTCTCTCTCTCTCTCTCTCTCTCTCTCTCTCTTTTCGTTATCAGCAAACCTATCCCTCAGTATCTCTATTCTAACTTCCTTCTTTTACCAACAGACAACTACCTCATCAACCACTGACTGGACAAAGAAATTCTTATTTCCTAACCCTTGGGCCTCCTACTTGATCTCTCACTTCCCCTCCAGCTCTGACCTAAGGTTATTTCCTCCTGTCTGGGTTACAGTTGCTGTTTGTATCATTAACCTTTACCTGGTCTATTTCCCCTTCTTAAGTACTATAGTAGAAGTTGTGTGGAACATTGAAAGGCCACTTCAGAAAAGTTTTCCAAAGGAAATAACTTTGTAGCTAAAACCTAAAATATGTGTTAAATATAGTAAAAAGTATTAAACACAAAAAGCCTGGATAAAAAGCACAGGTCTATGAAGGAATTATAAATTACATATGGCTGGATCATAAAGGGCAAGAGAGGAAAGATTCAATGCAAAGATAAAGTTGTCTTTATCCCCAAAGCAGAAAGTTATTGAGAGCAGTGAAAAATTAAATATTAATGTACATAATTAAAAGTAAATTTTTAAATGATAAAAATATAATTTTAAAGAGTGGTCGATATGATGCCATGTGGAAAGTGACCAGCATACTACTACAAGAAATCAGGTGAACCAGTAGTAGCTGAGACAAAAGTGAGAGCAGTGGAGATGAGAGAAATGAAAATGATTATTATTAGTTATTATTTCTAAAAAATATTGCAGAGGTGAAATGAACACAAATAAGAGAATGTTTGAATATGTAGAATGGAGATGAGAGAGTAATAACTTCAATGACCCTCGTCTCATATTTACAGGACTAGATAGATTATGATACAATTCAATAAAAACAAAATAAAAGCTAGGCTTGGAAAAATAGATCATTTGATGGGATTTGCTATGGGATTTTGAGAATTCTAATGAAGGTATTGAGGAGACCATTAGATATTAAGGTTTGAAACTAGGAGAAGAAGTCTGGACTGGAGGTATAGACTTATGAGTCATTGGATTAAACATAGAATTGAATATATGTGTGTGCAGTATACCATTCACTAGAAGAGTATACGCAAATAATAATAAAATGCCAAAACTTCGTTAAAAAAAGGCCACTTGCATTTCATCTACTTGACTTTCCTGGGCCATGCTTGCTTGACAGATCACAATTGTTTGCTTGTATTTTTAGATTAATTTTAGAGAGAGAGAGGAAAGGAGAGAAAGATAGACAGAGATAAACATTAGTTTGTTGTTCCACTTATTCATTCATTTATGGATTCTTGTATGTGCTCTGACTGGGGATCCAACCCACAACCTTCATGTATCAGAATGATGCTCTAGCCAACTGAGTTACCAAGCCAAAGTAACAGATCACTATTCTTTAAGTTCTTTCATTCAACTCTGCCTCCAGGATCCATTATGCCCCCTTTTCTTAATCATAAAATGTAGCTTTTCAAGAGGATACATGGGAAGACACTAAAAATCCATGTCAAAGTTACATTTTGTTATCTGATAAGAATACATTGGAAATAGAGGGTAACACTTGTTAATATTTTAGTTTATTTAAGTAATCCACTTGAAAAGTACTTGATGATTTGTCAATGGTTCTCCCCGGTTAATGTGAATACATGAAGTCAAAATCTTTTTAATATCCAGGCCATATCACTTTTAAAAACTTTAAGCAAGTATTGAATGCAGGAACCAGTAACTTAAAACTCCATTTCTAACATTATTTCTCTATTATATTTGCCAATAGTAATAAAGAGGCTGATAGTTAAATTCAATGAGCTCTTTCTATTATGGCCACAGATATTTAGCAATTTCTGTGAGCTAGCTACAAACTCTTCCAAGAAATATACACTGGTTAAGCCCCACCCAAATCACTCACAAGCACCAGATCTCATCTTTGCCTGAATTTCCTTGTCAATGGCAAACTCTTAGTTTGTGGTTTAGAGAGCTATAGCTGATATAATGTTATATATTTATCACATTTTTTCCCCTGTCGGCCTATAGGAAAATCACAATCTCCTTACTCTCTTGCAATTAGATTATGGCCGTGTGACTGATTTCTGGGATGTACTATGCTGTCCTACAGAGCCAGCTTGAGAGTCACCTCTTCCAGATGGCAGAACTACCACAGAGAGAAGAGCTGCCTTATCTACATGATGTGTGTCTACATGAAAAATAAGTAGTTTTGTGTTTAAACTTCTAAGTAGGTCAAGTTTATTTAAAATTACAATAAACCTATATATACTGATTAATATTATAGAACCCTCTGATTAATATTGTCTCCCCTACTGAATTCAGAATCAAATGAAATAAAAAATATGTAATATAGGATCTGTAGATCAAATTGTCAAATTTGCATAAAGCTTCTAGAGATTTTCCATTAAGTATGTAATGCAAGTAATTTTGCTGGTATTGAACTCTAAACTAAATGTCCTTACTCAATGTTAAAAACTGATTGTTTGTCGGAAACAGACAACAATGTGGTAAAGGCCAAGGTGGGCAGGGGCAGGGTGCTCCTGGGCAGGTAAGAAAAGGGGGAAAAATTGGGACATCTATAACAGTGCCAACAATCTTTTAAAAACTTATTATTTGTGTTCTCCCAAACTTCATATGTCGAACTCCTGACCTCCCCAGTGTGGCTAGATTTGGAGATGGGCTTTCTAAAAAAGCAATTACAGTTAAATGAGGTTGTAATATAATGGGGGTAGAGCAGGGGCCAGAAAAATAGTCCCCAACACCCCTATAAACATGACTTGTGGGATGGAGGAAGCAGAACACATGATTGGGAAGTTTTGCATATATATGGCAACTTGGCTAGCTTCATAGTTATGTTAAAAAGCTGTGCTGCTAGTAGATGGGCATGACTAACCCATGATGTAGCCAGGGGCTTGCTGCATCTGCATCATGGGGTCATGCCTGCCCACACTAACAATGGCAGCCAGAAAACGGTAGAAGATATGGGGAACAGGCAGATGTAACACATCATGGGAAAAGTCAGAAATGGAATTATGGAAGAGGTACAGGGTGAGGATTTAAACTTCAAGCATGGCAGCCATTTCTGCTCTTGGCCATGTGGGGAGTAGCAGTGAGGGAGGAGGCATGCTGTTTGCAGTAAGGGCTTGCTTGGAAGGGCTTGTAGTAAGGGCTTTTACCATGTGGCTTGGAAGGGAGAAGTAAGCAAGTAGCTATGTAGTTTATAATGAGGAAGGAGGCCATGGAGACTGGACAAATAAGAAATAAGAAAGTGACTGCTGTGATCATGCCTGCTCTAGCTAATTCTGGAGCTGCAAAGGACTTCCTTGCAAATCCTCTCTTGCTATACCTGGACTTTCAGGATTTGTACCTTTTCTGAACTATTATATTGAGGCTGATAAAAACATACACCAGATGCTGAAGGAGAGAGCTGCTATGTGAGGTTGGTGGCTTTGGTACATCCAGAGGGACTAGAGAACTGTTTGTGCATCCAACCTAAGAAAATGGGGAACTTATACTTTTGGGAATTCTGGCTTATAGAATTTTGGGGAGCATGGGAAGTTCTGGGTTTCATGGGAAAACTGGGCTCAGAGAATGAGTGCTTGAGGTCCCCCAAGAATGGAATGTTATAAATACAGACCTGTTCCTTCCAGCATTAATTGTTGGGTCATTCACCAAGGTGCCATGTGGATGGGCCCTGGTCTGCTCGTAACACTGAATGAAGCCTTATAAGAGACACCACAGAGTGTTCTCTCTCTCTCTCTCTCTCTCTCCATGCACATGAGGAAAAGTCATGTAAGCACATATCAAGAAAACAGATGTCTTCAAACCAGGGGAAAAAGCCTCCACCAGAAAATTGTCTTGGACTGAATGTCTGGTTTGAGCAACCCAGTCTGTGGCATTTTAGGGAAGCCGTGGCTTACTAATACAATCACTTATTTCAGGAAATGCTGGAAAACCCCTAATCCTCCCCACACAGTGGCCTGTTCTTATGAAATCAGAGCATGGAGGAGGAGACCAGATGTGACACTCCTGAGAGCACGTGGCTCAAGAGATAAACAGTGGGACAAAAATATTCAGACAAATTATTTACCCATATTCTCTCCTGTACTCACCAATGAGACACTTCACTCTATTTTCATTAGAAAAAAATAGAACTGAGTTTTAAAAAGTACTTAGGGAAAATTCTCCACCAGGGAACCTAGAGAAATAGGTAACTGTTCCATTCCATGACATGGCAATACACATGCAATTATCTAAACAGAAACCTAAAAGCACGCATTCTTTGGAAACCTACTTCTTCTTTACTCCCCCCAGTCATCATGTCACCACATTATTTCTCCCAAAAATTTGTAAAATCCATATCTTCCTCTCCATCTTCACTGACACTTAACTGTAGACCAAAAAAAGAAAAGAAAAGAAAAGGGAGGATTCCATTAAAAGTAACTTCACAGGGTAACCTGATAAAAAATAAAAATAAAAAAATTCCTAACCGGCCAGAACATGGTGGGTAATCACACCTCAGACACATAAATTTTTAGTGAAAGATTTATCTTTACCCTAAGTAAGCCCTGTCCACCATACTTTCTGCACTTCTATGTTAACACACCTTAGAAATGAACCAAAACCACCCTCAACAGAGCACATAATTTGGTTATTCAACCCTCATTTTTCTTTCTCTCACTTCCATCTAATCTTCCTTACTTTTCCTCCTTAATTTTAAATGCACAAAAGAAACTGCAAAACTGTTATTCTTCAGAGCATTTAAGATATTGTTCCCCAGAATATCTCACCAGTTTTACTTAAATAAACTCATAAAAATTCACTACAAGTTTGGACGTTTCTTACATCAACATAGTTCTTCTCTTATTACATGTGATGTGGTTACTGCCACAATCTCAGCTGTACATTACAATCCAAATTCTCTTTATACTTATTTAGCACTCTGCTTCAGAGTTGCTACATGAAATGTAAACCCTATTATGTCAAGCTCATGCTTAAGGCATTTCAACCACTTTTATGAAAAATAACCCAAACTCTTAAGTATGTCAATTTTATACACAAAGGCTCAATACCCAACAACAACAAAAAAGGATGTGAAAAGAATGTCACTAAACTAAAAGGGTTTGTTTGTGTACATTAAAGACCAATAAAATGAGAACAGGAATTTGCAGCAAAAAAAAGAAAAAAAGAGTAAATGTTTATTTTAAAATATAGCACCAAGCTCAGAGATACAGGTGAGCTAACACTCTAAGGCCTGACTCCCTAATGGCTCCTCGGGGATACATTATATATGGCAATAATCACTAATTATAATAACTATTATAAGAGTTGAGGCATGGGGTCTAGTGATTTGTTGGAACCAGTGTAGGGCGTAGTTGCTCATGGTATCAGGTCTTTATGTCAGTTATGGCATCTTTCTGTTGAGTTTCATGAGGATGTGGTCAGTAGGGTTGTTCCACTTTCATGGGCTTGGGGCTGAAACACAACTAAGGTTAAGATATTATATTTAGTTCGACAAAATCTCTGTTTTCTTGATCAAGAGACCTGAAGTATTTTAGAGACAATTTGACACTGACCAAAGCCTGATGTTCTAAGGGCTTAATTATTGGGGGTTTGGACCTGCGGTATGTACAAATGTGGATGATCCTGGTTGAAAGGAGGCAAGTAAGTCATGGTGTTATTAGACTGGACAAAGACAGCTTGAGTTTTTTTAAAAGGCATAGTATAGAAATGGAGTTCCTGTGTAGTTACAAGAATGGGCTCTTTCATGGACAGACTATTTGTACTAGTGAATACTTATGAGCACATATCCAAGAATCTAAAATTTATATAAAATGTAATGAGGAGAGAAGGAAATGATTATACTAGCCTTCTATAGACACATAACCCCAAAAGAATAATCTGAGATGAGTGGGACATCCTATAATTAAAACCCAGCCTGACTAAAGAGTCCTGACTATTCTGGGGGAGGTCAGCACTCTTCCTCTGACCACTAGTCTTCTCCAGGCTTCATTTCTTGCCCCATGGGTGCTCAGGCCACAGGCATCCTCATGTTCACTTTTGTTTGTGCTCTTATCTGGCACTCTCCTAGGTTTGCCTCAATGGGTGATTTTTGTTATCCTAGAAAGAGAACTCTCCTCAGAAGTCTGAAGCCATGTTCCCTTCCTCACAGTCTCACCATCTACTACATTATGCCCCTTTCTGTCAACAGAAACTTTGCCTTCTGCCCACTTCTCTATTTGAAAAATCTCACTGACTCCCACAACCACTTGCCTGTTACTGGGCCTTTCATTTCCCCATTAGCACTTCTTCGAGTAAGTCTTTCCTCTTACTTGTTTCTATAGAAATACTAGCCTCTGTCCTATGTCCTCCTCCCTACCATATTGATGACAGAGGAAAGAGTCTCATCCTGAGAGAAAGGATAAACTCCTAGATGAACCATATACTAGAATGTCACTTTAGATATCTGTTTCCCTCATTGTAAAATGATTATATTAAAATGTGATATTATTTAATTTCACTTCAACTTTAACATTTTTTGACTTGGTCTGTGTTCACTATCATTTTGATTTACTATGAACAATAAAAGAGGCTCTACAGAATGTAGTGATCTGATCATAACTGGGCAGGTCATGGTGTTAGTCATACCCAACACATATAACCTCTTTAGTAAAAGGCTTGTCTTTTCCTTAAGTAATCCCTGTCCATTATTTCTGTTAATCTAGAATAACATACATTTAATATGCCTCTTTTCTGACTCCTCCTTCTAAAGTGTGAATATTTTAACACAATCTCCCTCTTGGCAGCATGCCCACACCTTTCCATTCCCCATTTTCTTACCCCACAGGCATGCATCTCCTAAACTCTGACACCATGACACTTGCAACAAGGGGAGCAATGGACAGCAGCAGATCATTCTGAGCTAAATCCCTTAGTCTGTCCCTAAGGTCTCTTTCCTCTGACTCTCCAGGAAGCTGACAGCAGCCCTGACTAGACTGTCTCCTGCTGCTTTTTCTATCCTAGGCCCTTCCCTCTTTCACTGTTCCCAAATCTAAAAAATGCACTCTCAAAATAAGAAAAAAATAATAAATAAATTGTGACCATCTTCAAGAGAGCACAAAATCTTAACTGTCCTGTAATCTGATGTCTGTCTTGCTTTCTTCACCTTTATGTAATCTTTCTCTATCTCTTCATTAATCTCACACACATAAGAAAAAGAACTAAAACTCTTATTCACTGAAGCATTTATCTCAGTGTGTGGAGATCTCGCTTCCAGGTGTATTTCTCTGGCTCAATTTTTTAAAAAATAAATGTTCTACAGGTTTAGACGTTCTTATGTTGACATTAAATAGCTTTTTCATCCTGGTTTTTTTTTTTTTGGTGTTGTTAGAAAAGATATCCAAACCTATAGAGAATTTTATAGGAGATTATTTGAGCCAAACTGATGACATGTGCTAGAGAACAAGATTTCAAATGCTCCAGAGAATAATAGTTTTGGGGTTTCTTTTATGCATTTGAACTTAAGAAGGAAACATAAAAAAGACTACATGAAGGTGGGATAATAGCAAATTGGGGATTGCATTACAGAATAGTTTAAAAGATTATGTGGTTTTTTAGGGTGATTTTAGTTGATTTCAAAGGTATATTAATCTAAGAACATGGAAAAAATGGCAGGGCTTGATTAAGGAAAAAATAAGCCTTTTACTAAAAAATTATAGGCCTGCAGTGTAACTACCCATCACAGACCTGCCTTGCTAGAAATTGATAATCTGATCACCCTGTGAGGTTATTTTCATAGAACCCCCCTTTTTTTTTCCACACTGATCCTTATTTCTTACTTCTCCATGGCTTTATATTGCACCCTATTTACCATTAATCTAAATTCCCAGTGTCTCATCTCTATCTTATCACCATTTCTACCTAATCTTCCTACCAATTTATTCTAAGTACTACCTACTATGTTTGCTACACTTTAAACCTAAAGTATTGACTCATTACTTGATCCTTAGATTTATGTGTGTAACACAAACAAAATATTTCCCCCCCAAGATATAAATCAGGAAACAAAAAATTAGCAAAACTCATAGATATACTGGGTACATTATAATCTTAAAAATTAGAGAGATCCAAGATGGCAGCAAACTAAGTGGAAGCTACATAACCACTTCCCAGGACCAAACTGTAATTGCAACTAAATTATTAAAAAATTGATTATCCAGAATAGCCAACTGAAAACTAGCTGGAGAGAAACCTTATAACCAAGTACTTACAGAAGAAATCGCATCACCACAATGAGACTGGTAGAAAATGCAGAAGCATGAAAAAGCTGACTTGACTCCCATGTAGGCAGCTGAAGTTCTGTGGAGATATTTTAGCAGCTAGGGAGTTCTCCCTGAGAAGTGTGGGGTCTAAACCACCCACTGGGCTCACCAGCCTAAAGCACCAGAACAAAGAAAGGAACCAAAAAAATATCCAGCTGTGAAAAGCAGTGGTGTTTCTGTCTGCCACTGAGAGATGACTAGAAATGAAGAGGGCCTCTTAAAAGGCCAACAAATAAAATTTCATTTGCAGCTGCTTACCCTGAGCTCTGGCAGAGGGAGGGGACAGCAGACTAAAGCCACATGAGGAAAGCCTGGGTTTGATGGCTCTGGGAAGAAAGCTAAAGGGTCAGTCACCAGGATCTCTGTGTTCAGTCATTCCCCATAATGCAGAAGCCATCTTTCTCAAGAAGAGCCCTCCCCTCCATGTGGAATCAGAAATCCCTCTACCTCCACTCTGTTGAGTTTAAGTACGGGCTGCTGCAATGTACAGCAGGAGGCACTTTCAGTAATTAAACCTAAAAGAAGGCCATTAGGTCGAGCCAAATCTCTGGGTGCTATGAGACTTTAGCTGAACTTACCCAGGACCTGTTGCTTCAAAAGCTGGCCTTGGGGCCTGGCTGGTGCAGCTCAGTGGATTGAGTACTGACCTGTGAACCACAGGGTTGCTGGTTCAATTCCCAGTCAGGGCACAGGCCTGGGTTGCAGGCCAGGTCCCCAGGAGGGGACACATGAGAGACAACCACACATTGATGTTTCTCTCCCTCCCCCTCTCTCTAAAAATAAATAAATAAAATCTTAATAAAAAAAAAAAAGAAAAAGCTGGCCTTGGTATAAAATTGGTTCTTTCTGCACACACCCAGGCCCAGGAGAGGGAGCCACAATCTAGAGACCACTGGTAGTTCCAAACTAGTTCCCCAGGGCCAGTCACAGGAAGTGTCTAATGTAGGTCTGAACAAGAGTCTTTGCAGACTGACCTAACACACAGAAACAAACACAAAGAGGCAGCCAAAATAGAAATACAAAGAATTAGGCCCTAAATTAAAAAAAGACAATTCTCCAGAAGAAGACCTACAAGAAATGAAGGCAAGCTGCATATCTAAGCTGCAAAGACAAAGGTATATTTAAAGTGAAAAGGTGGAAAATAATTTGCTAAGCAAGTAACATCCACAAAAAGCACATGTAGCTATGTTTATATGTGACAAAATAGATTTCAAGATAACAAGGGTAACAAGAGAAAAAGATGGACAATTTATAATGATAAAGGAAATGCTACATCAAGAATACATAATTCATCTTAATATATATGCATTCAATCAGGGAGCACCAAAATATATAAAGTTAATAATAACAGAATTAAAGAAAGAACCTGACAAAAACATAATCATAGTTGGGGACCTAAATACTCTATTGACATCTCTACACTGATCATCTCAGCAGAAAACCAACAAAGAGATATCAGCCTTAAATGACACATTACACCAAAGGGACATAATTGACATTTAGTGAACCTTTCATCCCAAAACATCAGATTATATGTACTTTTCCAGTGCACATGAAACAGTCTCAAGGACAGAATATATGTTGGGTCACCAAACTAGCCTCAACAATTCAAGAAGATTGAAATTATACCAAGAATATTCTCTGACCACAATGCTTTAAAATGAAAAATAAACTGAAGAAAGAACTAAAGAAACCAATACAAATATGTGGAGGTTAAACAAACATAATACTCAGAAAAATGACTGAGTGAAAGAAAAAATAAAAGGTGAGATAAAAAATTATATACAGACTAATCAGAATAACAATACAACATAACAAAATTACAGGAATGCAGCAACAGCAGTAATAAGAAGAAAGTCTATGTCATTTCAGGCCTTGCTCAAGAAACAAGAAAAATCCCAAGTGCACAACATAAGAACTAGAAAGAGAAGAATAAAAAAGCAACCCAAAGTCAGAAGAAGAAATGAAATAATAAAAATTAGAGAAGTGGTTAAAATAGAGAATAAAATGACTATACAAAAAATTAATAAAACAAAGAGCTGGTTCTTTGAGAAGATTAATAAAATTCACAAACTCCTGGCTAGACTCACTAAGGAAAAAGAAAAGACTCATATAAACAATATCAGAAATGAAAGAGAAGTAACCATAGATATACAAAGAATCATACTACAATATTATGAAAGACTATATGTTACAAAATTCAATAACCTTGGTGAATGGATAAGTTCCTAAAATATATAAACTTACTAGACAGAATCACAAAGAAGTGAAAAATTTAAATAGACTGATAAACAATGAGGAAGTTGAAACAATCATCAAAAACCTCACAAAAAAATAAGAATAAAAAGTCCAGGAACAAATAGTTTACTAGTGAATTCTACCAAACATTCAAAGAACATTTGATACTTTTCTTCTCAAACTCTTTTAAAAAATGAAAAAGAGGCAATATATCCTAACACATTTTATGGGGCCAACCTAGCCATGATACCAAAACTTGGCAAGGATAACACTAGAAAGAAAACTATGGACCAATATTTATGTTGAATACAAATGTAAAAATCCTACACAAAATACTAGAAAATCAAATTCAATGATACATTTTAAAAATAATACACAATGAACAAGCAGGGTTTATTCTAGGTGCAAAGGATGATTTAACATATAAAATTGGATCGGTGAAATATACCACATTAAAAAAACTAAGGAAAAAGTTCATATGATCTCATCAGTAGATGCAGAAAAAAAGCATTTGATAAGATACATCCATTTATGATTAAAACACTCAATAAAATTAATGTAAAAGGAGAATATACCAACATAATTAAGGCCATATATAATAAACCCTCAGCTAATATACTCAATGGTTAGAAAAACTTAAAGCTTTTTCTCTGAAATAAGAGACAAAGATGCCTACTAACACCACTCTTATTTAACATAGTTTTGTAAGTCCTAGCCAGAACAACTGGAGGAAGAAAAGGCATCTGAATTAGGAAAGAAGTGAAAGTGTCAATTTTTGCAAATGACATGATTTTGTATGTAGAAAATCCTAAAAACTCTAACAAAAAAAATCTATTAGAACAATAAACAAGGACAGAAAAGTTACAGTATACTAAGTAAGGCACAAAAATCCACTATTGTCATATATACCAAAAATGAAACTTCAGAGAAGGAAATTTAAAAGTGATTCCTTTTGTTGGACAGAGAGAAGTAGACACACCACCACAATGTGACTGGTAGGGAGTGCAGAGGAGGAGCGAGAGGGCTGGCTGGGCTCCTTTGGGTGGCAGTTGAAGTGCTGGAGGGACATTCAGCAGCTGGAGGCATCCCCCTGGGAAGTGTGGGGCCAAAACCCCAAAATGGGCTCCACAGCCTACAGCACCAGAACCAGGAAGGGAACCCAATAACATATGGCTGTGAAAAGCAGTGGGGTTCTGTCTGCCACTGACCAAATAGTACTTTCTCTGTTTCTCGAGAGAAACTACTGAAGACACAGAGAGTCTCTTAAAGGGCCAATGCACAAAATTTTGTTTGCAACCATTTACCCTGGACTCCAGTAGTGGGAAGGCAGAGTGGACTACACATACTTGAGGACAGGTTGGGGTTGGTGGCTCTAGAGAGGAAACTGAATGGCCGGTCAGCAGGATTCCAGTTCTGAGTCATCTCCCATTCCACAAAAACCATTTTTCTCAGGCAGAGCACTCCTCTCCAAGGGTAATCAGTCTGAGGGTAAGCAATAGCACTGCCAAAAGGAATTACTCTGACCCACCCTGTAAAATTTAAGCTGGGCTGCTGAGTACAGCTTGAAGCTATATAATTAATTAGTTTAATAAGACAGATCTCAGGGAGCTCTGAGAGTTCAGCTAAACTTCTCCTGTTCTAATTGCTAGTTAAAGCTAGCCATGTTGGGTTTCCTGGTTCTTTCTGCACACACAAAGGACCAGCAGAGGAAGCAACAAGCTGTGGATTGATGATAGCTCCAAACAGACTGAACAAGGTAGGGCACAATCAGTGTCTAAAAAAGGCCTACACCAGAGTCTTTGCAGATCTACCTAATACATATAAACAAATACAAAGAAGCAGCCAAAATGGGAATAAATAGACTCCCAATGAGAGAATGAAATAATTCTCCACAAGAAGAACTAGATGAAATGAAGGCAAGCAACTTATCAGATAGATAGTTTAGAGTAATCATCATGAGAATATTCAATAGCATGGAAAAAGACATAAAAAACATAAAAAAGGACCCATCAGAAATAAAGAATGCAATATCTGAAATAAATAATACATTGGAAGGAATACACTAAGTTAGATAAAGCAGAGGATCAAGTCAGTGATTTGGATCATGAATAAAAAGATACCAAGAATTATAGCAAAAATAAAAAAGAATTTTATAAAAGAAAGCTTAAGAAACATTTTGTACATGAACCATAACAACATCTGTATCATGGGAATACCATAAGTAGAAGAGAGCGAGCAAGGGATTGAGAACCTATTTGAAGAAATAATAACCAAAAACTTCCCTAATCTGGTTAAGGAAAAAGATACACAAGTCCAGGAAGCTCAGAGTCCCAAACAAGTTGTACCTAAAGAGGCCTAAACTGAGATGCATCATAGTTAAATTGACAAGGATTAAAAACAAAAAGATAAAGCCACAAGAGAAAAGCAGCTAGTTACATACAAGGGAGCACCAATTAGACTTTCATCTGATTTCTCAACAGAAATATTTCAGTCTGAGGGAGTGGTGTGAAATATTCAAGGTGACGAAAAGCAAGGACTTACAACCAAGGCTAGTTTAACCAGGAAGACTATCATTTCAAATTGAAAGAGAAATAAGGAGCTTCTCAAGTGAGAAAAATCTAAAGGAGTTTTAACACCAAAACTCTACTGCAACAAATGTTAAAGGGCTTGATTTAAGAAGAAAAAGAAAAGAAAAGAAAGAAGAAACAGTCTAACAATAAAATGGCACTAAGTATGAATCTATCAAAAACCACCTTAAATGTAAATGGCTTAAGTGCCCCAACCAAAACACATAAAATAGCTGAATGGATAAGAAAACAAGACCCATATATATGCTGCCTCTAAATACCCATATTAGATAGAAAAATACATAAAGTATAAAAGTAAAAAGATGGAAAAAGATATTTCATGCAAATGGAAGGGGAAAAGGCTGAGGTAGCAGTATTTATATTTGAAAAATAAAAAGTCTTTAAAATGAAGCATATAGATACTACATAATGAAAAAGGGAACAATTCAACAAGAAGATATAACCCTAGTAAACATTTATGCACCCAACATAGGATCACCTAAATATGTGAAGTAACACTTGATTGACAGAAAGGAGAGATTAAAAGAAATACGAGCATGACAGTAACCAGAGGGTAGAGGGAACAGGAATAGAGGAAGAAGGTGAAGGGTCATCAAGGAACATGTATAAAGGATCCACAGACAAAGATAATGGTGGTGGGTGGGGCACAGTAGAGTAATGGGGGGAAATGGGGTCAACTGTAATTGAACAACAATAAAAAAAATAAGGATATATAATTACTCTCATAGACTAAATAATGGCATTTGGATAATAGTTTTAAGAAGGAGAAAGCTAAGAAATGAATTCATTAGCAATGTACAGGAACCTCTCTTTCTAAACAGAATAGTTTAAATTTCAAACTGACATAATTTATAAGGTGGGATATTTACAGAAGCCCGTAATTCAGAAGCCCGAGATTCTTTGCAAAACTAAAAGACCTAAATTTGAGGTATTTATAGGTAATAAGATGGTGACACCTATTGTCCAAATGTATCATTGTAGTTTGTTTTTAAGTATATTATATTGATTATGCTATTACAATTGCCATATTTTTTCTCCCATTTATCCCCCTCTGTCATGCACACCCCCATCCCCCAGCATTCACCCTCTTAGTTCATGTCCATGGGTCGTACATATAAGTTCTTTGGCTTCTACATTTTCTATACTATTCTTAACCTCCCTGTCTATTTTGTGCCTACCAATTATGTTTCTTATTTCCTGCACATTTTCCCCCATTCTCCCCCTTCCCATCCCCACTGATAACCATGTGATCGCCATTTCTGTGATTCTGTTCCTGTTCTAGTTGTTTCCTTAGTTTTTGTTTCTGTTTTTTAGGTTCAGTTGTTGATAGTTGTGAGTTTGTTGTCATTTCACTGTTCATAGTTTTTTATCTTCTTTTTCTTAGATAAGCCCCTTTAACATTTCATATAATAAGGGCTTGGTGGTGACGAACTCCTTTAACTTGACTTATCTGGGAAGTACTTTGTCTGCCCTTCCATTCTAAATGATAGCTTTGCTGGATAGAGGAATCTTGGAGGTAGTCCTTGCCTTTAATGACTTTGAATACTTCTTTCCAGCCCTTTCTTGCCTGTAAGGTTTATTTTGAGAAACCAGTTGATAATCTTATTGGAACTCCTTTGTAGTTAACTCCCTGCTTTTCTCTTGCTGCTTTTAAGATTCTATCCTTATCTTTAATCTTGGTAGTGTAATTATGATGTGTCTTGGTGTGTTTCTTCTTGGATCCAACTTCTTCGGGACTCTCTGAGCATCCTGGACTTCCATGTCTGGTTCCTTCACTAGATCGGAGTTTTCCTTCATTATTTGTTCAAGAAAGATATTGACAGCAACACAATTTTAGCAGGGGACTTTAACATGCCACTGTCAAAAATGGACAGATCTTCCAAACAAAATATCAAAAAAGATATTGTGTCACTGAACAATACCCTAGATGAAATGGACTTAACTGATATATAGAGAGCTTTTCATCCCAAAGAAGCAAAATACACATTCCTTTCAAGTGTACATGGAACATTTTCAAAGATAGACCACATGATACAACACAAAGCAAGCCTCAACAAATTCAAGATAATTGAAATCATATCAAGCATTTTCTCTGACCACAAGGGACTGAAACTAGAAACCAACCCCAAAGGAAAAAACCCAAAACACTCAAAATCATGGAGACTGAATAGCATGTTATTAAACAATGAATGGGCCAAGAACAAGATTAGGGAAGAAATCAAAAAGTTTCTAGAAACAAAAGAGAACGAACTCACAACAACCCAAAACTTATGGGACACAGCAAAGGCAGTGCTGTGAGGGAAGTTCATAGCAATACAGGCCTACCTTAAAAAGATAGAAACATTTGAAACAAACAACCTAACCCTACGCCTACAAGAACTGGAGGAACAACAACCAAGACAGCCCAGAGCAAGCAGAAGGAAGGAAATAACCAAGATCAGAGCAGAGTTAAATGACATAGAGACTAAACGCACAATTCTAAGGATCAATGAATCCAGGAGCTGGCTCTTTGAAAAGATAAACAAAATCGGCAAGCCTTTAAGCAGGCTCATTAAGAAAAAAAGAGAGAGGATCCACATAAACACAATTAGAAATGAAAGAGGAGAGATGAGAACTGATACAACAGAAATACAAAGGATTGTAAGAAATTACTATGAAGAACTGTATGCCAAGAAATTTGAAAACCTAGGTGAAATGGACACATTTCTAGAAAAATATAATCTTCCGAAACTGAATGAAGAAGAAGCAGAAAACCTGAACAGACCAAAAATAACAGCAGACGAAACTGAAGCAGTAATAAAAAAACTCCCAACACACAAAAGCTCTGGACCAAATGGTTTCACAGGAGAATTCTACAAAGCATGTAAGGAAGAGCTAACCCTTATCCTTCACAGACCATTCGAGAAAATTGAAAATGATGGAAGACTCCCAAACTCTTTTTATGAAGCCAGCATCATCCTAATCCCAAAACCAGATAAAGGCACAACGAATAAAGAAAACTTCAGGCCAATATTGCTGATGAACATGGACGCTAAAATTCTCAACAAACTATTGGCAAACTGTATCCAGCAATACATTAAAAAGATCATACACCATGACCAAGTGGGATTCATTCCAGGGATGCAAGGATGGTACAATATTCGCAAATCAATAAACATAATACATCACATCAATAACTGCAAAGACAAAAATCACATGATCATATCAATAGATTCAGAAAAAGCATTTGATAAGATACAGCACCCATTTCTGATAAAAACACTCAGCAAAGTGGGAATAGAGGGAGCATTCCTGAACATAACAAAGGCCATATATGAGAGACTGACAGCCAACATCATACTCAATGGACAAAAACAGAGCTTTCCCACTAACATCAGGAACAAGACAAGGATGCCCTCTCTCACCATTCCTATTCAACATAGTATTGGAAGTCCTAGCCACAGAAATCACACAAGAAAAAAAGAAAAGGCATCCAAATTGGAAAGGAGGAAGTAAAATTGTCACTGTTTGCACATGACATGATAGTGCATATAGAAAATCTTACAGACTCTACCAAAAAACTACTCAACCTAATAAATGAATTTCGCAAAACAGCCAGATCCAAAGTCAATACCCAGAAATCAAAGGCATTTTTGTACACCAATGAAATATCAGAAACAGAAATCAGGAAAAAAAATCCCATTTGATATAGCAACAACAAATAAAGTGACTATGGATTAACCTAACAAAGGAGGTAAAAGGCCTTTACTCAGAAAACTACACAACACTGAAGCAGAAATTGAGGAAGACACAAACAAATGGAAGCATGTACCATGCTCATGGATTGGAAGAATTGACACCATCAAAATGGCCATACTACATAAAACAATATATAGATTCAATGTAATCCCTATTAAAGTACCCATGACATATTTCACAGATATAGAACAAACAGTTCAGAAATTTATATGGAACCATAAAGGACCCCAAATAGCTGCAGCAATTTTGAGAAAGAAGAACAAAGCAGGAGGGATCACAATACCTGATATCAAACTGTATTACAAGGCCACTGTAATCAAAGCAGCCTGGTACTGGCATAAAAACAGGCACATAGACCAATAGAACAGAACAGAGAGCCCAGAAATAAACCCAAGTATTTATGGGCAATTAATATTTGACAAAGGAGGCAGGAGCATAAAATGGAGCAAAAATAGCCTGTTCAACAGATGGTGTTGGGAGATCTGGACAGCTATGTGCAAAAAAATGAAACTCGATCACCAACTTACACCATACACAAAAATAAATTCAAGGTTGATAAAAGACTTAAATATAAGTCATAACACCATAACAGTCCTAGAGGAAAACTTTGGCAGGAAAATCTCAGACATTCCATGCAGCAACATCCTCACAGACATGTCCCCTCAAGCAAGGGACATAAAGGAAAGAATAAACAAATGGGACCTCATCAAAATAAAAGGCTCCTGAATGGCTAAAGAAAACAGCATTAAAATAAAAAAGAGAACCAACAGTATGGGAAAACATATTTGCAAATGATATCTCAGACAAAGGTTTGGTCTCCAAAATATATAAAGAACTCACAGGACTCCACTCCAGGAAGACAAACAACCCAATTAAAAAATGGGCAAAGGACTTGAACAGACACTTCTCCAAGGAAGATATACAGAGGGCCCAGAGACATATGAAAAGATGCTCAGCATCACTAACCATCAGAGTGATGCAAATTAAAACCACTATGAGGTACCACCTCATACTGGTCAGAGTGGCCAACAGAAACAAATGAACAAACAAATGTTGGAGAGGATGCAGAGAAAAGGGAACCCTAGTACATTGTTGGTAGGAATGCAGACTGGTGCAGCCACTGTGGAAAACAGTATGGAATTTCCTCAGAATACTAAAAATGGGAACTGCCTTTTGACCCAGCAATTCCGCTGCTGGGATTATACCTTAAGACCCCTGAAACACCAACCCAAACGAACCTATGCACCCTAATGTTCATAGTAGCACAGTTTACAATAGCCGAGTGGTGGAAGCAACCCAAGTGCCCATCAGCAAATGAATAGATCAAAAAATTATGGTATATTTAGACAATGGAATGCTACATAGCCGAGAGAAAGAAGGAGCTCCTGCTGTTCACGAATGCATGGATGGATCTTAGTTCACTTATGCTAAGTGAACTAAGCCAGACAATAAAAGACAAATACCATATGATCTCACCTCTAAATGGAACATAATCAACAAAACAAAGAAGCAAGCAAAATATAGCCAGAGACATTGAAATAAAGAACAAACTGACAGTGACCGGAGGGGAGGGGGAGATGGATAATGGGGAGAAATAGAGGAAGGATCATCAAGGAACACATATAAAAGACACATAGACAAAGCAAAAGGGTGTAGGATAGAGGGTGGGAGGCAGGGATGGGTAGGGTGGTAGGAGTTTTGATGGAAAATGGAGACAATTCTATTTGAACAACAATAAAAAATGTGGAAAAATTATAAGTGATTCCTAGGTTTGGACTTCTGTACTACATTCAAAGCATTGCTACATTGCTGGACCATTGTTCAGTTTAGAGATCTCCCAGAAGGTTGTACAATGGAAACTACTTGCATCATGGAGACTTCAATCTATGGGAAAGACTGAGAAAATAAATCACCTAATAAAAACACCCTGGCAAATGTATGCCAGGAAATGCATTTGAAATGGACCAGGCACTCCCCATTGCTTTGCTACAAATTAGGGTGGCACCAAGAAGTGAACTTAAGCCCCTTTGAAATAGTTTATGGGAGATTTCAAAATCTCTTTTTTAGGAACACACACTTTAGATTTGGAACATGAGTCAGAAATTAAGCAATATGTGCAACATTTAGGGCAAACAATAACCATTCTGCACAAGTTTGTTCATTGAGTGCCTACCCATCTGACGAGCTCTTACACCTGTTTCAGCTGGGAGACCAAGTCTTATGAAAGACTTGGAAGACTCAAAGCCCTGAACAGCCACTAACTGAACAATGGACTGGTCCTTATGACATCCTACTGACACCACATTCTTCTCTAAAGCTCGTGAGAATTAAGTCTTGAATCCACCCAACATAGATAAAACAGGCACAACCTGAGGAGTATTCATACACTGTTGCTATGGTCAATGCTGAAAAGGACAGCTGGACCAGCACTCCAGAAGCAGATTTGAAATTTCCCTTTTACAAGAAGACAGTAACCCCCTATGCAAAATGACAATGTTCTTTTACTTTTTGTGTTTACAAATCTAGGGACTGTTGGATGCTTAATTGTGACTTTTGGTATGTTCTTTCCGATTGTTAAAAAGTACAAAAATATTGAAAGATGGTTATGTTTATTCCTGAATTAGTATAGAAAGTTGTGAAAGTTTCAAACTTGAAGAGAATCCTCAGTTCTTGGTTATGGTTATGTTTTGCTTACTTTCTGTTCTTAGAGGAACTTGCTATTTTGTGTACATTGAGAATACTCTCTCTGCTATTAGAGACCAGTGGGCAAGAGAATGCCTCTGGTATATGGACCTCAGAAAGGTCTGGTGCTGGTTAGAGTTCAGCTGAGGGGAGATCATGTCTCTGTCATTTGAGGCTTGGTGTCATTTGGACCTGGGTAAGGTCATCTGGTGCCAGTTAGAGTCCAGCTGAGATAATAGAATGTCTCTATTATTGGGGCTTCACGCCATTTGGACCCTGTCGGGGTTCTTTTGTGGTACTGGTTGGTGTGAGATAACGTCTCTGCCATTTGGGCTTTGTGCTGTTTGGACCTAGGAGAGTCATTTGCAGTACTAGTGGTCATCAGGTGCCAGTAAGAGTCTGGCTAGGGTGAGTGAGCACATCTTTGCCATACCAGTTGGTGAGAGGTCACATCTCTGCCAGGAGACCAGTAGACACCCTGGTAGGCAAGATAATGTCCCTAACATTGGGGCTTTGTGCCATTTTGGGCCTGGGAAAAGTTGTTTGTGTGACTGGTTGGTAAGACCAGTTGGTGTAAAACTAGGTTCTAACACTAGTTCTAGTTCTCCCTTCATTTCGTTTGGCTGTTTTGTGTTTCTATTTTTTTAAAAAATTGAGGTTTCCAAGGGTTAAATCTTCAGCATCTGATTACATCACCAGAGGCGTTCAATTTGTAGACATGAAGTATTTGTCAAATTGTCACTTCTTGATATCATTCCAGCAAAAGTCTTGCAGCTAAACATCTTCTCAAAAGATGATCCTGCAGACTTAGAGACAGTATAGTCACCACTTGAAGCCCACCTGCATTGTCATTTCCTAAGACTCAATGGTTTGACTGGACCAGATGGTTGAGTTGGTGTGTGGGGAACTTTCCCATGAATGGGAAATATGGCTCAGCCTCCCTCAGAAAAGCCAGTGGGGAGTGAGTTTGGAGGGCAGGACCCACATCCATGGATAGGTTCTCCCGTGGGAAATCAGGCCTGCATTGTGCCTTGACTGCTATGAGACTTGCTCTTGCTAAAACTCCCTCATCCTGAGGCAGCAAATGTTTACTGAGTATCTTTATCTTCCTAAAATCTGAGCTAGACCTTCCAGGTATGGAGCATAACCGTTTTCAACCATTTCTCCCTTTACATTGCAAATATCCTTCTTTGATGTATTTAGTGACATCCTCTCCTTTGTTGTCTGTAAAAGATAATCAACCAAAACAAACCTATGCATAGTAAATGAGGACCATCTTTGATGTAAGGGGCCTAGAAAAACAATAAAAGCCTGTCCAGGCGGGGGTCTCAGGACCCTCTCTCTAACTTGGAGAGCAGCCACGCAGCCCCTTTTTCTCCACAGTAGGCGCGGTTTTCGAAGGCACTCATGAAAAACAAAACTCTTCTGCTCGGCCACGTTGGTGAAGTATGGGGTGGCTGATCGGCTTCATTCTGAGACTGATTTTATTTTCTACCATTAATGGTTTAGACAGAAAAGTTCTGGAAGTGTGAAAAGGGGGGAATTATACAGTCTTTGGTTATTTAGTTGTTGTAGTTCTGATTGTGTCTGCAAACCTTCTTGTCAAATTTGTTGCCTCCAGAATACAAGGTTGTCAACCTGTCCAGCAATGCCATCCTTTGGACATCATGCATGCTGCTTTCCAGGGAAAACCAACTGACTTGGAACTTGCAAGATCCTTCTCCCTACTATAACCCCCTTTTGTTAAGGATCTCTGGACCAAGGGATAGGTAGGACTATGCCTTTGGCCAGCTGGAATAGTGCCAGAAGAATGAGACCTTCAACCATTTGTCCTTGTAAGATAAGTGTTCAGAGTGTTAAAGGGGGAGATAATAATGTGTGCATCACCCTGGCAACCAGAGTGGTGTGTACAAGTGCACAAAGGATTCTGGGGGTCACAGGAGGGATGAGGCAGGATGCACAGGAAGTCCCCCAAGAGTAGGCTCCAGGAGGGGATCCAGGGGAGTGTCTGAGCCCAGAGGGAGATTAGGCAGTGGCTGGGAGTAGAAGGTGGCTGGTGGTAGGAGGGGGGGCAAGGAGCCAAAGGAGGAGAGGAGCAGTGAGAGAGTGCAGGGTTTGGGCAGGCTTCAAGACCGAGGCCAGAGCAGCCTGTGTGGCATACACAGGTAGCTGCTGAGGGGACAGCCAGGCCAAGGGGGAACCTGCAGTTGGGTGGACATCTCTCCAGCTTCCCAACAGCCAGGCGCTAGGGTTCCTGGGCCCTGGGCCTAGAAGACAGTAGGAGGAGAAGGGAAGAGGGTCAGGCTACAGGTCCCACATGGATCTGTCAACAGCTGCCAGTGCATACCTGTCCCATGCTGACCTGTCAACAGCTGCAGTTCCTGGGTGCCTGTCAGCAACCGGAGGAAAAGGCACATGACTGTTAAATAAAAGATTCCTTTCTTTTCAGGCCTTGCTTTTCAGATAATACATAGTACATAGTTTTAACATCTTAGTTTTTGTAAAGATTTTTGTTCTTGAGTTATTTTCAGCTCTTGAATCTATGTAATAATTGTAATAACAAATATTTAAACAGCTATTTTGCCAGATATTTTATTAATTAAATAAAATCTTCCTTTCCACCAAACGCTGCCTCCAGAGTTTTTGCCTGTTGACAGCAAGTGGTAGGACCCCTACTGGTTGGGTTTGGTAACAGAGGGATAGACACTGGAAAAAATGACAAAAAGATAACAAAGATGAGGGCACTGAGCATGGTGCCAGAACCTGGGGACACCAAAATGAGTAAAATTAGATCATTTTACTGAAGAAGAAACAAACTCAATGAGTTTTGACTGGACCAATGACATATAGGCAATAAGAGGCATAGCTCATATTCAAATGTGACTGCCTGACTCCAAGGCCTGTACTCCTAAATAGCATAAATATAGCCCTCCATGTGATCACTTTCAAAGGACTTTCAATCAAGTAGGTAGATAGAGATCCATAAGTACAGTATGTATTTTCTTTTGATAGAAATGGAGCATAGCAGGGAGAAACTCAACTGTGCTGGGCAGGGAAAAGAATTATTATAGCTTTTGAAAGACATGTTTTTCAAGCTGTGTGGTGAAAGACCAACAACTGCAGAAAGGCAAGGACTAAGGGAAAGAGCACTCTAAGCAAAGAGAACACACAAAACAATAAAATAGTAATATAGCCAAATTCATAAATATAAGGTAGTAATATAAATAGATTAGTAATATAGTCAAATTTCATATTTCTGGGTCATCAAGTGAGAAAGGATATGATGGAAGATAAAGATCTCAAGGTAAACAGGAGTCAGAGCAGGGGAGAAGTTCATGGTTGTGATGGCCAGAGGAGTTACCAACTGAAGGGTTTTAAGTAAAAGATGTGGTCAGATTTGCAGATAGTGACAATCACTTTGGTGGCAGTAAACTGGATGCCTTGGATGGCAAGATTAGAGGCAAAGAGATCAGATAGAAGCAAAATCAATAGTTTAGATGAGACATGTTATAGGTCAAAAAGAAGGTAGTAACCTAAAAGAATTCATTCTGCTATAAACAAATACCATCCAAATAGCAGCTCCTTGTGGAACTCACAGAATTAGTCACTTTCAGGTAAAAGAATGCCTGAGATTCTGACAAAGGGTCTTGGAATTCATAATCCTGAGGGTAGGATTAATTCTCAGCCCAAAATAGAATGATCTTCTCACTTATGAACAAGGAACCCCCAATGAGGACCACGTGAGGCTGACTTCATTTTCCAAACTGGCTCTTTAACTTTATGGCTCAAAATAGTTTGCTTGTTGAGCCTCTGGAAAGTAATTTTGCCAGATCCAGGGAACAGAGAAAAATAACAAAATTCTCAGGAAAAAAAAAAACATAGCATATATATAAACAAACACATGAATGTGAATTCTATTCACCCTCCACAATCTGCAGAAACAACATAATTAAGTTTTAGTGGTATGTTTTGACTACTGGTGTCACTACAGAGAATGGCAGAGAGCATCCACTGGAAGACTTGTCTATTTTATGTGCTCCTTGCCTGGCCAGGCTCACACACAAGGACATGGAGGGAAGGTGGTCCCAGAACTAACAGAGTAGCACATGAGTCAGTTCAGAAGTGTGCAAGTAGGACAAATAATTCCTCATCCCCAAAACACAAGAGTTGACACCAGCTCTTCAGACTTACGAACTTATGCTTAACTACAATTTAATGAAATATTCTTAAATAGATCATTCTATAGCTCTTCTAGATTATAGATCCTAAGAACTATATCTTATTCATTTCTGTATGCTCCATAACATACACACAGTGGGTTACACATAATAGGTGTTCTGTAAATGTTCTTTTAAAAATCCCTTCATTCTATAAATGAATGGTTTCTACATACCATGTTCTAGGGACTAAGGAGACAGATTAGGACCATACTATCATGAAGCTTATTTTCTTGTTTGGGACAATAAGAAAGTAAACAAATATATAATATTTTCAAGTGGTGCAAAGGGTATAAGCTCCTTCTTTGCAACACTTGAAAATACCCTTTGCAATGGCATGGATAGAACTGGAGAGCATTATGCTAAGTGAAATAAGCCAGGCGGTGAGGGACAAATACCATATGATCTCATCTTTAACTGGAACATAATCAACAAAAGAAAAAAGCAAACAAAATATAACCAGAGACATTGAAATTAAGAATGTAACAATAGCCAGAGGGGAGTGGGGAGGGGACAGTGGGGAGAGGGGTCTTTAGGAGCTACTATAAAGGACACAAGGACAAAATCAAGGGGGAGAGTAGAGGTGGGAGAGGGAGGTGGGACTGGCTGGGGTGGGATGGAGGGATGGGGAGAAAATGCAGACAATTGTAACTGAATAAAAATTTAAAAATAAAAATTAAAAATATTTTCAAGTGGTGATAATACTAGAGGGAAATTAAGGAAGACGTAGGGATAGACTGATAAAAGTTCTATATTAGATAAGGTGGTCAGAGAAGGTCTCTCTGATGAGATGACTATTTGAGTAAAGCCCTGAACAGGTTTACCTTAAAAAAGAAAAGTATTGCTCTGGCCGAATGGCTCAGTTGGTTGAAATATCATCCCGTGCACCAAGGGGTGACAGGTTTGATTCCAGGTCAGGGCACGTGCCTTGGTTGTGGGTTTGATTCCCATGTACAGGATGCAACTGATCGATGTTTCTCTCTCACATTGATGTTTCTCTTGCTCTTTCTCTCTCCCTTCCTCTCTCTTTAAAATCAATAAACATATCCTCAGGTGAGGATTAACAATCTAAATAAGAGAAAGAAAGGGAAAGAAGGAAGGAAGGAAAGAAAGAAAGAAGGGAGGAGGGAAGGAAGGAAGGGAGGGAAAAAAAGAAAAAGTATTCTACAGAGTGTACTTGGCACGTTCATGAAAAAGCAATATAACTAGGGTAGCTACAGCAGAGTCACCATAAAGGAGAGGATAGGAGGTGAGACTAGCAAAGTAGCTGGGGACGAAATCATGTAGGAGCTTGGAGAGGAATTATTTTAAGCATAATCAAATATGAAGTTTCACTTCTCTCTGGTGGTACCATTATCAAGGAATGCCAATGAGCTAGTATTAGCCATAAAGAACCTTAAAGGGCCTGGCTGGTGTGGCTCAGTGGATTGAGTGCCGGCCTGTGAATCAAAGGGTCATCGGTTCAATTCCCAGCACATGCCTGGGTTGCAGGCCAGGTCCCCAGTTGGGGGTACATGAGAGGCAACCACACATTGATGTTTCTCTCCCTCTCATTCTCCCTCCCTTCCCCTCTGTCTATAAATCAATAAATAAAGTCTTTTTAAAAAGAAGAAACTTAAAGGTAAATCTACTTACCACAGGTATTATAAAGCATTCTTAAACTAAGTGTGATAATTAGATTATTTATTGTTCACAAATTCACACACACATTGCATTGACTCCAATAACATCATTTAGAACAGGTTGTGCAAAAAAAAGATTTCTCAATTAACAGTTCAAAAATATCTCCTGCTCTAGCCTAGTTAACCCACTAAGGCATGTTTTTGGTTTGTTTCTTTTTGTGTTCTTTTATTTTTTTAATGGTAAGGCATATCTTCCCCAGTTGTACAGGACTCTACTTCTCACCATATATTAAAGGGTCCTTCCTGATTACTGTCTCCATGAGACTTACTTCTCAAAATGCAGATTTCTCACAATACTAAATATGCAGCAGAAGAATTAAGTCAATTTGGGCTGCATCGTATTCCATAATTCTGGAGCACCGAGAATGAAAGATCTGCAAGTGATTCTAGAACAAGCAATGTGCAAAAATGCTGAGAGAATGCAGAGCCCTAAAATGAGAAGGTTAATAGGCATTTCTCATATAAAGATGAAGGGAAGGCATGGAGGATTCTCTGTTGCTAAATCCCCTATCAACATAGGTGTCAGAGTGACAAAACAGCAAGATACAAAAGAACCAGCTTGAGTTAGGAGATGGAAGGAAGGGAGCTTGAAAGTAGGAAGAAGAGCGTGGAACAGCCCTGGCCGGCTGTGGGTTTGATCTCTGGTCAGGGCACATACAAGAATCAACCAATGATCGTATAAATAAGTAGAACAACAAATCCATGTTTCTCTCTCTTAAAAAAAAAAAAGAGCATGGAGCACAGAGAGATGTAAAGAGGCAAAATACTTTGGAATGAGCTGAGAGAGGCATGGGAATGAGCAGAGGAACACAAGGGAAGTCCACAAAAAAGAGCCTGATTCCATCCTGCACTGTTGCTTACCTGTATGTCTTCCTCACTGCCTGGGCCCCCAGCATCTGCGTGGTTTCGGGCTACTGTAACCCCAGCAAAGAGTTCACAGAACCCTGGTCATAGTCAGTACCAAACTTTTTGTGAAGGTACAAAAAGAAGTTTTTCTCTTTCACCATCTCTCCCCCTGACTTCTACGAAACCTAGTTTAACCGTCTCTCTTTTTTGTTTTTCACTCCAGTTTCTTTCATTCCCCCCTCTCTGTCCTATAAATCAAGCCAGGTTTGGCCCCTCTGTAGTATTACCAAACTATAGAGACTAGAGACAAAGTAACAGGACCGAAGGTGATCGTTTGTAACCAAGGGCTGTCCATCAAAGAGGCTACATAGATGTGGAACCAGAAAAGAGACAATGATCAGAAGAGGAAAAGAAAGAAGTGAGCTGCAAGACTGCTGAAGTAGGGGACTGAGATCTGCTTTTGCCTGCAAACATTTGCTGTGAGATCCTTTTCCTGGAACTCTTGGCATGATTCATGGGCCGGGGCAAGATGCTAGAGGGGCTCTGTCTTGAACAGCGCCACGAAAAGGTACACACGAGGAAAAGAAGGATGGAGGAGGATTCAGACGCTGGGTGTGAGTAAGGTAGTAGAGAAGAGGAATTTAAGACTAGTCGGAGCCGGCTACGAAGAATAAAGGAGTCTGTAGATGACGGGTTTTATACCTAGGGAAGCCTACGGTATGGGACGAAACGAAGGTCCTTGAAAGCGAGACACAAAGAGCGAGGTCTCACCCAAACAGAAATAACAAGAAAAAGCCACACCCACACAGCTGCCTCACACCCGATTCTCTTTTGCAGGCAACTTCTCGGCGACCTACGGGCCTCAAAACTTTGTCTTGAAAAAGTCTGGACTGCAACCTCCAAACTACAACAACCACAGTGCCCCACGCGCTGGCGGAGAGACCCAGCCTCTTCCGATCTCCACTAGCCAATGAGCTTCAATTTCCTCTACCCCTGAAAGGCCACGGAAGTGGTGGGGGCTTCTGGTCCCTAACTCGTTCAGTTTGATCCTGAGGACTCCAAAGGTGTGGTGCTCACAACCAGACGGTAAGGCATCAATCCTCGGCATGGGTTCCACTAAGGAAACGTGGATCGGTCAGGCGGATGTAGAGCCAACCCGCTCCTGTCAGGTCCTTCCCTTATTTTCCGTGGCCGGACTTGCGCATGCGCACTGCCTCTAGTATCCCGGTGGCCCTTGGACTTTCCCATTTCTTGGGGTACACCTCCCACCCTTGGCACACGAGCATTTTGCTACATTCTGTGAGTGAGCCTCTGCCGTGGAACACGTGCTCACCTTGAGAAAGGCCCAGACAGCTGGTCACTGCACTCTAGTTGTTTACATTACTATGTTCAAGGCAATGCATTTTGGGTAATGTCCTTTTAACAAACTAGCAATGGGGCATTGGGCAGATCACTTAAACATCAGGACTTGGGATGACACTGTGAAACTGGAATGACACTTGAGGTGCAGACTGCCTCCTCAAGCTGCTAGGAGGGTTGTGTGATAATGGTACTGCTGGTACCCACAGAGGGCAGCAGCCACCCTAAGCACAAAGCCCCAGAGAACCAAATGGCTCACCTGGGCATTGGTCCAGCAGCTAATGAACTGAGGGTCGGGAAATGGAAACAGGACAGCATTTCCGGGGTGGGCTGAAAAGAGAAACTTTGTTGGCCTTTTCCTCTATCAGCAATTCCTGATCGTTCTCTTCCTAAATACTTTTCAATCTGACCACTTTTCTCCATCCCTACTGCCATTCACAAATCATCTCTTGCTTAAATGGTTTCCCTGTCTTCACCCCACCCCCACACTGTTGGTTTATTCTAAAATGCAAATTTGATTATTGGTACATGGTTTTTCTTTGCCCCCAAAATAAAAGTACATCCTAACAAGGCTTCCATCTCCGCCCTTCTTCTCACTCCTGCAACCTTCCCTCTGTGTTCCAATCATCTGCAAATACTATCTGTTCCTTTACCACACCAGGTTGCCTCTTACTTCAAGGGCTTTTAACAAATAGAAACAACTTGATGAGAATTCTGTACTCTTCTTAACAAAATCTTGACATGGTTTTAACCAGTATCTTCCACAATACACTATCAGTGCTCCCTTTCCAGCTGACAGGTTCTGTAGCTTTCTGTTCTCTTAGTTATTAAAAGTCCAAACTAGTGTCAGCTGAAGGTCATTGGAGTCAGTTCAGTACCAACAGGAATCCCCAAGTTGGGGTGTGATGAAGAAGGAAACTTTATTAAGTGCAAACAGCTCAATTGTGATACAGCATGGCTGTGAAAATAGCTATTCCAATAGCTCGGTTGTGATACAGGACAGCTGTGAAAATAGCACTGTGTTAGGAGGCCCTGGGGCCTGGCCACTTCTCTGACTGGATAGCTCTGCTCTGCTCCTCACTGGTCTGCTCTGCTCTTCTTTGTGCCAGTCTAGCCTACTGTGCCTTGTGTCTGTCTGCTACATCTGCTTTAGCGAAATATCTTTGGTGTTTCAATTCTAGTCGGGGAAATGCAGTCTTCTGTATTCAGTGGAAAGGGAAAGTGCACTTTAGAGCCAGAACAGGGCTAACTTGTATAGACAGAGGTCCCTGACCAAATTGGTCCCTGATTGGTCCATCCTCATGCAAGTAAGGACTCCAAATCCTTGCAGTTTGATTGGTCCAAAAGGCACTGTTTTAATTTGTCAAATGGATCTGCTCTGATTGGGCGGCGAAGAAGCCGATGGGGATATAGCTGCCCAACTCCAGCTGAATGGGGAAATTATCAGTCCTATTGGTTAAAATAGGATTTCAGGAACTCCTTAATAAGGGTTAAGATGGCAGAAACATAGTGTAGGCAGGCAGTTCAGTGCAGAGGCAGGTAGTTTTGTGCAGGTGTTTCCTTGAAGTACATTTTTCATTAAAGGTCCCTGTATAGGAATGGCTGCTAGAGTCTGTTTTGTTTGAGCCAAGTTAAGCCACCAGGAGCCCATCTTGGTAACTATCTTCTTTCTCAGGATCCACACTAGTATAGTCCACTTTATTAGTGAAGTGGACTACACTAGTCCACTTCAGAAAGCTACTAGTGAAACTTCAGTCTCACATCAAGTTTTTTTTTAATTTTAATTTTTTATTGTTATTCAATTACAGTCGTGTGCCTTTCACATCTCTTCCCCTCTACACCAGCCAGGCTTCAACGGTAGAACTTTGTTTGGGGAACTGGTGCATTCTGTCTTTTCATAGTAACACTCTCTTTCCCTAATTTAAAATACTTCTTGTGTTGGGACGTAGAGGAACAATCGGCGTAGGTGGGGGAAGATGAGCAAAAACTCCTTTTACTAACTGGGCATATCATTACAGTCACCTGTTCATTTTCTGCACCTTAGATTAAGACTAACTGACCATGGATAACTTTTAGTTGGAAGGTGCCCAAGTGTTAGTTCTTGTGGGCACATGGGTTAGTGTCCTTGGAGCTCCCCATTGCACAATTCTCTGATGGGAAATCTGCTCCAGCTTACTTGCTTCCTCAAGCCCTCCTGTCTTTTTCTTGACAGTTTTACTAGGCTTCCCTGAGTGCCAGTTTGATTGGGAGGACAATTAGCAAAATGGCTCAAACACTGCTGATTTCCAGTTTATTTGACTCACAGGAAGTTCACATATCCTTACTAAATCAGGTGGTCAGAGTCACGTCCCTTTCCTCGTCAACCCTCTCTCCGTACTCCAATGATCAAATCATGGAAAACAGATCAGTAAGCTTATCAGCAGATAATCAAGCAAGAACTGAGATTTCAGTCTCTCCTTGCCAAACCACCAATTTTTATGAGTGATTCTCTTGGAGACCCCTCACTTGGAGATGAGGACAAAATGCACAGCACTTGATCCCTTGACTGGTGACAGGCACATCAATCTCCTTTCTGTTTTTACCTCCACACTATCTTCTATTTTTCATGGAGGCAGAAAATGGGGTATGGTTTCAGGTAGCAGAACTGACTTGCCACCTCTTGATGGTACCTCTCAGTTTGGCGTCCTAACTAACAATTCCAGGGTACCAAATGAGTCCCACCTAATATCCTGCAAAACAAATGTCGTCTGCTTTGCCTAGAACACTTTGTCATACACCTTGACACCTTTTTTTCTTTTTCTGTGTGTAGTTCTTCCTCATCTTTTAGGTATCAATGTAGACATCATTACTACTAGGAAGAAATCCTAACCCTACCAAGCCTAAGACAGGACACTGATCTATCACTTCTAAAGCTCCTGTTGCCTCCCTCATCATAGCACTTACCACATTATGTTCTAAATCAAGGGTCTCCAACCCCCAGGCCACAGACTGGTACCTGTCTGTGGCCTGTTAGGAACCAGGTCCCACAGCAGGAGGTGAGGTTGAATGTAATGCACTTGATTCATCCTGAAACCATCCCCTCCCCCCAACCCCCAACCCATGGAAAAATTGTCTTCCATGAAAATGGTCCCTGGTGCCAAAAAGGTTGGGAACTGCTGTTCTTAATGACTCTTGATAGTCTGTCTTTCCCTATGAGATGAAGCCCCACAAGGACTGAAATAGTGTCAAATTTGCTCATCTCTGTACAGGTAGTACCTCAAGCACAGAAAGCACTTAGTATTCATTGGCTAAATACATGAACAAATCATTCTATGCCTTTGGGGAGAAGTCTGTGTGATTTGAAAAAGCCTAGGGTCCTGCTGAAATTGCCACTGTTGCTGCTTCCTCCAATACCCTGAGAACTATTGAGCCTTACATATCAGATTGTGCCATTAGAACACCTTTGAAATGTCTAAAGTGCTGTATTAGAATCTGTAGTTTTATAAATTAGGTTTATTTGAACAACCTGCCCTGTAAGCATTTGCAAAGTGTGCAAAAGAGGAAATTGTGAGATAACCCAAGATGGGATATTACCATAAACTTGTTGCTCCAGTCCTCACAAGCCCAGATCCCTTTCCCTATTGATTAAGTTTGACTCTGTCCAGAAGGAGCTCCCTTTCCACTTTTAACTGCAATTTAAAGGAAATTATGACTTCCACTACTTCACTAGAACCTCTGCATGTGTTCAACACACTAACCTAGAAGGGCTTTGGGAGCTTTAATGTATGTCTGGCTAGGGCCCTTCAGGTTTGTGGAGACAGGATGGAAGATGAACAGTTTCCCCAATGTAAGCATAGGTAGATTTCCTAGGATCTAGAGCAATTCCTTCCTCCCTTTTCCCTCCTACTCTACACCCCACTATGAAGCAGAAAGGAAGAGTTGTACCATAGGCTTAAGGAAAAATCTACCTTGGGCTTCAGAGTCCTGAGATAAATGAGGACATTGTTTCCAGGAAGCAGTTCCAGAAAGAAGATTCTCCCATATCCCCTGCCCTAAATTGTCGTTTTTCTCCTTTAAAATGGAGTAGCATTTTTGTCTGAAGAACCAAGTTCCTATATTAATTAAAACATGAATTTATCCAGAATATCACATTCACCTGTTCATCCATCAGATACATATATTGGGCAATATTTATATGCAAGTTTCTACGCTGAAGACATAATTCCTTCTTTCAAGTTACAACCTAGAGAGGGGGAGGAAGCATTAAGTACTATGATAGAATTACCCAGTTATTGCCTGGAGATTGTGGAGGTCAGGGTCCTAAGGAGGATAAAACTGGCTTAGACTGAATGTAGAAGTTGACTGAGCAGAGAAGGGGGAGGGGAGAGAGAAAGGATTCAGGCATAGTGAGCACCAGGTATAGAGGCCAGGAGATAACAAAAGGAAACCCTTGCTGAGTTCTGAGTGTATGCCGGAAACCATTTTAAGAACTTGACAAGTACTACTGCACTTGCTTCTCACAACAACCCTTTGAAATATGTACTATGATAAACCCCATTTTATCTTTAGATGAAGAAACTGAGGAATGGAGAAATTAAGTAAATATATTGAACAAAATCACAGTTCACATACTAAATGATGAAGCCAAGACTCAAATTAGGAAGTTTGAGTCCAGAGCCTCTGCCCTGCACCACTTTGCTACCAATTACTTGAGGACAATGCAAGCTGTCTTTTGTAAAAGAGTATAAAATGCCTAAGAAAGCATCATAGGAAAAGAGAATAGGCAGGTAGTTGTGGAAGGACAACGTGAATGAAGAGTTTATACAATATAACGTCTGGTGGCATTTGGACTATATCATAAAGGTAACGGGGACCAAAATGATGGATTTTTTGAGTGAAGTGGTCTGATTTATTTATGTATATTACTCTGTAAATATTGAGTAGGACAAATTGTAATGAAATAAATGACTAGAGTTAAGAATACCAACTGATAAACTATTGCAGAGATCCAGACAAGAACTGCTAAGGACCAAGAAATTAAAGTTTGAAGTAAGGTAGATGCTATGGGGATAAGGAGGAGGGGATGGCTGTGAGGGTTATTTCAGAAGTGGAATTGACTGTATATTGAAACTGAGTTAAGTACAGGGAGCCAGAAATAAAGAGCAATCTAGCATAACACCTAGGCTTCTTATTTGGGAGATAGGGAATAGAGAAGAACTTAACTTGAATGGGAAGATAATTGGGATGAGTATGAATGTGAGGGAGCATAAAGGAAACTGTTCAGTCCAGAGCTCTACCAGAGACTCCTCAGTACCCTAACATGAGAGGAGGAATCAATGAACCCCAGCCCCAAGGGAAGATCAGAATAGGGAATGAGAGAAGAGTACAAAACATAAGGGATTGAGAAGTCCAGTCTGGTTGGGGAGATGAGATCAATATGCCTGAAATAAGGAGTCATAAAACAGACAAGAATGCTAATTGGTATGAAGTTTCTTTTGAGGGGAAATGAAAATATTCTCAAATTAGGTTGTGATGATTTGAACAACCCTGTGAATATACAAAAAAATATGGAACTAGAACTGTACACATTATTTTTTTATTTTTATTTTCTGGGTTTTATTTATTTATTTTTGGAGAGAGAGGAAAGGAGGGAGAAAGAGAGGGAAAGAAACATCAGTGTGTGGTTGCCTCTCATGTGCCCCCCACTGGGGATCTGGCCAGCAACCCAGGCATGTGCCCTGACTGGGAATCACACCAGCAACCCTTTTCTTCGCAATCTGGTGCTCAATCCACTGAGCCACACTAGCCTGGGCTAGAATTGTACACTTTAAATGTGTGAATTATATGGTATGCAAATTATATCAATAAAAATATTTTTAAAAAATACATATCACATGTTTTAGTGAAATAGGAGAGAAGAGACCAGAATTCTAGTATTTTACTTCTCATGCCAATAACTGTGACCTTGGCCATTTTCCTTTTTTATGCCTTGATTTCCTCATCTGTTAGATAAAGGAGCTAGACTGGTTGCTCCGTAAGGTCCCTATATTAGTTTTCTGGGGCTGCTGTAACAAATTATCACAAACTTGTAGTTTTAAAGCAGAAATTTATTCTTTCACAGTTTTGGAGGCCAGAATCCAAAATCAGGCTGTTGTCAACGCCATGCTCCCTCCAGAGACTCTAGAGGAGAATTCATTCCTTGTCTTTTCCAGCTTTTTGTGGCTATGTTTGTTACTTGACTTGTGGCCACATCTTTCTCTGCTCTGTCTTCACATCTTTTACTTGTCTGTGTGTCCCTTTTCTTCTCACTTATAAGGATACAAGTGATTATATTTAACACCCACTCACATAATCTAGGATAAGCTCCTCCTGTTCAGACCCTTAACTTAATTACATCTTTTGCTGAATAAGGTAACATTCCCATGTTACCTTGATATCAATATCTTGGGCAGGATGGGAATGGGGTGGGGTAATTTATTTACAAATCTTTGCAAGTTTATAGGTGACTTGGAAGAAAAAATGAACTGCTTTATATTCTCCAGACACTCCCTCTTAACTTTCCTTCCCTTTCAACCTAGTTCTTATTCAAAATAACAACATTTGTATGTTTATCAGCTAATTTAGTCCCATAAAAAACTGTAAATTTTGTATTATCACTGTAATTCAAATTTTTGATGAGTAAATGGAAGCTCAGAGAGATTAAGTGACCTAACCAATCATGAGTGCTGCAAAGTTTGAGTGCTATACTCCAACCTAAGTCCTTGCACTCCAAATCTTGTGGTTTCCATTCTACTATCACCTGCCTGAATCTTGGTATAGCACATAGAAATTCCAGACAAGAATGAACTAGACACATTTGGAATAAATTCAGTTCTCATTCTTCCTGCTAAGCACAAATAAGAATCCTGGTCATTTTATATAAAACCAACATAAGAAAACTCTGGAAGGTGGGAAGAAGAAGACAGACTAGGGACCTTGAAACCCAAGGATTGACATGACAGTGAATTCCCTGGGTATTTTTTTTGCCTCATATAACTATGACTGGGTGCTAGAGAAACAATCCAGAAATGCCAATGGGCATAGACAAAATGAAGTCCCAAGAAAAGCCTGCTCACTTTCTCTATTCCAAGGACAAGGAAAAAGTCAATTCAGCAAGACAGAAAATTTTTGGACAACAACTGACCTACTCTAGCTAAATACCATGGAAAAATCATGGCCCCACTCCTACCCCTATACGTAAAGATCAGTGGAGACTCTAGGGTTCCACCCTTCTCCAGCTGAGGTAACAAGGTGCACCTCACCTTGTAGTATTAGAGAAGACAGAGGGAAATTAGGACCTTCATCTCTTCCTAGAAGTAATGAGCTCCCCATCAAGAGGTAAAAAGGCACCCCTCCCCTTCCCTGCCAGAATGTCAGAGGAGGCTATGTGGGGAGTCTGAAATCCCCATCATGGGTTGACAAAGGAGGCTGAGTGGAGAACTTGGACCCTCACCTCTGCCTGGTATTTGTGAGATAACCCCCATCCGCTCCCCCCCCACACTGCTACAACTGGCATGATGTCAGAGGAATCCTACTAAAACAGAAGATTTAAATAAGATCTAGAGTCTCATAAAACCCAAATTGTTCAGCACTCAATCAAAATCACACATCATACCAAGAACCAGGAAAATCTCAAATAAAAAAAAAAAAAACAATTAGCAGATTCCAACACAAAGATGATGAAGATATTTGGATTATTTTACAATTATTTTAAAGGATCATTAAAACATTTCCATTAGCAATTATGAATATACTTGAAACAAGTAAATAAGTAGAAAATGTTAGTGAAAAAATTGAAGATATAAAGAACCAAATGGACATTTTAGAACTGAAAAATATAATTACCAAAATTTTTTAAAAACTCAATAAATGGGCTCAGTAGCAGGGTGGAAGTGACAAGAAAAAATTCAGTGAACTTGAAGACAGAACAATATAAATGACCCAAGCTGAACAACAGTTAACTGGGTAAATAAAATAGTCTTTCCTTTTCCTTTTGTGTTTTCTAAGTTGATAGTTGGAAAAAAAAATTAACATTGTCTGAATGTAAATTTTAATGTATATAGAGGAAATATTTAATAAAATTATGTTATAAATGGAGAGTAATGGGACTTCAAGGGAGATGAGTTTTCTACACTTGTCCCACCCACCTGGTACAATGTGGACACTAGTTGATTATGTTGATGGAATCATTGTGTATCTTGAATTCAGAGGTGGTTATAAGAGCCTACATGTACAGTGAAATACCATAGAACAATGTGCATACATATATTCCAGTGTTTGTCTACTGAGTGAAAGGTACATGGGACCTCTGTATTATCTTTGCAACTTCCTATATATCTAAAAGTATTTGAATTTTGGAATACAAGCTGAATTTCCTTGTGTACGTACAAGCTAGCATAGTGGACTGAGAAAAAAAAAATTTGGCCCTGCCAAAATAAAAAAGATTCAAATTATTTCAAAATGAAAAGTAAAAAACAAAGTATTGAAGGGGCATCTTCACAGGATATAGTTTCTGGACTGGAACCTTTAGTGCAGACCCTAGTCTCAGCCTCAAGTTACATCACAAAACCTCAGAAGCCCCACCCACCTCCCAGCAGTTTTTCCAATTGAACTATATTATCTCAGGACTGTGTTTGCATTGGAAGCAGTTCATCCTTGCTGAGAAAACTTCTTTGGCCTGCTCACTTACATCCAAAGGAAAGTGGCCCCATGTAAGCAACAGGTGTGTGGCCACATCTCCATACCCATTCCTGGGATATGACAAACAGCAAATCCAATTCTCTTGGTGTTTTCTTGCTTATGTGAGCATTCTGCTTAAACCACATAATCTCAACTCTTTTTGAGAAAGCTATGTCTTCCCCACAAGTTCCAGCTTTTGGGAGGTTGTCCACAACAGCCATAGCTGATTCTGCTTACCTAGTAAAAGGTCTCTTTTTCTTTGCACTCCTGATGACTCTGGTCACTCTACTCATCCTAGTTTGTAAAGTAACCATAGACAAAGGTAACAAGAACAGAGAGCCAGACCCAGAAAAGAGCCAGCACTGATGGCATGAAGGTGTACAGTACTTGGTGGAGACAATGTTGAGGTGAAGATCTGGAGACCCAAGAGGCAGGACCTTCTTGGCACCATCTCAGAGCCTAGAGCCCAGGAAGGAAGAGCTGCCTTAGTTATCCAATTCCCCCAATGCCAGATGCTTCCCCCAGGCCTCATTTTCCCTCTCAACCACTTCCTCCATTAAAATTCACACTCATCCTGCTGTTCTTTGGCTTGTCCAGGATCCTTGAGTTTGAATGTCTTTTCTCTGTGCATCTTCTAGAATAAAGTTAGAAATGACTCTTGATTTCTGAATTAACAGATGAAAGGAACAAACACATGGAGAATTAAAAATTGATTACAATGCTCAAATTTTTCTTTTTAAATTGGACATATGTTGACTCTGGGATATTGAAATTATTGGGAGCTCATGACACCTCAAACTATTAAAAACCTATACTAAAATCTCAGTTCCAGAAGGCTCTGGAAATGGAACAGTTCATGTACCCTGAATTCTAGTTTAAAAAAAAAATCGCTTCTGTTCACCTAATTCTGGAAATAAAGAGTATTACTTCTCCAAAAAATGGTTTAAAGCACCAACTTTGTGGGTTGGTAAATTTAAAAATATTTTCTAAAATGATTATCTTTTATCTTTACTGAGTTTGTAACAAGCTAACTCCCTTTTTGAATGAAATTCAAATTAAAGAGACAATGGTTTAAAAATCCATACTCTATCCAACTAGGCTTGCTATACCCTAAGGAGCATTTGACCATTTGTCTGTAAGGAGTTAGTATTTTTCCAGGAGAAAAATGTCTTTGTTCAACCCTATTATTAACTTTTCCTCCTAGAAGCATCCTATCAGGTGTTTCTTTGTCTCCCTCTCACGTGCACTTGACTCTGGAGTCTCAAGCCAAGAGCCCCTCTCTAAGAATAAACTCCTTCCCCAACCCCAGTATCTGAGCTGTGTACTTTACATTTCAACCCATGGGTCTTTTATTCACTTCCACTTTGACCCAGAGAAATTTCCACCTTGGTTACTTGGTGCTGAGGAGAGGATAGTGTTGCTACCAAACTCAAAGGGAGCTCATCTTCCCCTCACTCACGCTTGCCTCAAGTACCTGGTTGTGATGGTGTTAGTGTTTATGGTTGATCAACTTCCACAGAAACAGATCACAGGTAGCTGGCAATGGGACTGAAAGCCTCATGGCCAAGGACAATGTATCCCGCTCCTCTGGCAGTGTGCACCTCTTAATCTAAGGCTGGCCAGCTAGCATTTCCCTTGAGCTGGCCATCACACCCCTTCTCAGTCCAGTATGCCTGCTTGAAAAGTAGGGAATGGGGTGGGTGATGTGGGGAACAGTGGTGTATTGGCACGAGTGAGTATGGTTTCAAAGCATCTTCGTTGAGTTCCACAAAAGACCTGTGCATGCCTCAGAGTTGGCTGAAAGATCCTCAGAACTTCTAACACATTCCAGATCTTTCTCTCCTATCTTGCAAATGTCTCAATTTATCCAACATGTTTACTCTGCTCTTGCTATATAATAGGCTCTGTCCTGGGTGCTGGAAATGCAACAGAAAGGGGCACATATCCTCTCTTAGAGCCTATAATACAGCACAGTGAGAGGCAGATGTCAATTGAACATCACATAGATGAATACAGAAAAGTGCTCTGAAAAAAATTTGGCTGTATGATGGTGTATATCAAATGAACCTGAAAAGGGCTTGCCTAAGGAAGTCATGCTTGGGCTTGGAGTTGAGGAACTAGTGGAAGTCAAACAGGTGAAGAGTGGTGACAGAAGGGCAGGCATTCTAGATAGAGATTAGTAATGTGCAAAGGCTTGTGATGGAAGGAGTTTGTAGTATGAATGGGATAGAAAGACAGTGGCTCTGGAACACAGATCATGAACATGAGAATGGAGCAACATGAAGCTGGAGACATGGGTGGGACTGGATCTCACAAGACCTTGGTGGATACAACTAATTGGAGATGGTGATGTAGATGTGGTGGAGGCAGTCTCCAAGGTGCCTCCTGGATAAGACATCCCTTTATTTAATAACTAAGACTTCCAGGCCTGGTGATTCCATGTTTCCCAGGGACTCTTGGTCACTCTCCACCTATTTTCTTCAACCCTCCAGGATCTCCCCACTTCCCAGGCTCTTCACATACCCCAAATCTATGTTTTATCCTTATTTGCAACTAACAGAAACAAGACAAACCAACCAGACTGCATTGTAAGCTTATGGCCACCTGATGGTAGCAAAGGGTCAGAAAACCTAGTCTTTATAGTGACTATAGGCAAAAGGAATCCTCCCTTGCTCCTTTACCCTCTTAAGAGCTAGATTGTTCATCCATAAAGGGTTATAATCATGTCATTTTGTATAATGAGAATCTCTTATCCAGATCTCCTGGGCTTGATATTTTATGTTTAAAGCATGGACTATATATTGAGCATCAATTATATACTGGCTCTTAACATACAGTATCGCTCTTCTGCCTAAGTACCATATGAAAAGGACATTATTCCTCCCACATATGGGAAGTTGAGGCTCAAAGACTCAAATGGAGAGGCTGATTATCTGCCCAAATTCTCATAGGAGAGCCAGCTTATCTCCCCTCTTCCACGCTACCTCCAGCATTTGTTGTGGAATGACATTCCCTGCTTAGAGGCAGTTCTTCTTTCCCTAACAGAAGTCTCTTTGCTCTAAATGTCACTAGTATGAGTTTGTATTCTCCCATGACTGCGGTGCCCTGAGTCTTCCTCTGTTGCCTCCTCCTCTAGCTTCTCCTGGCACCTTCAGAGAGATCTGTCTGCAGCTCCAAGTCCTGCATCTGGAGGAATCAAGCCAACAAGTACCAACCACCATAACCCATCCAGTGGGTAACAGTGACCAGAGGAAGAAGGCAATGAAAAAGAATAAGATACTGCTCCCTCCTTCAGGGAGCCTCTGGTCCAGATGTGGCTGAGAGGCCAATAACAATGCCAGGTGATTTCTGAAAAAAGCCAAGAATGAAGTACATTTTGAAGTCTGAGGGGCCCCTCTGGGTTACATTAATCAGGGATGGCTTTCTGAAGCAGGTGAAATGTTAGAAACAGACAGCCTAGCCCTGGCCTGTGTGGCTCAGTTGGTTTGGGATGTCCTACAAATCAAAAGGTTGTGAGTTTGATTCTTGGTCAGAGCATATGGCTGGGTTGGGTTTGATCCCCGCTTCGGGTGCATGCAAGAGGCAACCGATTGATATTCCTGTATCTCATCTATGATTCTCTTCCTCTCTCCCTCCCTTCTCCTCTCTCTAGAATCAATTTTTAAAGAAAAGAAACAGCCTAGGTTTAGGACAGGGATGGAGCACATGTCAGACATGACAAGGGACATCCACTCAAAGGAGTGAAGGAACTTGCTCAAGGTCTCAGAGTGAGTCTGTACAGCCAGATCCTGAGCCTCAGACTTGCATTATTTCAACTATGTGACTCCAGAAGACTAGAGCAGTGAAGGAGTTCCCTTCCCCTCAACTCCCAGGGACATTATGTGGGCAGTTCTACTGCCAAAGGCTTTGTATGGCCCAGTTTACCTAGCATGCTAAAGGAAAGCCAAGAGGGCTTCTGGATCTCACTGCCTCATACACAATAAATGCCAGCTTTTTCTGGTCCCAGCTGAGTGGTGAACCAGCCTTCCTCTTCAGCCTAAAGGAGCTGCCACCATTTCTCTGAGCCTGATTCCCTCCTACCACCCAGACAAACCCTCCCAAGCAAAGTTTGTTTCCTCACAGCTATGTGCATCAGTGAGTCACACAGCCACCATGGTGGCTAGGAGCACAGTCACAGCACAGCTGGGATTGGAGGAGCAGAGCTCAACAAGGGGATGCTGTGTTCACCTCAACAGCCAAAGGGAAATGAAAAAAGTGACCACAGTGAGGTGGAAACCACCTAGGATCAGAATCAAGGGCCCTGAGAGTTTCAATTTACTTCTGCTTATTCCTTAGGGCTCTTAGAGGTCACTCAACTGCTGTGTTTTGGTTGCCTCATTTGTAAAAAAATCCCTTGAAATGTATTCCGGAAACTCCTCCTTCGCAAACCCAAGCATAAGGAAGATCCATGTACTGTCAAACCTACGCTAAAAGAAGGCTTTATTCCATTGCACCAAATGTCTACCTCTAAATTGCACTTTTTAATTCACACTCATATATTTTATCCAACTGCTTCTACTCTAAGCCTGGGATCCATGGATAGATTTGGGGAGTTCTGAGAACTTGTATGGGAAAGAGAGGATACATTTTCACTAAACTCTTAAGTGAATTGGTATTTCTCTACTGCAAGCTCCAGTAGCAATACCTGAGCTTCTGTCACTAATAGAAATCAAGATTGTTTCATAACCTATCAGTTGCTATAGGTTTATGGAAATATTTACACTCAGCTTAGAAATTATGGTAGTTATTGCATCTGCTGCTAGATCTGGTTATTGAATGCATTGTTAAAGAAGGTGATAGATTACTATGTCACATATTTGTGTTTTCTAATTATTTCAAAAACTATTTCAGTAAAACTGGCTTCCTTTGTAATACTATATATTTCAATTTATGCATTTGGGAACATTGTGAGAAGGATTCCCACAGGCTTCACCAGACTGTCAAAGAGGTCCTGGACACAGAAAGAATGGGGATCCCTAACTGAAAATGCTCCTGTGAGTTCTCTAACCTGCTCCCAGCACTAAGCCCCCTATGTACAGAAGACACTGAAGAGAGGGCTGAAGGATGGAGCACCTCATTTCTTGACCCCCTACCAGTACCAAGACCTGCAGTACTAATCTCCTTCAGTTCTCACAGACATTTAGAGATGACCACATTAGGCATATTTTAAAGAGGAAAAAACAAAAGCTCACACAATGAGTGAGCAAAACCACCCCCATCCCATGGTCAAGGGCTGGACCTCACATTTACTCCCTGGAACCCCACACTGAAATGGTGAATAGCTAGGGCTTAACCAGCTGTGTGAGAGGGGGCGAGTCAGCTTCTGTCTTTGAATCCTTATCTCTACAGTGAGAATAAAAAACACCAATTTCCCAGGGTTTTGTTGTGGAGATCAATGAAAAAAAGTGTTTGTGCTCTGACCAGTGTGGTTTAGTTGGTTGAGTGTTGTCTCTCAAAGTGAATGGTCACCAGTTTGATTCCCAGTCTGGGCCAGGAAAAGAAGAGTGTGTGTAGCTGACAGTGCAGGTATCAGCAGTCCTGGTCTCACCTGAGCAACCTCCATATTCTATGTAGGGAGAAGAGTGGAGGGCGGGAAGTCTGGAAGGCTGTGGGGTGCAGAACATCGGGAGGGGGAGGTAGTGGGCCAAGCTGACCCATTATTCATCTCCAAGCTGGGATAGACAATGAAGCCAGGAAGAACTGGGGCATGCTCTGGCTGAAGGGTGCTTTTGGGGGCTGGTCAATGGCTCTCTTAAAAGATGACAGATGTAGAGAGAGTCAGTGCCTTCCCTGTGCCTGGTCCAAACCCAGTTGCTCTGTGGGAGTCCAGAAGCCAGACCTCTGGGAACATCTTTGAGCAGACACAGAGTTCTCTGCTGCACCCTCTGAAGTAGAAGTTCCCTAGAGACCCCAGAGGCCCCAGCTGTTGCCCCTGGTTCTGACTTGGAAGCTAATGGGAATTCCCATTTCTCAAGGGGATTCTACCTCATCTCCTGGATTCCTGACCCCAATCTCTCCACTCCCACTATCTTCTAATTTTTTCCTCCTCTTTTGATCAAAAGTTGTTCTATTGCATAACAGGATATTTTTAACGTTTTCAGGAGAAAATGTGGAAGACATATAGCCTATGAACCACCTACACATTATTTTTAGAATTTTTATTTATTTATGTATTTACTTATTTATTTATTTTAATTTATTTACTTCTTAGTGAGCAGGGAATGGAGGAAGAAAGAGAGGCAGAGAACATCAATGTGTGAGAGATACATCATTTGGCTGCCTTTCGCATACCCTCTATTGGGGAACCTGGCCCACAACCCAGGCTTGTGACCTGACAGGTAATCAAACTGATGCCCTTTTGGTTCACAAGCCAGTGCTCAATTCACTGAGCCACACTAGCCAGGGCAGAACCTCCTACAAATTTTTTAAAATTACAATGATAGTGATTTTCACTGTAAGCTTGAATTTATAATTATTTTATGTTGACCAGCATGGATGCTAATACAAATATATAAAATCTATAGACATATTAAGCTTTTTTTTTTCCAAACAGAGACACAGACTGCTTAAGCCCAGGGATGCTAAGACTTCAGAATTAAATCCCAAAGCTGAAGAAGAGCCTCCACTTCTTCATCAATAAAATGGAAAAAATATTATCTTCCACAGAGGGTTATTGCTTGGTGCAAGGCACACTGCTTCATTCAGTTATTCATTTCTGGAGCATTTATTGAGAATCAATGGGTTTTCTGGCACTGGGTGTAACATAGTTTGGACTGTATCATCAAAGGAAAGATCAGAGTATGTAAGAGGCAGTCCACCAAGGTAGGAGTGATGAATGTCCTCCACTGAGGGGTCTGGAAGAACTTCAATGAGGAAGCTCAGTGGTTTTTTCTTGGGCCGTGTTCTTTAGCACAGAGCTTGACTCTTAGTCCCTCAAAACAGATTGCTACCTGCCACCTTCTCTGTCACTATATCTATATTGTGTACCTCAGTCTCTTGCTCATTCTTCCCTCAGAACTTCTCTGAACACCCAGGTGAGATCAGCCACTCCCCACTTCACCTCAGTTCCCAGAGCCCTAGAGTCCCATATGCTGGCTGTTATCTCCTAGGGAAATTACCTGTAATTGTATCTGCTTCCCCACCCCAAGGGTCAGCACCACCACCTCCTTCCCCAGCCACAGGTCCCACAGTGGCACAGAGCATGTATACACCATTACTGAGATGAACAGAACTCTCCTTCCTGGATCAGTCTTCACCTGGCTCTGTCATTCTTTTTCTTTCTCCTCCATCCTCCTCCTCCATTTGGTTTCTATTCACCTTCCTCTTCCTTTGTATGCTAGGACTCCTCCTTTCTCCTCTGTTTTCTTTTATAAGAACTATAGCTGAGGAAGGGGTCCTCCTCTTTCCTCCAAGCGTTGGCTGGTCTCTGGCAAGTGGTCCCAAATATACAAGCTTAAGCAGCAACCACATTCCTGCACAGACCCCTACCATACTTTCCCATCCAGGCATGCCCCAGTCCACACCCATATCCCCACCCCCTAAACAGACTTTACTGTGCACACATGTACCCAAACACACACTCATGTACCAGGGGTCTTCCAGCCTTTCAATGAGATGCCACTTTGCTTTTCCTGAGAAGAAGTAGGGGATACCTTGAGCATTAACCCACAAGTTCTTTGGAAGAGATGCCTCTCCTGCCCTATTGGAAACACCAGCAAACCTCAGGAGACAGAATCCTCCATTGATAGCAGGCTTGAAGGAAATTAAACAAGGGATGTTCATGTCCCCCACAACAAATCTCCTCTTCAGACTCCAAGCCACATGCCCTCACAGCTACTGGATCACGGTCCCTGTCAAGTCCTGGACTGGGCACTTCTCATTTTCTTCCTCCCAGCCTGCTTGGCCTCACTGAAAGTCTTTCAACCTTCTATATACACTGAGGACATCAATTCTGAGGCACCCCATGCTCTGGATTTCAGTCCCCACCCCCTTTGCTCTCTAACCATCCTAGCTAGTCCCCACATGCTCTTCTTGTGGCTACACTACCAACACAGCGCAGCCCCTCTTCCCAAGCTTCTTTCAGATGCTAACCTGACCTTCATCACTCTCTACCCCAGCCTACTCACCATTCTCTTCCACTCCTTCAGATTATTCCTGAGCTCCCCTTGTATAGGGATAATTCCTGAATCCATTAGCACATAGGACACTCCCCTGCCTGGGAAATTCTGGGATATTCTCTACCCCTAAAACAAAGACATGGATTAACGTAGTTTATAGGACCTTGGACTTCATCCAATGCAACATCCCTGTTTTACAGATGAGAACTAACAATGGAGAGAGGAGGTAAGTTTTCATGAGCCCACACCACATTCATCTGAATATGAATAACATTCATTCATTGCACAGTGCTCGTGCAGATGTCTGCATGGCAATGGTGAGGTTGTGGAGAGTGTGAGAGCTGGGAACTATTCTACCTGGGGACCACTGGGACAGACAGCTTTATGGGGGACAAACACACTTTACCTTCAAGGTTCTTCTGAGACAGATTAAGAAAAATAAGCCAAATTTAATACATACATATGTATGGGAATCTTGCATACATGAGAGTCAGAGACCCCCCCATGTGCAAGAGAGATTCAAAAATAGAAAGGTATATTAAGACATCCTGAACTAAGGATGAGGTAATGCACTTTGAGGGCTTCAAAGGGTCATTGCAGGATGATAAGAACATTTAGTAAATAGAAGTTTGTCCTGCACTACAGATAAGTCAAAAAGAGTTATCTCTGATAATAGATTATTATGGGCAAGGCCCCTAATTCAAGTTTTTCTGAAGTTATGGGAAGGGGCGGAACTTTGTCTTGGGCCTGCAGCTGAAGTTGTCTTTAGCTCAAAGTAATCTGCATACCACTGAGGCACATCTTGAGGTAGCTAGTTATGAATCCCCACAGACCCCAGCTTCTTTCTTAGCCATCTGGAAGAATCTTACAGCTGAGGAGGTGGTCAACTGGCAGGTTCAATAAACCCTCAACCAGAGATCATCCCAGGAGATCCCAACTTATCTGTCTCCATCGCTGGCTTGCTCTCTCGTTTTTCTCCCTCCTCCCCCCACCCCCTCTCACCTGGGAGCCTTTGCGTTCCAGGAGGAAAGCCCTCTGGTGAAAGAGTAGGCACTGGGAAGAAATTTGGAGAGATGGAAGCTTAATCTTGGTATCAGTCCCAAATTTTTATCACCTGGAAATGATACAGGAGGGGTGATGAGAGCACAGGGACAAAAGTCAGGGAAGAAATACGAGGAAGCTGGAGGGAAAAAAGAGAGACAGGTGACTTAAAATGAGAAGGGAGTGAGTCAAATGTCTCTTGAAGGCAGGATTCCATCATAGGAGAGGTGACTATTTTAACAGTCCGTGTGTCTCTCCTGCCCCCTCCCCTGGTCCCAGCACACAGAGGAGAGTGATGGAGCAGGAGAGAAGGAGGAAGAAAGTGGGAAACACTAAGACTCAAAACAATATAAAGCAGAAAGAGGGAAATGGGAGAAACAAAGGAAAATACTTAAAAAGCAGAGAACAGCAGAAAGTAAGGATAGAGAAATGGAGGAGTCTGCCTGTGCTACACTCAGGCTCCAAAAGTGCCTTGCCTGCCTTCCCAACTTCAAGCTTGTGCCCTAGCCTGACACACTCCCGAGGAAGCCATTACAGAAAACAAACTATCTTGTCTCTGAGATGAGTTCCAGGGGTAGAAAGCAAATTACCTTCCTTGTGCTTAATAAACCAGGCATGGAAAGCCTGACAGAAGAAACTGAGACCACCTCAGGCAAAGGCAACCCAGCCATGACCACCTGCTCACAGTGTTGGTGCCTCTGATGCCTGGATCCCTTACCCAGAGTGTGTGTGGACACACTGGGGAGGTTGGAAGTCTAGGAGAATCTCAAGAACAGTTGGTTGCTCCCCTCTGCCCATCCTTGCACCCAGTCCACAAACAAGATTGTGACTGTTGGCTTATCCCAGGAAAACTACCCCAGGCACTTGATACCTCTGTTGCTGAACTCAGAGGGTTTACCACTTGGGGCATTCTATTCAAGAACAGGACTGTAACCATTGCAAAGTAGGTTTATTTACTTGCAGCAAGTAAAGGAGACAGGATTTACATCCAAAACTGTTTCTCCAGAGGAGGCTTAGCCATTGCTTATATATACTATTTTGTTAATTTACTGTGATTTCTTCTTTGCAGTTGGCTACACTTACCTAGTTGAGTTCCTGTCAAGCTCATTCTGTTTACAGCTACATCTGCAAAGTACTGTGCTGCATCTTAACATTTAGCAAGAGTAGTATTTAGTAGAACTGCCCAGACCTTGAGACACTTGTCTTACCTAACAGCTTGTCTCGGTCAGCTGCCTCTGCCTGGAATGCCTCTCTTCCTTGTGAAAAGTAGGCCCTTTCTCATCTGGTAGTTCCTGCTTACAGGTCACATTCTCCTCACTGTGAACCCTCAACAGTTGCTACTGTTGGATTTGTTATCCTCCTAGGGCAGAAGCACTGTGTTCAGATTCCTAGTATTTAGTGATTATATCACAGGTACATTTATTTGCATACAGGTATTGGACTACACATCCCTAAAGGACAGAAACCATAATTTACTTATTTCCATACCCCAGCAATTTCACACAGTGTCCAGTACCGACTTACTGAACAAATGAGTTTAAAAGATAAAACTACAAGTCAGGATCACCAATCCATCTTTGGTTCTTTTTCTCCACTCACTACTGGCTTCTTATACTCCTGATCTCCCCTACCTGAAACTCTACATAAGGGTAAGGGGCTATTTACAGGGTAGGGCAAAAGTAGGTTTACAGCTGTGAGTATGCAAAATGCAGAGTTTATTCTTGTATTATTATTTATTATTTTCCATATGAATAACTATAAACTTTTACCCCATATATTGGATGAAATCTCCTCAGGAGAGGCTAGCCAAAAGAGGACACTGAGGGGGGAAAAGGGTCTATATTGAGCCCAGTCCCTCCCTGCAAGGAAGCTACCACCTAATGAGACAACCATGAAAATAAACAATGGCATTCTGGTCAGTGTGGTTCAGTGGATTGAGTGCTGGTCACTGGTTCAATTCCTGGTCAGGGCACATGCCTGGGTTGCTGACCAGGTCCCCAGTTCAAGGCATGTAAGAGGCAGCCAATTGATATTTCTCTCACTCTTTCTCCCTTCCTCTCTCTATCTTTTAAAAGAAAATAAATAATGGCAACCCAGTATACCGGTGCATAGAAAGAGAAAAGAAGCCACAGCTTTTCCTGAGATAAACCAATAGTCACAAATTCATGATTCTGAGTGCAGGGATGAGGGTACCTAGGAGAAGCCCTTAATCCAGACAGGGGATGGGGGTGAGAAATTCTCCAGAGTAGAGGCAAAGCCCTATATAGTTTGTGAAGGATGACCAGGAGTTAGCTGGAAAAGATAATGGGGGAATGACAATGTTTGAAGGAGAAAACTCATCCCAAAGAGGCAAGAAGTGACACAGGAATCCTTAGTTCGAGATACTGTGAAGAAGGAAACTTTATACAGTGCAAAACAGCTCAATTGTAATACTACATGGTTGTGAGGCAGCCCTGAGACCAGTTGATGCTGGGGCCATGCTCCTTTCTAGCTAGACAACTCCGCTGTGCAAATTGCTGGTCTGCTCTGCCATCCTGTGCTCTGGTCTCCTCTGTTCTATGCCAGTCTTCTCCGACATGAGCTGGTCTGCTACACTCTGCTCCTGTGAGACATCTTCAGTGGTTCAGGTCAGCTAGGGAGACAGTCTCCAGTCTTTAGTGGAAAGGAAAAGTGAGCTATCAGAGCCAGAGGGGAGCTGGCTTATATAGACATAAGTCCCTGCGCCTGGTCCCTGATTGATCAGTCCTCATGCAAATGAGGACCCCAAATCCTCACAGTTTGATTGGCCCAAAGGCACTTTTCTGATTGGTCAGAAAGGAGCTGCCCTGATTGGTCAGTGAAGAAGCTGATGGGGAATTTAGTGGTGCAGTCCCATTCATTGAAATAAGATTCCAGAAACTCATTTACAAGGGTTGGCTCTTGTAACAGAAACAACAATGCAGGCAGGCAGTTCAGTGTACCCTTCTCCCAGGAATGCAATTTGCATGAGAGGCCCCTGTGTAGAAATGGCTGCTAGGCTGTGTTTCTTTGGGTTTTTTTGTTGTTGTTGTTTGTTTTTTTCTCTTTCTCTTTTTTAAATTTGGCCCCAGTGAGCCACATGGAGACCTTTGTAGGTATCTTCTTTCTCAGGGTCCACACAGTAGACTAGTGGGTGGTTACCTAAAACTCTAGAAAGGGTTCCAATAAGAGGCGAGGCTAGAGACAGAGCTCAGTTCATGGAAACCCTCAACCAACTTGTTAACTGGCTTGATTTTCCCTCAACCTTGACAGGGAGCCATATAATGATGTAAGGGGTGAGACTATAACATCAGACCTGCGTTTCAGAAAACTATTTCAGCAACAGAGTCAAGTATGGATGAGAGGTCAGGCTGGAGACAGTAAGATCACAGAGGAGGCTATTGTATTAATTCAGACAAAAGGTGAAGAAAGCTTACACTGAAGCAAGCATAATGGAAATGGAGAGAAGAAGCCAGGCTGGATGGTGAGCAAGAGGAAGAAGCAGGTCTTGGTGACTGGATATGAGGTGTGAGGAAACTGAAAGAAACAAGCCTGTCTCCCAAGGTTTTAGATTAAGAACCTGGGTGAAAGGTGACATCATCCAAGAAAGAAAAAGTGGGGGTTTTTAAAAAGATTTTATTTATTTATTTTTAGACAGAGGGGAAGGGAGGGAGAAAGAGAGGGAGAGAAATGTCAATGTGTGGTTGCCTCTCGCACGCCTCTTACTGGGGACATGGTCCACAACCCAGGCATGTGCCCTGACTGAGGATCGAACCTGCGACCCTTTGGTTCGCACACCACACTCAATCCACTGAGCTACGACAGCCAGGGCATGGGTTTTGTAGGTAGAGCATGTGACGGGGGAAATCACACAGAATTATCTTCTGGAGGGTGGGACCCTGCAGTACAGGCTTTTCCCACTACTTAACTGTTCTAGGAACACATCTGCATTAGTGTACCAGCTGGTATTGCTGTAAGAGGCTGTGTTAGACTTCAGTGAATTTTTTGAAGACTCTTTCAACATGTCTGCCCATTTTATGATGGGTGATTTACATGGGCACCTACCCACATTATGCTAAGTGTCCAACAGTTTTTGACCAAAAATGGCATGACTCCCATGCCCCACCCCCCCACCCCCCACCCCCGGTTCACCCAGTCTTAGCCCAAATAATTTTTTGTTTCCCTGTATGAAACAAGTCCTCAAAGACAAACATTTTACTGATGTGGAAGAGGTGAAACAAAAAATGGCAGAAGTACTAAAAGGCATCAAAACTGCCAGGTTCAAAAACTATTTTAAGCAGTGAAACAAGTCTCACACCAGTCAGAATGGCCATCATAAACCAATCAACAAACAAGTGCTGGCCAAGGTTGTGGAGGAAAGAGAACCCTAGTATATTGTTGGTAGGAATGCAGACTGGTGCATTCCAATGTGGAAAACAGTATGGAATTTCCTCAAAAAACTAAAAATGGAACTGCCCTTTGACCTAGTGATTCCACTGCTTGGATTATACCCTAAGAATCCTGAAACACCAATTCAAAAGAACTTATGCACCCCAATTGTTCATAGCAGCATAATTTACAATAGTCAAGTGCTGGAAACAGCCTAAGTGCTGATCAGTAAATGAGTAGGTCAAAAAACTGTGGTACATTTACACAATGGAATACTACACAACAGAAAGAAAGAAGGAACTCCTACTCTTTGTGACAGCATAGATAGAACTGGAGAGTATTTTGCTAAGTGAAATAAGCCACATGGTGAAAATCAAATACCATATGATCTCACCTATAAGTGGAACATAATCAATAAGTGAGCAAAATAGCACCAGAGACATGGAAATAAAGAACAAATTGACAGTGTTGGGAGAGTTTGGGGCGGGGGATAATGGGAAAGAAGGGGAAGGGTCAAGTCAAAGAACATGTATAAAGGACTTATGGGCAAGGACAATATGGGAGAAGAATTGAATATTGGGAGAACCAAGATGGCGGCGTAGGTAGACACACTGCGCCTCCTCACACAACCAGAACTGACAGAAAATCCAACAGCCAGGCAGTCTGACACCAAGGAAATAAAAAGTAAACATTCATCCAGACGGGTAGGAGGGGCGGAGACGGGCAGCCGGGGCTGAGAGGACTTGCGTGGCCATGGTGGGACTGAGACTGGCGGAGTGTGGGACAAACGGTGCAGGCAGTCTGACCACTAGCAGACCCTGTGGCCCCACATTCATGCGCAGATAAACCGAGAGGGCCGGACTCAGAGTGGCGGAGAACAGGGCAGGCAGAGCAGCGGGTAGCACCCCGCAGCCCCACCTTCACACACAGATAAACCGGACAAACGGGGAGCAAAGCAGACCGTGTAACCCAGGGCTCCAGCGTGGGGAAATAAAGCCTCAAACCTCTGATTGAAAATGCCCGTGCGGGTTGCGGCGGCAGCAAGAGAGACTCCCAGCTTCACAGGAGAGGTCGTTGGAGAGGCCCACAGGGGCCTAGGGCGTGCACAAGCCCACCCACTCGGGAACCAGCACCAGAGGGGCCCAGTTTGATTGTGGGTAGCGGAGGCATTGACTGAAATACGGTGGAGAGTGGAGCGGGCGTCATTCCTCCCTCTCGGCCCCTCCCCCATTACAGCGTCATAGCACAGGGACCAGCATTACCCCGCCCCGGTGAACACCTAAGGCTCCGCCTCTTTAAGTAACAGACGGTCAAGACTAAAAAAAAAAAAAAAAAAAAAAAAAGGCCCAAATGACAGAACACATCAAAGCTCCAGAAAAAATACAACTAAGCGAGGAAGAGATAGCCAACCTATCGGATGCACAGTTCAAAACACTGGTTATTAAGACGCTCACAGAATTGGTTGAATTTGTTCGAAAACTAGATGAAAAAATGAAGCCTATGCTAAGAGAAACAAAGGAAAATGTACAGGGAACCAATAGTGATGGGAAGGAAACTGGGACGCAAATCAACGGTGTGGACCAGAAGGAAGAAACAAACATCCAACCAGAAAAGAATGAAGAAACAAGAATTCGTAAAAATGAAGAGAGGCTTAGGAACCTCCAGGACATCTCAAAACGTTCCAACATCCGAATTATAGGGGTGCCAGAAGGAGAAGAGGAAGAACAAAAAATTGAAAACTTATTTGAACAAATAATGAAGGAGAACTTCCCCAGTCTGGCAAAGGAAATAGACTTCCAGGAAGTCCAGGAAGCTCAGAGAGTCCCAAAGAAGCTGGACCCAAGGAGGAACACACCAAGGCACATCATAATTACATCACCCAAGATGAAACAGCAGGAGAGAAAAGCAGCAGAGAAAAGGACACAGTTACCTACAAAGGAGTTCCCATAAGACTGTCAGCTGATTTCTCAAAAGAGACCTTACAGGCAAGAAGGGACTGGGAAGAAGTATTCCAAGTCATGAAAGGCAAGGGCCTACATCCAAGATTACTGTATCCAGCAAAGCTATCATTTAGAATGGAAGGGAAGATAAAGTGCTTCTCAGATAAGGTCAAGTTAAAGAAGTTCATCATCATCAAGCCCTTATTATATGAAATGTTAAAGGGAGTTACCTAAGAAAAAGAAGATAAAGAATATGAACAGTAAAAATGACAGCAAACTCACAGTTATTAACGACCACACCTAAAACAAAAACAAGAGCAAACTAGGCAAACAACTAGAACAGGAACAGAACCATAGAGATGGAGATCACATGGAGGGTTGTCAATAGGGGAGTGGGAGGGGGAGAGGGGGGGAAAGGTACAGAGAATAAGTAGCATAGATGATAGGTGGAAAATAGACAGGGGGAGGGTAAGAATAGTTTAGGAAATGTAGAAGCCAAAGAACTTATAAGTATGACCCATGGACATGAACTATAGGGGGGGAATGTGGGAGGGAGGGGTTGGCAGGATGGAGTGGAGTTGGGGGGGGAATGGGACAACTGTAATAGCATAATCAATAAATATATTTTAAAAAAATTGAATATTGGGGGTAGGTATGGCAGAGGAGAGTAATTGGGAAAAATGGGAATAACTGTAATTGAACAACAATAAAAAAAATTTTAAAGTCTCAATAGATGTATTGCAGCAAATGGAGAGTACTTTGAAGGTGACTGAAGTTTAAACATGTAAGAATAAATACAAAGATTTTTATAAATAAATTTCAGTTTTGGGGGGCTCCCATCTCTTAAAACAAAAGGAAGAGTTTCAGGAATTGTCATTAGTATTATATGTTGCAGTAAAGTCAAGGAAGTTTCAGGAAAGACTTTAAAAAGGACAAAAAGAAGTTATGAGATGCTCTGTTAAACTTGCCAATCAAGGTTTTCTCTGCCTTTGTGTATCAGCTATTTTACAATACTTTATGTTGTAAAAACCTGATAATTAAAATGATTCTTGTCCAAAGAAATTCAAATTAGATTTTGGGGTAGAGTGCAACTGATTATTGCCTTGTGGAAAAACCAGTTTTATATCTATTCGTAAATTCATTTTCAGAATTCCGGGTTGGCCTGTATCAGTGTAGTGTTTTGATTTTTCCTTTCAACCAGTTAAAACCTTGTACTGGATCTGTCATTAATTAAAGGATTAAATACCATTTTTGACACATTTATTTTATATTTGAATGAAAGTAATGATTTAATCTTTGTTTAAAAAATGATCCTCTAACAGAATAAAATAATTTAAAAGCAACCATTGAATCTCTTTGGGAGGTTTGTGAGGAGTAGAAGATAGTTTGTAGTGTACTTGCGGGGGAGGGGAGGAGTGGTACAAGAAAAGCAGAGACAGTGGATTTTAAGAAACTTTACTATGAATATAAGGAGAGATTGGGTATTAGCTGGATGGCACCGTATTGTGAAAAAAAGGAAGTATTTCGTTTACAGCTGGCACAACAATTCTAGTTTAAACTCTCAATAACTTTGTGAGCTGTACTGGGCACATGAAGAGGGGGGCAAGCAGGGGGTGTTATGAGATGATAAAGAAGGGATAATGAATGGAGAACTTTCCTGAGGAGGTAACTCCTGATTGACTCTTAAAAAAAGGGCAAGTGAAGTCTTGTTTTCTATGATTATGGAGGCCAAGAAAAGTCAGAGATGTACTGAGTGGATGCCAAGTATGCAGGAGAAAGATGTCGTAGAACAGCTTCAGGGTCAAAAACCTAGATCCTTGCTCTTGCCATTAATTATGCCATGAGCATTATTGATACATGAAGCCATGTGTTCTGAACGAAAAATTGGTGCAGAACATTTGAAAGTGTATTGTCCTGAAAATCCAGGTTACTTAGTTACCACCAGTTTGGCATCCCTAAAACACATCAGTATCATGGATCCTAGTGGTCTAATCTCCTGCCTTTTAAAATGCCATTCTGGCCATAGGAATTCTCTGATTTTTGACAGATGAAAAATGTGAAAGTGCTTTCCTGCCCTCTGGGAGCGTCAGCATTATTGAAAGACTTCAAAACCCTGAAGCAGACCAGCACAACCAGCCCATAGGCCTGAACACAATACCAGGCTTTTCTACTCAATTTACCAGATTTCCAATGTTTCTTGAGGTGCTTTTACCTTGATAGAGATTTTAAAGCCAAGAGGAACCTGTGCCAAGCACTGAGGGGTCTGTGTCTCCCCATATGAAAGAGACCGTTCTTGAGCCGTGAGCTGTGTCTTTTTTTTTTAAGGTTCAGAAGATATTTATTGAGGTACAATATGAAAATCATGTAGGCAGTGGGAGAATAGGTGATCATTGTTTGTGTGAATCACAGGGTAAAACTAAATGAGATCTCAGTTAACAACAATCTAACAATAGCCAGAGGGGAGTAGGGAGGGGACAGTGAGGAGAGGGGATTACAGGAACTACTATAAAGGACACATGGACAAAATCAAGGGGGAGGGTGGAGGTGGGGGAGGGAGGTGGGTTCAGCTGGGGTGGGGTGGAGGGATGGGGAGAAAAGGCATACAACTGTAATTGAATAACAATGAGCTGTGTCTTTAACCTTGCTGAGGGGCTTCCATTTCAAAGGGGAATCTGGGACTCCAGCTTCTTTTTGTGGCATGTATCCAGGAATAAAGGGCCAGGCATTAAAAATTTGTTTTAATAAGAGAAGAGATTGTTAATAGCCCTTTAGGTGATAAAAATGAGAGAGCTGGAGCCCTGGGGGCTCCACAGCTGGAAGCTTTTTGGATTTATTTGCTGAACTTCTCTCTGAGCTGGTTCATTGGCTGTTGGGGAAGATAGTGGAATTCCCTTTAAAGTCTAGCTTTAGAGACCCATTCTTTTGAATATTGCATGTAACCACATTATGAAAGTGCGTGGCACGTCATTAGCTTGTTCCCTACCCCTAAGTGTCTCCTAAACTTTGGGTGGTTTTATGAAAAGAGGGGGTCTAGCATTTTCCTCCATGATAGAATGTCACAGAGAGCAAGGTCAGTGTGCTAGAGTGGTGAGTAACAAAGGATGAAGAGAAGGTAGGCAAGGGCCAGGTAAAGTAGGGCTTGTAGGAAATGAGAGCAGATATTATTTTAACAGGCATAAAAAGTCATAAGGCCTAAAGCAAAGGCCGTATGTGATATGATTTGCATTTTTAAAGGATTATGTTTGTTGTATTATTTTATTTTTGTTATGTTTTATTGATTATGCTATTACAGTTGTCCCATTTTGCCCCCTTCACTCCCATCCGCCCTGCACACCCCCTCCTGCCCACATTCCCCCCCCTCTTTAGTTCATGTCCGTGGTCATATAAGTCTTTGGCTTCTACACTTCCTATATTATTCTTACCTTCCCCCTGTCTGTTTTCTACCTACCATTTATGCTACTAATTCTCTGTACCTTTTCCCCCTCTCTCCCCCTCCCACTCCCCTGTTGATAACCCTCCATGTGATCTCTATTTCTGTGATTCTGTTCCTGTTCTAGTTGTTTGCTTTTGTTTTTGTTTTAGGTGTGGTCGTTAATAACTGTGAGTTTGCTGTCATTTTACTGTTCATATTTTATTTCTTCTTTTTCTTAGATAAATCCCTTTAACATTTCATATAATAATGGCTTGGTGATGATGAACTCCTTTAACTTGACCTTATCTGAGAAGCACTTTATCTGCCCTTCCATTCTAAATGATAGTTTTGCTGGATAGAGCAATCTTGGATGTAGGTCCTTGCTTTTCATGACTTGGAATACTTCTTGCCAGCCCCTTCTTGCCTATAAGGTCTCTTTTGACAAATCAGCTGAGAGTCTTATGGGCACTCCTTTGTAGGTAATTGTCTCCTTTTCTCTTGTGGCTTTTAAGATTCTCTCCCTTTCTTTAATCTTGGGTAGTGTAATTATGATGTGCCTTGGTGTGTGCTTCCTTGGGTCCAACCTCTTTGGGACTCTCTGAGCTTCCTGGACTTCCTGGAAATCTATTTCCTTCGCCAAATTGGGGAAGTTCTCCATTATTTTTTCAAACAAGATTTCAGTTTCTTGCTCTTCCTCTTCTCCTTCTGGTACCTCTATAATTCGGATGTTGGAATGTTTAAAGATGTCCTGGAGGTTCCTAAGCCTCAAAAATTCACTTTTTTTGAATTCTTGTGTCTTCATTCTTTTCTGGTTGGATGTTCTTCCTTCTGGTCCATACCATTGATTTGAGTCCCAGTTTCCTTCCTGTCACTATTGGTTCCCTGTATATTTTCCTTTGTCTCTCTTAGCATAGCCTTCATTTTTTCATCTAATTTGTGACCAAATTCAACCAATTCTGTGAGCATCCTGATTACCAGTGTTTTGAAATGTGTATCCGATAGGTTGGCTATCTCTTTGTCACTTAGTTGTACTTTTTCTGGAGCTTTGATGTGTTCTTTCATTTGGGCCATTTTGTTTTGTTTTGTTTTGGCCCGGCCTGTTACATAAAGGGGTAGGGCCTTAGGTATTCACCAGGGCGGGGCAACCCACATTGCTGCACTGTGACATTGTATGTGGGGGAGGGGTCTGAAAGGGAACAGTGGGACTTGCACTGCTCTCTGACAGTTTTCAGTCACTTCCCCCTCTACCCACAAGCAAAGTGGGCCCTTCTGGTGCTGATTCCCATGTGGGTGGTTTTGTGTACGTTCTGGGACCCTGTGGATCTCTCCAAGAACTCTCCTGTGAGGCTGGGAGTTTCTCCCACTGCCAACTCAACCCCTAAGGGGTTTTCAATCGGTGGTGTGAGGCTTTATTTTCCCCACGCTGTAGCCCTGGGGTTGCGCTGTCAGTTTTGCTCCCCCTTTGTTCCTCCCGGTTTATCCGTGGTTTATCTTTAAATGTGGGACCACCAGGTCTGCCAGCCACCACCTCTTGGGATCTGCCAGCTGCAGCCTTGCCTGCCCTGGTCCTCCAGCCACTGCCTTGCCTGAGTCCTCTCTGCCCAGCTGTGCATCTCTGCCCCTCCTACTGGTCTGGATGATTGTTTCTTCTTTAACTCCTTGGTTGTTGGACTTCCATACAGTTCGATTCTGTCAGTTCTGGTTGTTTTTTTGTTTTTAAATTGTTGTTGTCCTTCTTTTGGTTGTGCAAGGAGGCACAGTGTGTCTACCTACACCTCCATCTTGGCCGGAAGTGTCTGTTGTATTATTTTAAAGTCTAACTAATGAAGTAGTATTATTATCTACTTTTATTGATAAGAAAACTGATACTCAGAAAGTTTTAGTAACTCGTCCAGTATCACGCAACTAATTAATGGAGTTTGGACTAGAACACATATCTTCTACTTTTCAAACCAGACAGCAAAACAGATCTAAATGTTGACAACTAGGTTAGGGTCACTGTGATGCTAGGCATGCTATTAAAAAATTTCAAAAGGGCCCCCCACACAGAGCACTCCAAGTCTTGGGATACACAAAGGACCTAGTTTGTAGTGCCAGTGTTAGGTAGGATAGTTAGCAAACCAAGGCAGGGAGGAAGAGGGAGACATGTCTTTGCCCACTGACTCAGCATTCCTCAGCCTGGTCCAGAAACATTGCCAGGTGTTCCAACATCACAGGAAACGCCATGCTAACATGGGAGGAGGGAAGTCCTTGAAATTCTATGAATCCTCTCCACTATCTGGAAAGAAAGCCTTTGAAATTGTGCTTTTATCCCAAGGTCTGAAAGGCCAGTAGTGCCCAAAGGAATAAGTCCATTAACACCTTTGGGCATTCACACCCCCACCACCACTGAAAGCTGGCACCACATTAACCTATCAATCAATGTGTAACTTCATCCCATCCCACCAACTATATAAGTCCTTAGAACAAAGGACTCTTGGTTCTTGGCCCACCAGGTGTCTGGCCATGTGTGCTTACCACCCTGGCTCTCGCCACCCCTGTGCTTGTCTCCCCAGCCTTTGGCTGTCCCTACTTTTAGTACCAATACCCTGCTTTGCCCTGAATCTATGCCTTTCACTCCTCCACCTTCACCTTAAATAGCCCTGTTTTCTTCCATGAATATACCTGCTTGTATGCTAATAGACTTGCTAATTTGTAATTCTTTACGGCATTGGCAAGAAGAACCAACTTCCTGGGAGTTTCTTCTGTAACACCAGCATGACCATAGCCAAGCTGCTGGACCTGGGAACCCCTCTTATTCTATATCCTAGGGATTTACATCTAAAAATCTGGCATTCCCTCCCACTGCAGTGGAAGGGATAGCTCTCTAGGCCACTGGGAGGTTAAAGGGCCACCACTTCCTCCTGGGAAAGAGCCAGAAGAGAATGTCTCTATTTATTGAAGGTTAGCATATGAAGAAGCACAGAGAACTGTGGACCCTGAGAAAGAAGGTGCCTACTAAAAAGGGATCCTGGTGTCTTAACTGGGTTCAACAAAACCCCCCAGAAATACAAACAAACATACAAAAAAACCCAGAGCCTAGCAGCCATTTCTATACAGGGGCCTCTCAGGAAAACCGCACTTCACAAAGAAGCCTACACTGAACTGCCTGTCTCTGCACTAAACTGTCTGCCTGCACTATGTTTCTGCCATCTCAGCCAGACCTTATAAAGGAGATCCTGCAATTCTATTTCAACCAATTGGACTGAGGCTTTCCTCATCCAATTGGAGTTGTACAGCTAATCCCATTAGTTTCTTCACCAACCAATCAGAGCAGCTCCATTCTTACCAATCAGCAAAGTGTCTTTTGTACCAATCAAACTGCAAGGATTGGGAGTTCCTATTTATATGAGGACAGAACAATCAGGGTGGGTTTTCTGTCTATTTAAGCCAGCTCCCCTCTTGCTTTGCACTGAAGGCTGAGCTGAAATACTAACAATGTCTCAAAGCACAGAGTGTAGCAGACCAGTGCATATAAGAGCAGACCAGCACAGAATGGAGAAGACCAGAGCACAGCAGAGCAGTACAGCACAGTACAAAGCAGACCTGTAGAGAGTAGAGCAGAGCAGACCAGAGCAGATCATTGAGCAGTACAGCATAGCTGTCTAGCCTGAGAGGCCCCTGGCTCCAGGGCCCCCTTATAGCTGAACTATATCGTAATTGAGGTGAATAGTTTCTTTCTTCACTGTATCCCAAATCAAGGTTCCTGTTGCAACGACTATTGGTTGACAGAACCTTAGTGAGTTGAGGTGGGGAATTCTCCCTCAGACTAGTGAGGCATAGTGGGAAATGCTGCCATGTCCTACCCTTTGTTTAAAACTCACTGAGAAAGTAGTGTGAGCAAGATGAGGATTAGTCAGGAAACCATATGATAAAACAAATAGTTTGAAGATTCAGAAATATTTCACTTAGAAAAGTGGTGTTTCAGAAGAGACATGATGTCCTGCTGACTATGTTTCAATATCAAAAGTGCCTTTTGGGGAAGGCCCCTCCCCTCACTATTCAAAAAGCATTGCCCTGAAGGCAGAATGATAACCATTGGGTGAAAATTGCCAGGAAACAGATTCATACTCAATAGAAAATTGCAAGGAAACAGATTTATACTCAATAGAAGAAATTTCTTCCAATTAATGCTGCAAAATAATAGAAAAGCTTGTTCTGTAAAGTGTTGGTAGCAAATTGACAATACTGCATGTTTGTATCAGGTTGAACCATATAAAATTTCTGATATTCAGCCTTTTTTTTTTTTTTTTTTACTTTTACCTTTTTTAAAATCCTCACCCGAGGATAATCCATTGATTCCAGAAGGAGTGGAAGGGAGAGAGAGAGAAATATAGAGAGACATCAATGTGAGAGAAACACCTATTAGTTGTCTCTAGTACATGCCCCAACCAGGGACAAAACCCACAACCCAGGCATGTGCCCTGACTGGGAATCAAATCCACAACCTTCCAGTTTATAAAACAATGCTCCAAGCACCCAAGCCACACCAGCTAGGCTCAACCACTTCTGACCTAATAAACCAATAATTTCATCTAGCTTTATTTACTGTTTTATCACTCCAGACCTGTTTTCAAACTTTTTAAATCACCTACACATTCTCACAAGATCTATTCCACCCCACTTCTTTAACAGGATTTTCTACCACCTCTCACTACTTCCCTTGGCCAGATTTCTTGCTGGTCCTCAATCCTTCTGCCTCAGGGTTGTTGCAGTGGCTGCTCCCTCTGCCTAGAATATTTTCCCCAAGCTTCTCTGCCCTCTTATCTTAGAGACTTTTTCTGACTACCCAATGTAAAATAGCATACCCCCTTTTCCCATAACCCTCACAATCTGCCTTACCTATTGTGTGTTTCTCCATAGCTTGCATCACTATCTGACATACTTTATTCGCTTATTGTCTCTTCTACTATCGGCAGTAAAAATAGCACCAGGTGGTAGACCAGTGGAGTCAGACTGGATCTTAGTTCAGCAACCTTGGTACTTGAGTTCTAGCTAAGAAAGAATTCAAAGCCAAGACTCAAACAACAAGAAGGTCATGGAGGTAGAAAAAGTGAGCTGTAAAAGAATTGGTAAAACAAATAGTTTGAAGAATCAGAAATACTTCACTTAGAAAAATGGTGTTTCAGAAGAGACGTGATATCCTGCCAACTATGTTTCAATATCAAAAGTGCCTTTTGGGGAAGGCCCCTCCCCTCACTATTCAGAAAGCATTGCCCTGAAGGCAGAATGATAGCCATTCTGGGACCTTTGTAACTTAGGAAACAAGTTACAAAGGCAAAATAAGGGCCCTTGGATCTTAGGAGAAAAAGTGAAGCAAGGAAAATGCATCTGGGGGAAGAGGGTGGGGAAAGGCATGGCTGAGCTGTGCTGTGTCCTCTGTCTTGAGGGTATTTATCTGGAGGTTTCAGAGGACAATCCTAATAGACTATCCTCAGCTTTCCAGGTGTGTCCTTTCAGGGTCATGGTCTCTACTGATTGGTCAGCACTGGGGCAGGGGTCATTAGTCAGTGTAGCTTGGTCCTGATGTCAGCCATGGCATTTCTTCTCTGGTTTTTCTGATTTTCTGGGACTGGAGCTAAAACACAATTGAGGCCTAGAGTTATCTCTAGGGGTTAATATTAAGGGCTATTTTTTGGTCCCCTTGTTTGTTTCCCCTCTAAGAAGGTCTAACCCACATGACTAGTGACATGCCAGAGGAGAACAAGTCAGGGGGAGGGTTTGAGCTGCATGACCAGCCATATGAAAGGCCAAGGGGTCTAAACCTCATGATCGGGGATATGCTAGGGGAGGAAAAGTCACCCTGGGTGGCAAGGTTCTTGTTTTCTCAGTTTTGCCTGTTGCTAGGCACTCAGGGCTCTCCTCCATCTTTCTTGTTCGGCTCATGCCTGTCTAACTGCCTACAATACCACCATTGTAGTGTAAGTGGCATGAGAGCAGGGACTTTGTGTTTTTTCTGATGCAACCTCAGAGTTTGGAATAGGACCAGACACATAGTAAATGTTCAATTAAGTTTTTTGGCATGAATAAAAAAATGATTTTCATTAATAAGGAAACGGAGCAGCAGAGAAGTCAAATAATTTTCCCAAAGGTACAGATGTGGTGCCTGAAGAAACTAGGGAAGCCCAAACATTCAGGTTCCAAATTCAAGACTTCATAAAAAGACACCCTGCTGTCCCATTCCTTGATGTTGTTGATGCAAAGCCCATTTGTCTCTGAGGCAGAAGATGAGCTTCTACATTGGGTCCTTAGACCAGATGGCCCCAGAGGTGCCTTCAGTTTTTGAAATTGTATCCATAGTTAAGCATCTATTTTAGTGATGTCTCTGAAAAGAAAAGGTTTTGGTTATCCCTCAGTCTACAGCATGACTGAGGTGCCAGACCAGGAATATTGACATGATATTGTTTAAAAAGAATTCCCAACCAGTGTCCTTTGGGGAAGTGAAACATTAATGTGAGACTCAAAATATGAAATATTCCCCAGTTTGCAAATGAATGCAGAAGAAAACAAAGATAAAGCCCCTTGGTTCAATTCCAAGAGGTGATGGCTCTTCTCTCCCCAGAAGATTGCCTGTATAGCTAATTACAATGAGTAAAGGAAATGGAAAATGAGTGTCAATGAGTAAAAGAAATGGAAAAGTAAGTGTCGTTGAAGCGATCTTTCTTCTTCCCAAGAACCCTGGTTTGCTAAGAGCTGGTCATTTGCTTTTAGAACCCTGGGGGTTGGAAAGATGGGCTCTCTTGTGCCCAGCTGGATGGCCACATAATCCAAAGATGAGGTCGCTACTAGAGCTTCTAGTGTATAGTGAGTGTGTGTAGGGGTGGGGACATGATTGTGGCAGCCAGCTGTGTGGTGTGAAATGCTGCAGAGAATGGGGATGGGTTGTGGGAGGAGTGATACAAAGTGTTTATAGACCAAAGTAATCAACTCACATTTGAATAGCATTTAGTAGTTTACAATGGGCACTTGTAAATCTCATCTCCTTGAGTACTCACATTTTACAGACAAAAAAAAGTAGCTCACAAAGGTGTGCTGACCTGCCCTGAATCATGAAGTTTCACTATAAACTGCTGGGGTTTTAACCAGATTTCATGCTCTTTTCATAACGCCCGGACAATTGTTGACATCTTTCATGACATCTCTAAGGAAAGGGGCAAAGGGGAAGGGGCAAATGCCCACTGTCCCCCTTTCTCCAGGCTCATACAAATTAATATATATATATATATATATCGAGTGTTCATGTACTAGTGTTGCCAGTGGAAATGGAGTCCTTTTATGGAGTTGTGAGAAAAGCATTTCCAGGGACCTGTGACTGCTCCTAGGTTGCTAATGTCTCATCTCCATCCATCCTGCTATGGAAAAATTCCAGCCTTGTCTTCATCAAGTACAGAAGACAAGGCCAGGGTCCAAAAATTCTGTGCCATCAGTTCAATCCACATCAAAGCTTAGTCCAGTTTACCCTTTGTCCCTGTCCAGCTAGCATAGTCTCTGTTCCTGACGACACTCCAGATGATCCTGCATTGCCATACCAGTCTCATGTTTGGAGCCTGCACTTGGAATTTGTGCACCTGCTGGGCCCAATGGCAGCTGCTAGGCCAGTAGTATGGCTCCTAGAGAGAAAGAGTGCATGATAGCAGAAGTGCAAAATGGACAAATGAGTATTGAGAGGAAGGGAGAGAGAAAGACGGAGAACTTGTTTTTGTTTGGATTACATTGTTACCTCAGGCTTTGAAAGGACCACATGCTCTTTCAAAATAACTAATCAACTTCCCAGTTCTTCATGGGTTTACATTGGGTCCTCCCCCTAACCAATGCATTATCTAAATATTCTGGGGTTCTGTGTCCTTTATCCAATCTGATCCTTTTCCCAGGCTAGAGAGACAGGTCTTTATGGTTGCCACCTTAGCTTCTAATGCACAAGCACCCATAGTGGAAGCACCTTCCCCTGTGCCATCTTAGATTCTATTGTACATGAGCCTAGCAGAAGAATTTCTCCTCTTCTCCCCAGTAATCTTGTACCAGGCCAGTAGTTCCCAGAGAGACTCTTCCTGCCATTAGGAGATTGCTCAGGGATTGCCCAAGGGTTAAGTCTTGAGGGCAGAGGATGCAGTGGTCTCCTGGAGCATGTGAATGAGCCTGTGAATGCTATAGCTGTCTAGTGAAGCAGGCCCGATATTTGATTCAGCTTCCTAGTTTATTAGGCTTAACATTTGTTTCAACTCCCTAGTTTACTATACTTAGTATCTAATTCCCTTTGCTCCATTCCTTTATTAATATCTAGCTACCTAAGCAAACACTAAAAACTCTGCTAAACATTTTATATGGGATAGGACCTATTATTAGTTCATTTCACAGAGGAGAAAAGTGAGATGTAGAAAGGAAAAGTAATTTACTTAAGGTCAGGTAGCAGCAAATGGTGAAGCTCCATATTAATCAGGATACATTATGTTCCAATAACAAACAGCTCCAAAATTTAAATATTTTAACAAAACAAAGATTCATTTCTTCCTCAAACTGTTGGTGGTAAGAATGGCACCGGTTCTTAGACCAGTGGAGTCAGACTGGACCTTGGTTCAGCAACCTTGGTACTTGAGTTCTGGCTAAGAAAAAATTCAGAGCCAAGACTCAAACTATAAGATAAATTTTATTTAGAACGTCACAGAGGTAGAGGAAGTGAGTAGTAGAAGAAATAAGCTCAGGAAATAAGTTACAGAGGCAAAAGAAGGGCCCCTTGGAGTTTAGGAAAAAGAAGGGTAAAAGTAACAGCCTTGAGAGGGTAAGGGGAGGGGAACAGGAGAGGTGCAGACATGCTCCCAAGAGGGAGAGGACTCTGGGTCCTCTGGACTAACGGCTTTTAAGGGTGATTTTAGGGGAGGTCCCAAGTGAGGATCTTAATAGCATATTCATCAGCTTTCCAGGTGTGTCCTTTGGGCAGTGGGACACAGGGTCCTGATGTCAGCCATAGCATTATTTATCTGCTTTTGCTCCTCTTCTGGGCCTACAGCTGAAACACAACTGAGGCCTAGATATATTTGATATGGGTCAGAACCTCATTGTCCTCGGGCTTAGTGCTTAAGGGCTGTTCTCTAGCCCCCATTCATTCCTCCTCTAAGGAGATATAATCTGCATGACTAGCAATGTGCCAGGAGAGAAAGGGCAGGGGAAGGTCCAAATCACATGACCAGCATATGAAAAGTCAGGGAGTCTAAACCACATGACCAGCAATATGCTAGCAGAGGAAAGGTTATTACCCTGAGGGCAAGGTCCTTGTTTCCCCAGTTTTACCCATTGTTAGGCACCCAGAAATTTCTGCCCTGGTAACCTTCTGTACTTGGCCCATTTTCCTTGCTCCACTCATGTCTGTCTAACTGCCTACTGCAAAACTACATATTCATAGTGGTTTGGGGGGGGGGGTCTGTTTCGCACAATCACTCGCCCAGGCAGAGAGGAACTCCACCATTATGAAGCTTTACCACCTGGAATAAATGAGCTCCTGTCATTATGGGGAAGAGCAGGAAGGTCTCACACTAGCAATTAAATGCTTTGGTCTGGAAATAACATTACTTCTGTTTATAGTACATTGACCAAAACTAGTCAGGTAGGACTTTCCTAACAGCTAGGGGACTCCAAAAGAAAGAACCCAAAATTAATAAGTATTGGCAATAATGTCTATCAGCTTGGCAGACTGACTTGAGAGTCAATGCCTTTAATCACCATGCTATACCATTTCATCAAGCATGTAACTCCTAGGTTAAATTCCCTTTATAATTGCATTTATGGGTTTGTTTCCCTTCCTTTTTCCTCACTTCATCCCTCCATTTCTCCAGCACGTACTGAGCAACTAACTACATGCCAGACACTCCATTGAATGATGAGGATATTAAAATAAATGATACGTGAGCTCTGCTTTTAAGTGCCCTTATTTTAAGAAGAAAGTGCTAATGAGTGATATGCAAAACCCTGTGATACAAAGCAGTTACATGAGGTCAGCAACATTCAGCCCACCTGTCCTGGGATTTCTCAAGAGGGAGAGAGTGAGTAAATAATGTCAGGCAAGGTTTCCTGGAGGAGATAACTAGCCTTTGAGTAAGGTAGGTAAAATTTGGAAGTGAGAAGGTAAAAAAGGACATGGGTATTCTGGAAAAAGTGTGTACAAAAGCACAGAGGGTCAGGAAACTGCAAGGGTGTACTCCAAAGTACAATTCCATTTGGTTGTGTTGAAATGCTGAATAGGGGAAAGGGAAGGTTGAATGATTAGATCCTTTACGAACTAATGCTTCTTGGGGACTTTGAACTTTCATGCTTTGGTGGTAAAGTGCAGCAGGAGTGTGTCTGTGCCTATGGCAAGAGCTCCTTTTGTGAGGCAGACCGACAAGGGAGTGGCTTAGTGATAAAGGGGCCGTTGGTGTCATTACTTATGTTCAGTCTAGGGTGACATAAGGGAGGAGCTTGGGCCCCTGGCAGAAGAGACCTAATAAAGGGTACAAGCTCCTATGGTCTGTTTTATGCCTAGAGAAGAGAGTGGGTTTGGTTCCTTGGAGCCTTGTGTGGTGCCCTATAAAGCTCACAGACATGTCCTATAGTGCTTGCTGGTGCTGTGCTGAGCTCTGGGGATGCAGTGAGGAATAAAATGTATCCCAAGTGGGCACAGCACAGGAAGCATCCTATCTAACACTACATGGCTTAACAGAATAGTCCAGGGTCACCATGTTTGCACAAACTTGCTAATTCTCTTTATTTTCCCCCTACCCTATTCTATTTGCTTTTGGATCCCAACTATCATGCCATGTTTTACTTGTGCCAGTTCAACTTACCTGGCTACAGCCTCAAGATTGACCCTGCACCTGGCCCTCTTTCTCAACCAGGTTGGACTTGCCTTAGGCTACCTACAAGCTCTTGTCCTGGAAATAGGCCTCCAAATTGCAGCCCCTACTGCTCCCTGTCTCTCCCTCCATAGTAGCTCTGGGATATTACTCCCAACCTTCTTGGAAATGGGTTGTATTACCTTTATTTTTTTCAACCGTTACATCTCTGTCCTATGTCCAATGTCCTATGTGTACAAAAAGGCTACTGTCAACGTCTTTTAGTTTGGTTTGTTGTTAATTAGATGAGAAAAACAATGAACAGTTATAAACACTTGTATCTCTCTATTGATTTTTGGCATTCAAAAATGTTATCTGCAAATATTTTTCCAATTTTCCTCGAGCACTCCTGTGAAATGAGCAAAGAGAAATCCTTGCAATCTCTACCAAAATAAAATTTAGAATTTCTTAGCAGAATGGTCTCTGTGTATACACCATTTTTTTGTTTGTTTGTTTCATTTTGTTTCACTACAAGTTCAAAGGTTGATACCTGATAACTTTGCTTTCCCCCCAAACCATTGCATTTTAATAAATGAACCCCATCTTGCTCCCACCCCTACTCCCAAATCCTTTGGAATCTGGATCTCAGATTCAGTCTCACCCCTTCCCATCGCCACAATCAGATGTGGCATAGGACATTTGGATGCTGTGTTCCAAAAGAATGGAAGTTTGAGCTGTTTGTCCATGGTCAGGGTTCTACAACAGTCACAAACTGGTGAATAAAATGTGCTTGTCCCTTGGCCTGGAGATGACACAAATAATGTTTGCAATATTAATCCCAAAATATCCTATCTTTTTCCCAAATTTGGACCATTTCACCCCAAATCAGGCAACCCTTTAAGTAACTAGAGCTATTCCTACATTAATAACACAAAACATGGTGGTTTTTGGAACATTTATATTTATATATATAAAAATTAAATATATATAATATATAGTGTTTGAGACTAAAAATATAATACATAATATTTAAAAAAGGAAAATGAAAAAAGGCAGAATAGCAAAAGCTGTGAACGACACACATATACACATTGCTAAAAACTACAATGGTCTGTCCTAACAAAATATTTCTCTCTTCTAATTAATTATCACCATGGATCCATTCATTATTGGGATTTGGGTGGAGAAAATTCAATTGGAGCCAGAAATGGAGGTTATAATTCCAAGAGTAGTTGGAGTAGAAAATGTAACCACAGGGAGCCTTTGGTCTCTTTCTGGTGAAAGTGGAAGCAGCCAAGTCTTCTGAGTCACTATTGCTAACAATAGTGAGAGTTTGATTGTATTGGTACTTTGGCTGCTCTATCCCCAGGGTTGGGGGTATTTGCAGAGGCAGCATCTAAAGATCTCCAGAAATTAACAGAAGAGTTCATGGCCCACTAACACTTGACAAGGCAACTGGTTGGGGCCATCAAAAAGCCAGGAGCAGGGGGCAGAATCGTAAGAATGATAGTTATATGCAAATACAGCTATTTTTTTAAGGGCAGGCTTGTACAAGAACCCCCCAGTATACAGAGCAAATATTTCTCCAGGAACAGGACCTGGAGCTCCTCACAGTGATGCTAGAAAACGGGATTCTGCCCTTCCGTCCATCTCCCAATCCACACATATTTCTGTCCTCTCCACCAGCCCAGAGGTGGAATGTCAGAATCAAGCTGATAAAGGTGAGGCCTTTCAGAAAGAGGCTGGCCTTCAGGAAAGGAGAGATAATGGGTAATGGGGTGGGGCGGGTGTGCAGAGAAGGGAATGGGATGTTTAAATGCTAATTTTATAGACTCTTCACAAAAATAAATGCCTTTCCAATTATAGCCCTGGGTCTGTGCACATGAGTGTTCCATTTTCACTTCCTCAGTGGTCCCTCTAAGGTCAGGAGCTTCTCTAATGCCTTTCAGGTGATCCCCTCAACATGCAGCACTAAAATGGCAGAGAAGCCAGGGTTTCTGAGGCTGGGGTGGCCTTGGTAGTGCAGCAGTGGGGACATATTGTCCACACAACAAAAAGAGTCAGTGACTGGGCCAGTTTAGTCTAACTGGTGTCTTGGCTTTAACATAATTTTCTTTAACCCCTATATTGACAGACCACCTCATTCCATTTTAAGGAGCCCAGGACTTGTGGCTCCTGATAGAGCTCCAACTGGTTAATGACAGGGCACAAGGGCAAAGAGATTCCCGGCCAGTGTGCTCCATCCTGTAAAGCAGAAAGGCTGCCCTCAAAGTGATGAGGGAAGTAGCTACTGCTGGGATAAGAAGACACAATATCTGGAGACAGGGTGGTCAAACTAACCATTTTCATCCCAAGCAAAACATTTGTAAGGAAATAGCACTGATCCCTGGTCACTTTCCTTCCTGACTTGAGGTTTTTGCTTAATTCAAACTCTGTGGTAGGCTTTGAGGGATCTAGGATTTAGGACGCAGGCTAGGCCCTCCACAAAGAAACAATGGCTCACCCAGAATCATAGAACCCTTCAAAATCTATAGTTTATGTCAGAACTGCTGAATCTATCTACTCTTCCTACATGCTTCTTCACAGAGGGACCAGCTGTAGTCATGCCTTGCCTTCTGGCTTAAAACACCTTACCTTGAAGGCTTGTCCTAGTTAAGTGGTCCCTAGCCAGGAAAATGATCCTGAGGACCGGGGTGGCAGGTGGCTACTCCCATTTGTCACCATGGAAGTTGGATACACACTGAAGGAGTCACCCTGCCCTTCTTGGCCATGACGCCCTTGCAAAACTATTAGAATTCTGAGTGGGGAGCAGTACAGTTACCCAATGGTCAAAGGATAACCCCACATCAATTTTGTTGAGGTTTAAGGTATGCTTTTTGTTGCTGTTTAGGGTCAAGGGGTTCCTAGTGGACATTCTTTCACAATACTTCTGACAAGATAATGAAACCAGTGGTGAAAGCTTCTTTCAAAGGAACATTTCAACTCCTTCATCCCTCAGTTTACTGTTCTCAACTCCTTGCCAGTGATGGCCAGGATGTTCCACTTCACCAAATGAATAGAAAATGAGCACAATAATTCTCAGTTTGTGCAACCCTTATCCCTCATTTTACAGGCCAGAAAATCAAAGGAAATGAAGTGATGAGGCCAAGGTCACTCAGCAAACAACTTCAGAATGGGGTCCCAGGTTTCCTGACTGCTAACCTCTTGCTTGAAACAAGATAGTCAAAGGTGGTCAGGACAACTAAGGTAACCACGTCAAGTACTGAGGCACCATACTGGAGGACTACAGCTTTAGACAACAAAGGTTCAAGGGCACCTTCCACTCCCCAGAAAAATGGTTTCATTTGGACTAACTGGCAGGTCCCAATTCAGATTCTGATTGGGCCAGAGTGCCAGTTGCAGTGAACAGAGATGGCCTTGGTGGCTGATGTCTCCCTGTGCCTTGCATGGCAAAGCTTGCTTGATACCCAGAAGGCCCCAATTAAGGTGTTAAGAAACAGAGAACAGTGCAGTAACTCTATATCGTGGCTCAGAAAACTAATGGTTCCTACAACATCAGCTGAGTTACCTAGTAACCTTGGGCCCCCTCTTCTCCATCGTTTCAACAGAATAGGCCCAACACTTAACCAAAATGGGGGAAATAAGAGAATCTGACCAAACCCTGAACAAAAATGAGTTTTGAAATATTTGTTTAGATTTTATGTGGATTACGCATGGCTTCTGGTTCCTGCGAAAATAATCAAAATATACATGAATATGTCCCCAGAGGAATCTGCATCCTTAACAAGCCACTTAACATCCACTGAGCTTACATAAAAGGATTGCACAGGGAGGTGTCAACTTCCAGGGGTGGATATGGGTAGGATCCTGGATCATGTTTCGAAAAGCGTAGGTCCATGGGGCTCTAGCCCCTTGAGGCAGCTGTGAGGCCAGAGATGGAGCTACTTTATTCCTGGGCATTAGCTGATTCTTACCAACTGGGGAGTGACAAAGAATGTCACCCCACAGACCCATTTGAAAAGGTGGTGATGGCCTTTGGCTGATGAGTGTTTAACTCATTAAAGTGAATATGACTAATGAAAGGTGACCATGAGAAAGGGTGACATGTATTCTGGACATGACACAGAAGGCCTCACCTGTGTTGTCAGGACTGAGTGAATCAGGAATGCACTCTAGACCCTGCTTCTCGGGAAGGAGAGGCCAGGCATGGATTCTCTTTGTAGCACTGGTTCTCTTTGGTTAGCAGGTGGTGGCTGAGAAAGGCCATGGGAATGTGTGTGTGCATGTGTGCATACATGTGGGGATGGTGTCAGTATGGACCATGGCTGCCTGCAGTGCCCTCTGTACCACCTTACCCAGTCAGTCTGCACTTCCTCTTACCAGGCCCTCTCACCAGTCTGTTCCCTAAACTTTGTAACACTTGTCAGAGTGTCTGGGGCTCACAATACCCACTCCCTGCAAAGTCTTCAACACAGGGCTGGTCAACAAGGCTCAAGGCACTGCAAAAAGGGTGAATACGATTGACAAAAGAGAAAAAAAGGACTTAAACAAAACTCACGTAAAGAGCACCTCTCCCATGCTCCCTGGAAGGTGGCCTCTAGGGGTAGTGCAGGGTGTCTGAGAGCCAGATCCCCACCCTAAGCCTGCCAGAGCCCAACTGCAAGAAGGTCTCACCACCTGAATGTTTAAAAATGGATTCAAAGTGCTTGGCAATTGAAAAAGTAATGGAAGGTGTTAGGAATCTGGTGAAAAACATGTGCCCCTCCTTTCCTTTCCATTGGAAATTATATTTGGGTGGGAGAATCCCTACTGCTTTATTATTTATTTTCCAAATGAGGTTTTCATTTTATTCTTTGATAAATAGCCTATAGTACCCCTACCCTTTTATCTACAACTCCTCAGGCAAGCTCCAGAGTTCAAATAAGTTAAGTGAGGCAGATTGGGGAGAGAATGGGGTTTGGGTAGGCTCCCCTAGTATGGGTTCTGAAAAGTGCTAGGTAATACACAGCTGTCTTGCTGGTGAATTGGGACATGATTCCTAGCCTTTCCTTCTTCCACCATGACCTTCTGACTTATCTGGCTAGCCTAGCATAAAGGAGAAGGAAAGGGGATAGAGATAATGGAGACATCTGGATCCCCCTGCAGACTGACAGATAGGTAGGTATCCATAATGGGCAGCCAGGATGACTGGCATTTTAATCTCAGCTGAATGAGGGCTGGATTTGAACTCAGTGCCAGGCTGTTCTGTAGACAAAGATAGAATAAGGTCCCTTCTGCAGTCCTGAGGAAGGAGAGATGTACCAGGCTATCAAGGCAGATAAGAGAGGGACTGTCCAGGCCATCCTGTTTCCATCTGTATGTGCCATAGCCACTCAGCCCTACACTTCTGTCTCCTAGGCCAAAGCCTATCCATTCCCACATGAATCCCCCATCCACTTATGGGAGACCACAGGGGTAGGATAGAAAGGGAATGCTAAAAGTGCCCTCTCTGCTGTCCATAACCTTCACTTTTCCCATCCCCAGATGCAAGTGCAGGTCAGAACACACACATCCTCTTGAAGAAGAGGGAAGGGCAGGCCCAGGAGGCTGAGGCATGCATACAGCACCACTCTTGGATGGGATGTTTCTAGGAGACTTATTTCCCACCTGCCATGGCAGGAGGAGGAAGGTTGGTTGGGGACAGGAGCAATGAGCAACGCACGCCCCTGAATATCAGGGAACAGCTTCTCCTCTGCCCCGCAGAGATGCCCCAGCTAGGCTCTGGCCCCTACACATGAGTCTGCATGCGCTGCTGGAAGCGCTGGCCATAGTCCGAGTGCTGGGATGTGTAGGAGAATCGGGTGGCTGTGGTGTACTTGCCAATAGGGTCATATGCCTCGAACTGGGTCCGCTCCAGGGCAGAAGGTGGGGCTTGGGGGTAACCCAATCGATAGGTGGGGTACCCTGCAGCCCCAGGGAAGGGATGGGAGCTGAACTTCTCATAGTTCTCGTAGGACAGCTGGCTGGTTGTGTCGGTGCCAGCTGGGGTAGCTGGGCCAGGGGCTGTGGGCTCTGGGCCATAATCGGAGGCTGGGGCCCGGCTGTAGGTGTTGAGCTGGGCATAGCCGCTGGAGTGAGAGAGACGGGAAGAGGGGCGGCCTTCGAAGCGGGCAGGGCCGGGGGCACGGTAGTCAGCATAGAGTACTGCCCTGGAAGAGGGTCGGTCTTCATGGGCACGCACGTTGTAGTAGCCATTGGTGGGGTCCTGGGTCAATGAGAGAAGATAATGGAGGAGGGAACACCCTCTAGTGGGAGTCGGGAGGGGGGTCAAAACTCACATGGCCCTCAGGGCTCTGCCTTGGGTTCCCAGCCAACCTTTCCACCTCCTTTGCTCCTTCAGGAAATCTCCTGACCTTTTCTCTCTAACCTGCCCTCCACTCCATAATCAAGCCCTCAGAACACTACACTCCAGCCCAGCCCTTGTGCCCTTGCCCCTTCCCCCTTTCCCACCTTCATCTCATACTCCTCCCGGGTGTCAATGGTATCACAGCGCAGGTCCTGCTTCAGGTCCACATCATCCTTGAAGGACTGCAGAGCAGCAGGTGTGGGGCATTAGGAGACTGAAATCCTACTCTTATACCCTACAAACCCCACCCCCACCCCCAGAGAACATCAAACAGGAAGGGTCTGGGGTCATGGGCAGTCTTGAGTTCTGTATCCTCTTCCAGCGAAGACTCTGGAATGTAATGGGAAGAAACCAGAGACCTGGATTCTAGCACCCATTTTGTAACTAACACAACGTGACCTTGGATATGTTGCTGCCCCTCTCTGGGATCCAGCAATGAGGTAGTTGGATGTGAAAAATTCTAGGGGTTTCCAATTCCGACTCTATGTAGGAAAAGGATAGGACAAAGACAGCCTATGGAGGCCCCACCTATCTATCCTCTGCTGGAGGAAAACAAGACTGGGAGTATGCACGTGTATGTACACATGCACATGTGTGTCAGTGTGTGCATGCATGTAAGCATGTAGGAATGTGTGTGAGCATGTGGGTGTGTGGCAGGACCAAAGTAAGCTGACTGAGGGAGGAGAGAGTGACAGTGGTTATTAGAGAACTGAGCTAGAGCCAGTCCCAAGAGTGTGAAGACAGGAGTGGGCCAGGGAGGAGCAGGACCCTTACTGAGTAGATGGCTTTCATGACTCGAGTCGCTGTGGAGACGCTGGCAGTATCGTCATCCCGGTCCGAATGCATTGTGAGTGGTTCACGGTTCACTGTTTCCACCTTGATGTCCAGTTTCCTTAGGGTCACATCCTTGCGACCTGGGACAGGGGGAGGAAGTCTGGATGCTTTCTGCCAGCCTCTGCAGTGGGTTGTTTCTGGACCTACCTTGGCTGGGACGTGCAACTGCCACCCCCCTGGCCCCTCTGAGGCCCTGCCTGCTGGGGGCCCTGTAAACGGTGAGGGAGGGCTGTGGCCCATGGAGTCCATACTCACTGCCTTTGCGGCGCCGGTAGAGGAAGAACACCAAGGTAATAAAGAAGAAGGTGAGCAGGATGCCCGCACCGATGGTGGCCCCAGCGATGATGCCCACAGGTAACACCTCTTCAGATGAGGAAAGAAAGAAGGTGGTAAGGAGGGAGATACCCTGGGGGTCTGAGCTCAGTGTAGGCTGAAGAACAGTCTTGCCAAAGGCCACAAGCTTCAATGGCATCTCTTGATTGTGTCCAGGGTTGGTTTAAGTCAAAGTGGGGTTTGAGAGGAAGGTCTGCACTGTGTTTGGGTTTGGGCCTGAGCTTAAGCCTGATCAGAGTGGAGGTCATGGTGATGTGTCATCCTAGCCATTGGAGCACCAACTTGACTCTGGCCTTGGTGATCCATCTGTCCCTTTCCTGTAGCCCACCTTCCTGTGAGGCTTGGTATCTCTTTCCTGGGCTTGACCTATTTGAGGTCAGCTGTCTCCAAACTCTCTGATTTGCCTATGTTTTCTGACCTCTTTTATCACCTGCCCCAGCCACACCATTGTGAAGACCCCATCTACACATACCCAACCAGGACTCCAACAGTCCACCTTGGCTCCCGCTGCTCCCCAAAGCTGGGAAGGACCTGAGACTCTTGCCTCCAGTTTTCATTCCCTTCCTGGAAGTCTGAATTGATCAGATCTGTGTAAAGGGTCTTCCCTTGCAAAAAGCCTTGCCTGCTGAGATCTGTCTTACTCTATCTACTCTCTTCTTCCACATCACCCCCTTCCTGGCACCCTCAGCTAAGACAGAATTGATGGATCCTCAGTTATTTTCCTTTATCTCCCGTGTCAAATGGCTAGTTCAAAAAAAAGTCAAACATAATGCTGCTTTTGTCATATTAGAAGTGTCTTAGGGAAGGGAATATATGTCTCCTATCAGACAAAGAATTCTTGAAGAGGTGGGGAACCAAAACTTACTGGGCATCTATTATATGCCAAGTATTTTATAAATATTCTCTTGTGTAATCCTCACACGAACCCAGTGAGGTAGGTAATGTTATTCCCTTTCACAGATCACTTGACATTTCTTCAACTGAAGTCATTTGCTGCCACTGTGTTAAGTTCCTCCATTAAACTGAGGTTCCTATAGGGCCATGTTCACATTGGTATCCCCTAGGGCAGGGCCTGACATATAGCAGATGCACAATAAATGTTTAAAAAAGCAAGCGGATTTCCCAAGCTAAGCAACAAGGCCAGGTTCTAGTGGGGAGGCCCAAGACAGAGTTGTCTCCCTCTGAGCTGGCCCCTAGGCCACCCTGCTCCCTGGCTACCAGCCAGCACTTCTGTCACCTCTCTCTTCCAGCTGGATGATGGCCGTGCCTGGCCCAAAGCTGTTCCAGGCAGTGCAGTTATAGTGGGTCTGAAAGTCAGCCTCCATGACGTTGTTGATGGTTAGTGTGGACAGCACCCCGCTGCCTGAGTTGGTCCTCTCCACTGTATAGCGTTCCAGGGTCCCCACCTCCAGAAAGTTCTCCTTCCATGCCCAAGCCTGCGGTGGGAAGGGCAGGGGGTGGTAAGAAAGGGTCAGGTGGCAGGAACACCTGACCCATCCTCAATACATTTTTACCACATATGCCTGTGTATCCCTAAGTACAATCCAACACCCTCTGCAACAAATCTAAGCCACAGCTACTTCCTCAAACCTTGTCATTGAACTTCAATCTAGAAGAAGCAGTGGCTCCCAAACATGACTGAGATACATGCCAGAAACATTCAGATATATCCAGGGACATTTTTTTAAATGCCAATTCTTGGGACTTATCTCCTAAATAGGAATCTCCCAGGAGAGGCTCAATTATTTAAAAATCTCTATTTTTATAATAATCTCATGCAATGTGGGTATAGCTGGTCCAATGAACCAACATTTGGGAACCCCCAATGTTGTAGAAAAATTCCTGGATGGGGGAGTCATGAACACTGGGTGCCATGCCTGGATCTCCCTTCCAGTCCCTGTGTGGCTTTCATTTCCCTGTTTGGGTCTCTGTTTCCTCATCTGTAAAGTGAGAGGACCAGACTAACTAACGATCAACGTTTCTTTCACATAAGTCAATCTTAAATCTTAGCTTTAGCTGACCCAGAGGCGGCCCCACACAAACCTGCCCAGCTGGTTCTGGAGACCCAGCCACAGACTCTCATAGCAGTGAGGAGTTATCACTGCAGAGGGGTATCCCAGGCTCTTTCACCCCTGACCTCCAGGAAGTCAGCCCCTATTTGAGACCCCTCCCTCTAAGTAGAGGCTGAGGAGTGGGTAATGGCTGAACACTGGCTCCTTTCCTGGATTAGCTATCCTCGCTCTGCAATCAAAGTCCCTGGGAGCCAAGTCCCTCTCTGTCTGGGCAGCTGTGGTAATGAAGTGTCCCTGAGCACCTCTGCAATCAGCCAAATGGTTATTAAATGTGATGAGGGGTTTGATGGTTAATGGTTATAGAAGGAAGTAATGGTTCCTTCTATGATTCCTGAAGGGAAGAGGAGAGAGCAGTGAGGGAGCTGAGAAAGAGGAAGACAGAACAGAGGATAGAGGGGCATGGGACAGGGTGGGAAGGAGAACTGATGGAGTAGAGCTGAGAGGAAGAAGGAAGAGGAAGGGGCAAGGAAAAGATCAGGAGGAAAGGCAAGGAGATGATGGAGAAGAGAGAGCATGAGTGTTAGCCTCGGGAACTAACAATGAATACAATGAGGGGCTCCCTTGGGCCGTCCTCACCTGCTGTTACTATTGTCACAGTAACCCTGTTAGGGCAGGATCACTGCCCTCATTTTATGGATGAGGACACTGAGGTTCAAAATACTATGTAATTTGCTCAGGGTCAAGGAAAGGGCCAGAGGGACAGAAAGTTGGAGGATTATAAGTAGAGACAAGTAGGAGCATAGACAGAGAAAATAGGAGGGGACTGAGCTCGAATAGAGAAGTATGTGACTGGTTCTCCTCACACCCTATGCCAGTCCCAGCACTCACAATGCGGTCTGGGGGTGGCGTGCTCCCGATGAAACATTCCACCTTGCCACCGTCACCCCTAACAGCATACTGCACTGCCTCGCTGGAGATAATGGGGGGCCCTGCAAGCAGAAGATTCAATCAAGGTCAGCTGGAACTTACAGTGCCTGCCCACCCAGGTCTAGCCCCTCTTAGGTCACTTACCATTCACATAAAGTGGCACCTCCCTCTCAGCCACTCCTATGCGAGGCACAATGGCCCGGCAGGTGTAGGTGCCAGCATCTGCCTGGGTCACCGACTTCAACAGCAGCTGGTTGCTGTTACTCAGTACCTGGGCAGAGAGAGCAGCCTCGGGTGGGGAGCCAGGAGGCCTGGGCCCCTAGGTCCATGTGGGCCCCGTAATGAATGTATTGGAAAGAAAGCAGGAAGGGCCACAAGTGAATTCCCAGAAGGAAAATAGGGTCTTGAGTCCCTCTGGTCCCTCCCTTGACTCTAAAACAGGTTGGCATTTAAACACACCAACTCTGCATGAGACAGGTGGGCCAGAGGGCAGGTGAGATCACAGAGGATGCAGTCTCTTTGGATGATTTGTTCTAGTGAAAATTTCACCCTGAAAACCCTCTTCCTGCCCTAAATGTTTTATGCAGGTCTCTGTAGTGCTGTAGAATTCAACCTTTTCCTCTTTAGTGACCCATTCCAGCTCCTCTACCTTCCTAGGTATCATTCATTCCCATCTCTTGCTATCCCAGCACCTCCACCCAGGCTCTCTTCCCTCCTTCCACACATAGGTCAGCAAATCCATCCCACTGCCACTAAACTGGCCAACTATTCTTCAAGGAGTGTGGGGGTTAATCTCAAGCACTGTCCTTGTCCTCCAAATGCCAAGACTCTAAAAATATCCAAGGTTCAACTTGAAAACTAATGCTGTACCTCCCTTGACTCCTCCCTCACTGGTGTCTAAGCTCTTTCCTCCCAGCACCTAGGAGAGGCAGCAAATGTCTTACCATGTTTGAGTCCTTTTTGGTCCAGGTGAGGGTGAGGGGGGGATTCCCAACCCAGACACATGTGAGAGTCACATCAGAGCCAATGTCTGTAGTCGTAGGTTTAGGGTCAACTACAATCCGAGGGGCAACTGAGGTAGAAGGGAGCATCTTGTTAGGGTCTCAGTATTATTGGGGTCAGCTCCAACTGACCTTCTCTCTCTCTCCTGTCCTTCCTGTGTCTATTCCCCATCTCCTCAGCTTCATGGAGCCTACCCAACTCCACCCCAGGCCCTTCTGCTCCCATGTCCCACCCCTGCCCTCAGTCCCTGCCCCTGTACTTGCAGTGACTCACAGTGGACATTTACTAAGGTGCTGACATTGGTGCTGCCCACTTTGTTGTAAACCTCACAGGACACAGGCTCCGTGAAGAAGGAATAATCAACATTTGTCTCATAGCGACTGTCATGGGCATCTTCAATCAAAAAGCCCCCCTTGGCCCATCTGAGGGAGAAGGCAATACAGGAGTTAGGGCTTGGAGTCCTCTCACACACATCCAGGGGCACTGCCCTCCTTAGTACCCTTCCCAGAGTGCTCCCAGACCCTGCTTCTCACACCTGTAGCCCAGGATCTCAGGATTGGCCGTGGCCTGGCATGTAAAGACAACACGCTCGCCCTCTTGCACCGTCTGTGGCTCAATGGACAGGGTCACCATAGGAGGGTCTGCAAAGCAGGGGACAGGGAGTCAGGGTCTTTTCTGTACCCCAGGTTTCATTTTCTCTCCTTAGCACATACACTTGGACACTACCACTGTGCAGTAGTCTGGGAATTTGAGTTTGCAGTGGACCAGCTCCAATAAATATACCTGTCTTCCTCATCTTCACTCCATGGATCTAGGGGGCTGTTTAGGGTGATGATCAAGGATGATACCAAAGGAACAAATTAGTCAATCAGTGTAAAGGCCAATGGTGGCCACTAGGCACCAGTGTGGGCTCCCCTGGCTCACTGAAATGGATGGGGGTGGGGCCTTTCTCCAATTGCTGACCATCATCCCATCCTACCCAGGATTGAGGTAATTTATTGAGCACATACTAGCTAGTATACTCCAGGCTAGATGCTTTCACACTATACCTCATTTAATACTCACAACTCTGAGAAGCAGGTACAGGTCCAAAATCCCTTATCTGAAAACCTTGAAACTATGTCTATTAGAATTTGGAATTTTTCAAATTTTAGAAGGGTAATACTGTGTGTGAACTGTTTACCATGCAAGACCTCCAGCAGGGTCTGGGCAACACCCCATAGTGACATACATTAATACCTCTGCAGTGAAACATGTGACTATTCAGATTAAGTGGGTTAAATAAAAGACTATAAAGAGCCCTGGTTCAGGTTTTGCCACCAAATCACTTTACTTTCGAATTTTGGATAAGGAATTTTAGGCCTGTGTTTTATTTTCTGTAGATATAGAGAATTGGAAACTGAGGCTCAGAGATATTAAATAATTGCCTAGAGCCACATGCTGGTTTAGACCCAGGAACTGCTCAACTTATAGCCAAAGACTCTTCACCAGTCCTCACTGCACATGGGTCAAATCAGAGAAACTTCACAGGATGAAGAAAGTGAGCCTCTGTTCTGGGGCCCCTGGAGGATTCTTCTGTACTTCTCCATGATGCCCACATTCCCTTCCCTACCCCACTCCTCCAGCCTGTCCTCCCCCTGGGACCCTGCTCACGGTGCACATCAAGCTCAATGGAAGTCTCCTTGCCACTCGGGATGGCCTCATTCACACTGCGGCAGGTGAAGACACGCCCAATGTCCAGGTCTGTGGGGTTAATAAGCAGTTGGCTGATAGTGGTCTCCCTCTTCCCATCCTTCAGCAGTTCCTGGGGTGAGATAAGGGTGGAAGACATGGTCAGGCTAAAAGCCCATCCTCTGCTCTCCAGATGACCTAACTCAGATCTGGACTTGCACTGGAGGGGCACTTTAACCTGAAGCTCAGCCACCACCCAACCTCTTCTCCAAGGTTTTTTTTTTTTTTTTCTAATTAGTAGACTTTATTTTTTGGAAAATATTTAAGTTTACATAAAAATTGAAAGAAAATTCAGAGAATGCCCATATGCCCTGCTCCTCCTCTCCACAGTTTCCCTGTCGCTAACAGAATGCGTTAGTGTGATATATGTGTTACAACCAATATTAACACATTATTACTAACTAATGTCCAGAGCTTACATCAGACTTCACTCTGTGTGCTACAGTTTTCTTCATGGTTTTGAGCTTGATTCCTGGAATTCTTTGCATCCACCTTAAGTCCCTCCTCTTCTACAAAGTCCTCCTTAGCCATCTCAACCTTCAGGACTCTCTCCCAACCTGAACTTGTGCCTTTTATAAGCAATCTGTTCTGTACATGGCTCTAGGCACATTCTGCCTTGCCTCTTAGACACTGTGCCTGAGCATTTCTGAGTTGGTTCTCTCCTACTAGACCATAAACCCATAGAGGGCTGGGAATGGACTCAAAGCTTTAAAGTCTCATATGGGCTCAATGGTATCTGACCTGAGGTCCCCAAATATGATCAAAGGAACCCTTGGGCTGCAAACTGCCTAAGGTACACCATACTACTAGCCAAAAGTAAGGCCCGCCCTTTGACAACAATACACACATCTCTCCTGGGCCTGAACAGTACCAGCCCAGTGCAGTAACAGTGGCTCCCTTGCGCTGCTTGGCAGAGCCATGGTCTTTAATTTAAAAAAAAAAAAGGGAGGTGGATGACAAATGGTCATTAACAAATCAGCCTGTTAGGTTTACAACATATTTCAAAACATGCAGCCCTGAAGGAGAAAAATAACAAGAGTTCTTGGTGGTGAAAAAGTTAAATACCACTGAGGCCAAATTCTCATTTGTCACGTGGCGAAACTAAGGCCAAAGAGAAATGAATTGTCCAATATGTCAAAGGCAGAGCTAATCCAAATTTGCCCTGGGCCCACCCTTCACTCAATTTAAGATTGAATCCAGTGTTTCTTGCAGCACCTAGCAAAGAGCTGGGTACACATATGTTTGTCCACAGATGGCAGAAGGAACTCCAAACAGGAGATCACTGTTAACTTTACCAGGTGATCTGGGCAAGTCGCCTGATGTCCTTCTCTACCACAGGCTGATCTATGAAGCGTACACAATGATACCTGCCTCCTCAGCCTCTTAGTGTCCCAAGTGGGAAAATGTTCCAACTAGATGATGAGGGAAGGAGGTTGAGGTGCTCAGTAGGCAGAGCACAGTCTGACGTAGGTACAAAACCCAGCTCTGCTGCATGTCAGCTGTGTAACCTGGGGCAATAACACCTAACTTTGAAAACTCCTATGAGGATTAAGAGATACTGTCCACAAAGCTTAGTAGTAGCCTGGCACACAGTAGCTTCATCAATGTAGCTATTACCACAATTGTTCTTAGTCTCTGCTCAGCTACAGAATGTCATCATGAACCTGGAAATTCACTACTCTTCTCTGGGCCTATATTTTCCAACTGTATAACAAGAGGGTCGGTCCAGGTAACCTTTAAGTCCTCTTCTTTCATCTGCATTCCCAAGTCAGACTCAGGGGGGAAAGGAAATGTGACCTGGGACAAAGCCCAAGAGGAGCTGGGGGAACATGCAGGGTCTTACTGTGCTGGCCACAGCACCCTCCTGCTGAGTCCCATCCCGGAACCAGATGATGGTAGCAGCAGGCTTGGCATTAAAGGCTCGGCATGTGAGGTTGTGGGGGGTGCCTGCTTGCAGCAGAAGTACAGGACCTCCATCAATCCTAGTATCCTCTGGAGGGACTGTGGGGGAGAGCAGAACAAAGTCAGTCCAGGGTACAGTGCAGACATCACTGCCTGATGACCAAAACATCTGCCCCTGAAGTCATCCCTCCCTTGGCATGCCCACTCCGGGGTGAGGCAAGGCCCTCAGGTTACACAGCTTTCATGCCATCCATCAGTTATTCTTCCACAGTCTGTACCTTATTCCAGTACTATATCCCCTGCCATTGCTCAAGGATATATAGAGATGAGGAGAGTGGCCTTAAATTAGGAAAGGGCTGGGCTATATCAGGGTTTGAGTACAACTCACACCTTGGGGGGCCTGGCAAGAAAGGTGGCTACCTCCACAAAGCTTCTTCCATTCCCTCTGCTCCTCTGTCCTGAGGCAGCCAGATGAGCAAGTATTTATAGCAGCCTTCCAAATGGACTCTTTGACTCCAGTCCCTGCTGGACCCAACCCATCCATCACTGCTAGCACGTTATTTTCCCAGGCTTAGTAGCACTAAGCCTGTGCTACTGGCTACCAACTACCATGGGTGGAAGTTCCAAGCACCACAGCCTATTGTTGGGGGATCCTTAGGCTAAGTCCTTGCACTTTCACACCTCATCTTTGTTTTTGCTCCTCTTTCCTTCATGGCTTCTGTTCAAGTGCTATCCAACCTGTTTGCATCCTAGTTGCTGCACAAGGTCTTCCATACCATTTTCCCCTTACCCCACAACCACAACCTCAGTAGTCCTGGCCAGGCACTCCAAGCTCCTTTCATCATCTACTTTGTGTTTGGGTTACTTAAGATGATTACCCACACCACTTACCCAACCAAAGCCATTATTTCTGGAAAAGCAGGGACCCTGTCTCACCTACATTTACAGCCCCCAGTGCCCAGAATGTGGCTGAGGTAGGCTCTTGCTAAGTACTTAAGAAATTGAAATGCAAATGTTTGATACCCCCATAGTCTTCTAAATGCTCTAGTGAACCAGACTACAAGTTTCCTACTGTTATGCTCAACTCATGCATGCAGAGTGGTAGGAGGGGGGAAAGCATCAGGCTACCTTGGTTTTAAATCCTGGCACCTTCATTTTCCTGTCTCGTGATCTTCGGTGAGTCCCTCAAGTCACTGAGTCTTAGTTTCCTCAACAGAGACATAACAGTGTCTGCCTATGCAACCCTCATGAAGGCCAGGTGAGGCATTGTATACATAAAGTACTGTGCACAGCACAGGTGACATGTGAATTGTGTTCGTTTTTACTGCTCAGACAAGAGTAGCAGTGCTTCCAACTCTTGGCTAGCAAATTATCCACTGAATGCCTGGCTACTCCCCTTTGTCACTGGTGTACCTACTTTCAGTGCCAGATGGGTGCAGATTTAGAAATGGAGTGGGAAGGAGAGAAAAGTAAGAAGACATGGCTAAAGAGCTGCCACTCAGGGTCTTGTCCTTGGACCTTTCAGAATGACTGTCTATTTGTCACCTCTGTCACTAGCCCACCTTTTTCTTCATATCTGAGGCAAAGGAAAATAGACTGTTGATGTATCTGCTCAGCCATAGTTATATAGCATTTGTTCACACATGTTTGTTTATGAACAAAATTTTATCTTTGTGACAAATTTGCATATAAATATATACATGACATTGGCCTACATTTCCTTCTTTGTAAAATTTCAAAACAAACATTGATACCTATTCCCTAGGGTTGTTATTGTGAAGGGGAAATGAGATCAAGAATGAGGAGGTACCTATAAACTCTAATGTGATGGACAATATTTCTACTACCCACTGAATGCTCACCAGGTGTCAAAGTGTCTTGTGTATATGATGTCACTTAATCCTCACCACTAAGTATTTCATTAGTCTTTTCATGGTAAATACCATGAATCCAAGTTTACAGATAAGGCACTGAGGCTCAGGAAGGTTAAGCAAATTTGGTCAGAGAAAGGAGAATGAGTTAAATAGCAAGACTAGGAGGTGGACCACGCCCACCAACCCTGGAGCCATGCTCATCACTGCTGCACTTGAGTTGTTATCACTGTGAATAATGAAGGAGTTCTAGGTCTGTAGATCTATATTATATCTGTGTCTATGTCTGAGGGGGGTGAGAGTCAGCATGTCTAAGTCTTGCTGCAGGAAGAATGAAAGGCCATTCTGTGAAGAAGGCTAACCTGGGGTGGGGTTTGGAGGAGAGAACACTGAGGGGTATGCTGCTTATGGGGGGAGTTCATGAGGCTGGCTATGTGCAGGGGGGCTGACACCAGGTACTACACACAGTCTGCTCTCTTGACTCTGCCCTGTACAGTGTCTGCGCCCCAATGCTGCCATGAAAAAAACCTGTGTGTGTGCAGGTAAGCAAGGAAGGATGCAAGAAATGTACTGCCTTTTTATTGCCTCCTTGAGGCTGCAGGCAATAAGATAGTTTGAGAATTCAAGAGAGACAAGGAGGGGAAGAAAGCAGTCAGATTAACCTTTCATCTCTTCTATTCTTGGAGCCTTTTCTTGGTCTTCTCATCTATCTAAATCACCCAGATAGGCTACAAAGGTCCACATCCTCAACATAAACCATGCCCTTCAAACAAGCTCTCCTACTCACATGGCTCTCCCTCATTGGCTTGCAAGCTTTTTAACAAGGTACTCCTCCATGTAGGGTCCCCATCTATAGTTTTTTCTTCCAGGAAGCCTTCCTTGAAAGAACCAAGCCACTGGATACCATTATAAGCCCTGTTCCCGCAATACTTAGGAGCTTGGTTGGCCTTTCGTCATTTCTTTTTATTTCTGCCTGTGTTCACGTAGGAAAGGGAAGGAACAATTATCAGGGCCTTCTCATTAAAATGGGAGTTTTCCAGGGCACTTATTCCAACACCCAAAACAGAGGCAGTTAGGGAGGGAAAAAGAAGAAAGTCTCCTAAGAATCTCATGGTTCCATTGGAATGACTGGTCCAGCATGGGGCTCAGACACAGTCTAACAAGGGATGGAAATGATGTCTTGTCTTCCCATTCCCACCCTGGTGGTCAACTAACTCTTGCTCCCTCACCTCAATCCTGCTCCTTGCAAATTCTTCCCATTCTGTCCTTACCAGAGAGGAAAATCAAGTCATACACCAGCCTTAAGTCCTAGTCCTTCAGGGTCTTTACGTCCAACAATATTGGTTGTGTGGTCCCACCAGTCTTCATTTATTTTGAAACCTCACATTTTCCCAGACCTTCAATTTACAACTTCTTGCACAGGGACCAACAAAGTGGCGGTTGCTAAGAAAGCATAGTATCATTATGACATGTAGCCCATAAGAAAACTAATGTCCAGAGGTTGCAACCTCTTCAGACTGTTGGTGCAAAAATGACTCAAGTCTCCTAACTCCTAGTCCAAGCCTCTTCCTGCCATACTCGAAGTATTTGTCATGCCCCACTGCCCACCCCAGTAAAAAAACTTCCTTGTGTTCATGCTCACTCATTCATTCCTCCCATCCTCCTTGGGAGTTTCCCCAACTTCAACAAATTCTGATTAGGGGAGGAAAAAAAGAGGGTGCATGATAGATCAAATAAAGGCAGGAATAAAGCAAGGAACAGAGTGATAACAAAGGGAGGAGAGAGAGTCACCAGCAGACACAGTCAAGCAGAGACAGAAGGACAAGAGAGGTAGAGGCCCAGCGAGACCTCCTGACCTTGAGTGAAACACAAAGACTGATGGAGCCAGCAGTCCTGCAAGAGAGGCATGGCAGAGGTAGGAAGCACATCAGAGCTAACCTCACTTTTGTACTGTGTGCAGGAGAGAGTCACATCATTATGAAAATGCCCCCCATGTTATCACAGAGGAACATCTGCTCTGTGCTTCTTGGGTGGCAGCTGAGAGACATTACCTCCTCCAGAGCCCATCCAGATGCAGCCAGGACTCCTTCCCCAGTTCTTAGCCCTCAGCCCATTTCTTCCAGTCCTGCTTCCCTGTTTCTAGAGGAAGTGTCCAAGTGATTCTGAGGAGGACTGAGCACTGAGGGAGCAGAGAAGGGGAGGGAGGGCTGAGTGCAGCTGAGTCAGGAAGGAAGGGAGCAAAGAAGGCAGTTTCTGGGGCTCAGAGGCAGCAAAGTAGGAGACAGGATAGGAGAAGCTCCCTCACCAAAGGCCTGTTTGCCATGAGAGGCTGGGCAAATGAGGACTAGGTCTCTATCACCCCAACACTCCTCTGCTCTGGTGTGGAGGGCCTTATATTCAGAAGGCAGAGCCCAGTCCTTGAGCAGTCCTTGAGCAGCCTGGCCACAGGATGCCAGACCTCACACACCCAACATGTTTCACCAGTGGCTGTCCACATCCCCATTTTGCTTTCTAAAATCTGAACCTGGCTTTAGAAGAAGTTACAAGAAGGAGTTGGGGAGGGAAAGCTAGAGGGAGACAGGGAGAGTGGGGGCAGGCATGAGGCCAGGAACAGAGAGGAAGAAGTGAAAAATGAAAGAAGTAAATTGGAGAAGGGGAGGGACTGCCAGGATGCTAAGGGAAAGAGAGGGAAAGGCTGAGGGCACTGAGGGGTGTTGGGGGCTATTACTGAGCACGGTGAGTGTCGCCCGCCGGGAGCGCAGAGCAGCCTCGGTGGCCTGACATTCATAAGAGGCATCATCAGAGAGCTCGGCATCAGTGATCTCCAGGTTGTACTGCCCGGCGTCTGCAGAGCCCACGACCCGGTACCGCGGCCATGCTGCAGGAACAGAAAGGGGGAGCCCAATGTGAGCCCCATCCCAACCTGGGAGCCAGCCAGAATGACTGGGCATATCCTCTGTCCACTTCTTATCCCCCCACATCAGGGTTCACATCCCATTCCAGGGCCAACACTCCACCCTCTGCCCTTTCCTGGGACCCCATCCCAGTTGATAAGGATGAGGTCCCAGATGTGGACACTGATGTCATAAAATCCCACTTCGAGGCTAGGAGCCATAAAGCAGGAGGAGGAAGGGACAGGGTGGTGATGGGAGATTGGGTGAGGGTGGGGAGAGTAGAAGCAGGGGATGAGCAGGAGCAGATGAAATCTGCAAAGCAGTTTGAAGAAAAAATTCTCGTAATAGAAAAGAGAAAAACATAAAGGTGACAGCAGAGTGAAAGGAGAGGAAGAGATGGGAAGATGCATAGTGCTAGGAAATATAGGGCATTGCAGCACAGACATGCACTCACTGGGGCTAAAGGAAAGTTCAAGGATGGCCAATGTCTTACTCTCACTTGTCAAAGGAAAAATGGATGAAGCAGAGTCCTGTTAGCTTCCTGAAGGAGCCTCTAAACCAGAGATTCCTATTCCCCAAAGAAGCTGTGGCTATGGCAGATGGACCTCAGAGAACCTGGCCCTATGTAATTCAGTCTCCCTTGCTCCTGCCCAACCCCTCACACTCTCCTGCCCTCCCCTCTCCCCTTCCCCACCATCAGCTTCCTCCCATTATCTTCCTCTGTCCAGAAGCTATTGATTCTTCTCACTCCATATTGACTTCTCTTTCCCTCTCTCTCTCTCTCCCAGTTTCCTTTCCTTTCTATCATCAATAGATCCACCGGACCCATCTCTTTCCTTTACATAGATTGCTCTACACATACAAATTTCACCCATCTGTATTAATACATGACATCCACAGCAAATAATCTCAACCCATTGGACAATGATAAGAATAAAAATATATAGTCTCCCATTATTTTATCATCATACTGCTTTACAGTGAACAATGTGTTTTCACAAAGTCTATTCTCTCATTTGGTTCAAAATTCACAAATGCACTTAAAAAGCAGGCAGAACTGTGACTATTATGCTATTTTATACAGTGGTAAACTAAGGTCCAGAGAGGTGAAGTGACTTTCCTAAGGTCTCCCCATTGGTAGTGGCAGAGCAGGACTAGCATCAAGTGACTTGATTCCTCATCTACTCTGCCAAGTAGCCTTTCCAGAAGAATCTTTACTTGCTTTGGAATACAGATTTTTTTTGTTTATTTCTTTTTCTTTCTTTCTTTAATTTTTACTGACTCATATTTGCTTCAGCACTGGTTCCATGGAGCTTAATAAAAGCCTGTTTAATAAATAAATAAGTACTCAGGCTGATATTAAAATGAGATTTTGGCCTCTGAGCAGACATTGCCTGAGCAGGGAGCAGGAGAGGGGCTAGAATAAAGCCAACCTGACATAAAAGTTGCCTGTCCCTCTCTTGCTCTGCAGGAAACTCTCTCCCAGCACCTCCTGCTTCACTTCTTTCTGCCTGTAGCAGCACTCCTGGTGTCTGTTTGTCTGTCTCAAGCTCTTTTACATAAATATCTCTTGGTTTCCTTTGATCTTTTACGCTTCTCATTGTCTTTCTTGATCCAGTACACAGGAGGAAACACAGAACTACAGGGTTTGGAAAGCAGTGGAGACAGAGCTCTGGAGGAGAGAAAGAAAGACTAACCCACACGCTCAGAAGAGCCTGGAGCACAAAGAAGGGATACTGAGTCCAGGAGTCTATTTTGGGGAATGGAGGGGTGGTGGGTCAAAAGATTGGATAGTCTGGATGTTGGGCTAGCTGAGTGGTCCCACTCACCTTTGAGTCCTTGGCCCATGCCCAGAGCCAGCCCATCCTTGGTCCACTGCACAATTCCTGAGTAGTTGAGCAGTACGCAGGGAAGCACGGCCCGCTGTCCGGCCACCACAGTCTGGTCGGCTGGCTCCTGGCTGAAGCGAGTCTGGGTCCCTGGCAAAGCCAAAGCTGGCACTGGGTAAGGAGATGCATGAGGAGAGGGGCTCCCCCAAGAGGCAACCATTCCCAAGCTCCTGCTCCCACCCAGCCTCAAACTCCAGAGAGATGAAGTCTGGGCAGGTGGACACTCGAGTCCCTGCCCCACCTCTGCCCCAACACCTTCCTTGCAAGATGTCACATGCCCACCCTTGATTCTTTCTCCTTCTATGAACCATGGGAATGGTTTCAGGAACCAAAGTGCTCAGCAATTATAGAAAGTGGTACAATATTATGTAAAGGCCTTATAGATTAAGCTAGTTGAACCCTCTCATTTTACAGTTGAGGACACTGAGGTCCAGGAGATGAATAACTTTCCAAGAACACCCAGTGAGTTAAGGGCAGAGCTGGGGATTCAAACCTAAACCTCAGTACTCCAGGTCCTGGGCTGTTCCTCTACAACTCCCCTCTCACCCTCACACCTATGTCAGTTTACTTCAGCTCTGGCTCCATGGTGCTTCATAAAGTCTTGTTGAATTAATAAAGTGCTCTGACATATTTAAATGTTTTTGGCCTCTGAGGAGTCATTGTCTGGGCAGGAGGCAGGAGAGAGGCTAGAGCAAAGTAGGCGTAAAGCGCATTCCTCTCTTCCAAGAAGTCCATAACAAATGCTACTGGTGATGCTGCCATCTCTCTCAATCCTTGAGACATAGATATACCACTGGGCCTCTAACTGGACATGTTTTGTATGAGCCAATGTGAAGTAACACACATGTGCAACTATACCAGGTAGAGTTCCCTATGAATGCATCCAGCGAGTGCTTAAGGGCAGTTTCTATGGGGCAGGTATGTATATAAGCTTCCCGAAAGACTGTATATCCAAAACAAAGTGGCTATGATCCTACTTCATGGCACACTTGCCCTGTTCTATATGTTTAGCCCTGACTCCCACACAATAGGGGCATGAGTGCACACAAAAGGATACCCAGCACATGCTCGGCCTCTTGCACTGTGGGGACCTACACATGGCTGCCTGGCTGGCAGTTCTGCCAAGAACATTTGATGAGAGCACTGCAGATTAATTGCCTTTAATTGTGGATCCTAATGGAGCAGGGAATTGGATGGCAGTTTCTTCTTCCCCAACACTCCCACCCACCACTCCAGCCAGTCTGTTCAGCCCAGTGGTGGGCAGGCCTGGGCAAGCTGCAAAGCTCAAGGAGCAGTGCCTCAGTTTCCTGTGTAGGGCTTCAGGGAAGAGGACAGGAAATGGAGGGGCTGTGGGAAGGCAAAGGGAGAGGTCTGGGCATCCAAACCATGTCCCCAACCTGTCATACCACTGGAAACAAATCAAGTTTCCCCAGAACTCAGGGGACTCCTTCCCCTTCTTTTCCTCTCCAGCTCACAAGTCTTTGCTGAGACCACCATCCCAAATCAAACTGTTTCCAAACTAAGCTTTCCAAAATCTCTCTGCTTCTCCACTACTCTGTGTGTAAGTAAGCAAATGGAACCTATTCCTCCCCATTCCAAGACCTCCCTCTAAGTTATCAGAGACAGGACCCTAGTCTCATCCTCCCTTCTTTTTTCTCCGCCAGCTTCATTTCTCCCCTTCTTTTCAAACCTGCTCCATATTCATCTCTCCCGGGAAGTCTTCTTAGATTGGTCCCTTAGCTCCTTGGGCAAACACAGCTTTTCCCATCACTCAGCCCTGCTGTCACAGGCCTATACATGGGATTTCCCATCCCAAGCTATCAGAGAGCCTGTGCCCATGCTTTGTTTGTCGTGGGGTTAGATGGTGGGTGGGGTGGCCGCCCTATCTGTTCCACCAGAATGAGAACCTCTGCTCAAGGCTGGGGCCATACTATCTCTTCCCTCTGAATTTCCCTGCACATTTGACGTCTGCATTGGTTGCTGCACATAAAAGGATAAAGGGAGAGGGGACTGGGCCAGAATTGGATTGGTGGACAGCATATGACTGAATACACAGAGGAAGTCCTCTTTTGGTTAAGTGTGCAAATATAGCTCTTTAGGTCTGCAGAGGATCAGGAAGTTAGAAGCAGGGCTCCTCCCCCACACTATTAGAAGCAGCTCTCCAGCTCTGCTGACCTGACAGTCCATCCATATCTTCCAAAAAAACAAACGTATAGGCTACCCAATATTTCTAAGGGAGGCAGTGGGTCAGGTGAGCAGCCAGTATTATTAATTCAGGCATTGCCTCATTATTATTCAAATTTATTCATATCACTGTGCATTTCTCTAGTGCAGCTTCATGCTACAAACTCTCCACACTCACATTTCTTCTTCCTATGACCTCCAGCGCCCAAGTCAAGGGCTTCAGATTGGGGTGGCCTGTAAGCCTTGGCTCAGAGATTAAATTTATATTCAGTTTTCCTGCATGGGGCCTGGTTACCCTGGTTTCCTAGTGAAATATCCAAAGAGTGGTGAGAAGTTGGCTCCTTGTCCAATGAAGCAAGGAGGCAGCTGGTCCTGCAGCAGGATGAAGTCAGTGGAAAGCCCTTGGGGTCAGAGTCAGAGATAAATATCTTGTCAGAGGGAGGGGTAGTGTGACCTTGGGCCTACCACTCCCCTGTCTGGCCTCCATTTGCTCACCTATACAATGATAAGTCTGGACTAAGAAGTTCCCTTTTAAGAGCACAAGTTTAGGAAACAGACAAGTTTGTATAGTGCCTTTGCCACTTCCTAACCATGTGACCTTGTTCAAGTCACTTATCTCTACCTCATTTCCCTATGAGTAAACTGAGTGATGCAAAATGCTTACCTCTCAGAGTGTTGTGAAAATTAAATGGGATGAGACTTATGACATACCTGGTGTATTCCCTTGCATGTACCCATTAAATGGTACCTATGACCTTTATCTTTCCTAGGCAGTTGGATAAATAGTGGGACCTCCAGAAACCTGAGCAGTGACATGACAACGTTTCTCTCTTCTTGGGGATTTTGAAGTAAAATACCCTCTTTGTTTAGGCCTGGTTGAAGCAATTTATCTGGAGACAGGAGAATGGAGGAAATAATCCTTGAGGAGAGCATCCGGAGAGAAAGGAAAATGAAGGGTCTAGGGAATTTAAGGAAAAGGTAGCTTAGATCCCAAGCCTGCAAATATAACAGACAATGTTTCCTGGCTCCAAAACATCCCTTGCAACCAAGACAGTATCTGAGGCAGAGTCCAGATGCCCACAGGTTGTCCTAACTTGATTCATGATTAGGAGAAAGACCCAAGCCCCATTCTCTCCTCTCTTCATGCCCCATGGTTTTGTTACCCCTCATACCCTTGGTCAAGCCTTTTTCTGGGTGGGATACTGTTTTCTCTCTCTCCTTTGGGATTCAAATAGTTACCTCTTCTATGAAGTCTTCCATGACTGGCCTGCATGCCCTCAGATACCTTTGCACTTACTTCTCACCTCAGCTATAGAAGGTCCACATTGTACTGTCCACCCCCCTTGCTGCCCTGGGGGAATTCTTTGTATCTGGACTGTGTTGCTCAGAGATCCAGCCCCATCACCTGGTATAGGATCTGGCTGCCAGGCACATAGCACGTGTTCTAAGGAAGTCTGTTGATTGATGGAGTGAGAGTGAGCAAATGCCTGAGCGAAGTCTACCCTTTGAAACAAGGAAAGAAGGCGGAGTACTGCCTGCCCTAGTTCAAGCTCACAGACTCCAGCAAAGGCAGGGACAGGGCAGAAGACTGGAAGACATGACAGTGTTCTGCAGTGAGAGGAGGGAAAATGCTGGGGTAGGGCTTGGAGTCAGTCCTGGGAGGCTCCCTGAAAGAAGAATTAGACTTGGGTTGGGTGGGAGAAACAGAACTCTGGAAGCTTCTGATGCAGTGATGTGGGTGGTCATGACAGGATATGGAAATTGCTGAGGAAAAAGCCTAGCAAGTGAGCAATGGGGTGCAGGCATAGGACAGGACACAAAAGGAAGGGCAGAGATGTCCTGGTGGCATTACAAACAAAAAGGTGGCATTGTGTGTATCTTTGAGTGTCAAGAAGGCACCAAGAACCAGTAACAGTGGCTAACAAGGATACACACAATTCCAAGATCATATACCTAATCTTCCACCATTCTTGACACAGAGCAGTATCTGCATGGGAACTAGGGACAAAGTTTCCGTTACATTCTTCTGCCCATACTCCATTTCCAGGAAATAAAAGCAGCGCTTAACAGAAATGTAGAGAGATACCTGACTGTAGGATGGTGATGTGGGGCCTGGGAGCCACGTGGGAGGAGAACCAGAAAGGCCCTGGACACAGACAGAACAGGAAAGCAGCATCAAATAAATAAATGGCCTTGCCCACCTGGCAGCTCCAATCTAAGGTGAGGGTGAATCTGCATGTGTTTTTAAAAGAATTCCCACCTCCCTTGATCCCATTCCCTTCCTGTCTTCAGATATCATCATAGATGTGAGCTCCTAGACAGCTGTGTGAAGAAGCAGAACAAACCAGCAGGAGCATACAAACTTACACAGACCCAGTGGGAGGCACAAAAGATGCTGAGAAATACACACAAAAGACAGGCAGTGAGAGAGCGGAAGAGTGAAAAAGAGAAATGAGACTGAAGAAAAAGCAAGAAAGGGAGAAGAGAACTTGGCTAGAAAGGCCAGGAAAGAAAAAGAAGATCTAAAGAGAAAAGCAATAGGAAAGTCCCCACCTTTGGTGTCAAGGAGATCCAGGCCTGGAGGCAGAAAAGAAAAAAGCTGAGGGTGGCTGAGAAATGGAGTCAAAGAGCAAAGGGCAGGGAGGTGCATGTTGAGTGTGCGGGTCTCCGTCGGAGTCAGGGCCCCATCTCCTGCTCCTTCTTTTGGAGTTGTCTCAGTTCAGATATGTTACCTTGGACTGGTGGGGGACTCTCAGACGTCAGGTACCCTCCCCCAGCCAAAGTGTAGCTACCAGGACAGGCGATTCCTAGGAGGCTCAGCCAGAGTTTTTGAGCAGGTGAACAGGGTGGGCAGGGCGAGGGGAGCACAGAGCGACCCTGAGGAGAAATTAGGAGTGCAGAGTCTTGAGGGGGAGTTTGGTGCTTCTCAAACAAACCCCAACTTCCCACGGTCTTCCCCTCAGCCTCTCTCCCAGACCTCCTTCCTTTTGGTTAACTCCTCTACCCTCACTACCCCACTCCATAACTCAAAGCTCCCCTGGCTTTCAACTTGGAATAGTTCTGTCCCCTGTTATTCCTCCACATTGTTTGGGCTTCTGGTTACAGCACTTATCACAGCCTGCCTTGGATTAAAAGGCACTTCTGTGTACACTTCTGTGTCTCCCACTCCCTTGGAAAGCCTTGGAGAACCGAGACACATTGATTTACCTTTCTTGTCCCTTCAATCCCAGCAATGTTCCTTAATATTAATAATAACTCCTGATTATAAGATGTCAACTATGTGCTAGGCACCAAGGCAAATGCTTTATAGACATCATTTCTAACATTAAAATCCACTACCAGTGGTGGTTCATATCTCCATTTTGTGCAAAATGGAAATGGTTCCAGGGTGCTTAAGGTACAGACATTAGGAAGCAGAGGTGGAAATGAACTTAGGTTTTTAGGCTGCACAGATATAGTCCCTGCCCTTCTCACTGTGCCATATACTAAAGAACACCCAAGAAGCTTCTCCTGAATAAAATGGACTCATGGCTCCCACCTCAGGGAATTTCTGGTGCCCCTAAATTCTGCACCCATCTACCACTTCTACTCTTCACTTTATACCTCAGACTTCCATCTCAACCCTGTTTACCTTCTGGGAGGACAGTGTTCCTTAGATCTGGGGCTGGCCAGTGGCTTATAGCCACATAGGACTTTCCCCACATGATGCTACCAACCATAGAAGGCTGGATATAAATATCCCTGAATGAAGGGAGACTGGTTCCCAAGGCTGGAACAACCATAAACAGCATCCAGAAGGTTTCAATGATTAGTAAAATGCCAACCTTTAAGTCACTGAGACTAATTCACTTAATGTACCCTACAACCCAATGAGGCCCATTATTTTTCCTAAGAAGACTCTAAGGCTCAGATGCAGGCAGGGAGGGAGAGGTGGAAGAGGGAAGAGGATATAGAGGGAATAAATGGTAAAGGAAAAAATATAATAAAATAAAAATAATTAATTAATTAAAATTTTAAAAAAGAACCTAAGGCTCAGAGAGATAAGCACCTTTCCTCCAATCACACAGCTGATCAGTATTGAAGAGAGTAAGCAAAGCAAGTGGCCAGAACATCTGCTCCCCTAGAATGCCATCACAATAGTCTGGCTATTACTGTCTTCTATCTCTTACCATGTCTTGGGACCTCTTAGCTCAGACTCTGGCCATTATCCAAACCTGTCCCCTGGGCCTCTCCATCTTCCTTTGATAGTGTCCCCTTACTCAAGGCACCTCTTCTCTAGCAACATCCCACTTCTCCTTCTCAACACTGATGTTCCTGGGTTAACACTCCCTTCCAGCTTTGTTCTCCAACTCCCTCTTATATCTTTGACACAGCATTGGGGTCCAGAGTTAGGCCAGGAGAGGCCAGCTGTCCCAGTCTGTGTGTGAACATATATCCTGTCCCCATTGACCTTATCCAAGGGGCTGGGACCAGGCTTCCCTGGAAAGGCCTGGTGAAGACAGAGGAGTCAAATACCATTTTTGACTGAAAACTATTAAGTGACCTCTAAAACCTATCATAGGGACTCTGGAAATGCTTACAAAATTTCAGACATACATTGTATACTTTTTGTGAGCACACATGAACCATACATAACACACAACACACACTTTGCTGTTGTGTGTGCACATGCACAATACATAAACATACACACCCCTCCTGCACCTTTGCATTCAAGTACATGTTTCTGCACCCCATGGGCATCTGTCTGTGCCCATGTCTTGGGGCATATGCCCTGGCAGTCATGTTCCCAGAGCCTGCCAGGTCTGCCAGGAGCCAGAGACAGAGTGGGACCAACCAGATGAGAAGCCAAGGAAGCCAGACTACAGGAGACAGGGAAGGTGGAGGCCAGGTCCTGTCTCCTGGGATTTATCAAAGGAGCAGTAATGAACCCCCTGGGCTGAAGCAGTCCCCACATGCTCCACTCCAGATGCTGCTGCTGCTTCAAAGAGAAGCCTTTGATTCAGACCAACAGCTTTCAGATGGAACTAATCTCCCCGCACTCCACTCTTCCTCTCTTTACCCTCACATCTTTGCTCTCCCCACTTCTCCAACACCTGATTTTGTCCCCCTCCAACTCCAGCCATTCTTTCCCTGTTCTATGAAAACTACAACTGATGTTGTAGAGAAGGTACCTCCCATTGGATCCTCTCACCAGGAAAAGGGGATTACAATCCTCTGGGCAAGGCCAGCAAAAAGGAAAAGAGAGAAGAAAGGAGGCTTGCCTTTGTTATAGCGAAGAGGAAGGGAGGAAGTGAAAGAGAGAGGGAAGGTGCTGAGGAAGTGCTGGCTGGGGCAGGGCACAGTGAGGACAGACAGATAGGGAAGAAAGAAATTCTGGCCCATGGAGGCAGACAGAGAAGCAGGTTTGTAGGTTCACTATGACCCTTAGACTAGAGGCTCCCAGGAGGGAAGTACCAGGCCTGCCCAGCTGACTGATGATTTTGCCTTATACAGAGCCCAGCCCAGAATCTGAAAACGTCAAAATGTAATATGACTTCATTGCCCAAAGACAAGTTTCCAAACATTCAGATTATTAGCAACCCCACTCTTGTGTCCACTAGCATTTAGGTTAGTTATCAAAGCACTTTCATAATTTGAAGTAAAGATGACTCAGTGAAAGAGTAGGGGCCTCAAATGCCTTGACTCAATTGACCCATGACCTTCACCACCTTCCCATTTTTGGTCCTTTCTCACCCCAGGGAGCTGACCTCATTGGCTGAAAAACTAGTTTTTCCTCCCTCCTCCCAACATGATTGGCCAAGCCACCCTGATGTCTACCTCTAAGGCGGGGGTATTATAGGGACAGCCAAATGGGGAATCTTTCCAGAGACCAGATAGGAGTTTACAAGTAGCCACAATCTGGCCTGGTTTAGTTGCATTTGAGCAGACCACAGAGGCTGGTTACAGAGGCTGGCCACAGGGCCTGGCTAGTATCATAGTGATAGGCATATGAGTTTATTGGTCTTGGCCAGTAGATTAGTCACCAAAAGAGGCAGAAAGAGAATCCTGAAAGTGCCAAGGGGAACTGCCCTAATACTGCTTGCCGGGGACAAAGTAGTTTAGGCCTAAGTCAGGAGATATGGGCTTACTGGTCCTGGCTCTGCCACCACCCAGCTGCGTGATTTTGGAGAGGTCACTTCACTTCTCTGGGTTTCAGCTTCCTTGAACTCTAGAGAGTGAGCTAAATTACTTGGCCCTCAAGGGCCATTCCTGCTCTTCTGGGACCTCAGCCAAACCTTGCTGACATGCCTAAGGACTCAGCCCTGTGCCCTTTACCCTTTCAGACTGTGAGGAAGAGTTGTTATATCTGGGGCCATCCTGGCATTTCCTCCCAAAAGGCTGTAAAGGGAGGTCTGTGGGTTTGTGGCACTGACAGTGGCTGAGAGGACCCAGATGACATGTAATATCTAGCATAGGAAAAGAAAGGCCATTCTTTGTTTCCCCTGTAAGGAATTCCACATCAGAGTTCCTTGCATCTCCTTCTTCTAGGTTCATGGTGAGAAAAAAAGAGGATAGAGGTCAAACAATCCTGGGTCTCTGAAGTGACATGCCAGACCATGCCTAGTCACAAGAACCCTAACTTCACTAGCTAAAAGAGACTCACAGGAGGAGCTGAAAATAATCCACTCCCCTTCCCCCTGCCCCATTTGGACTTCCAGCCCCCTCTACCCAGACAGCTCAAGGCACTTGAGCTAGACCTGATCTGGCAAGTCTGTGTAAATTGGCTCTGGCTGGGGATCCTGAGAATGTTTTATGGGAAGGACAATGGTATTGTGAGCCCAAGTGGTGCTGATATACAGCAGCTATGACAGGAGGGAGCAGAGAGGGGATGGCAGGGATGGTAGGTGGCTCTGCTGAAAAACTGAATATCATTCTGGCTTCAGTGGGCAAGAGAAGGGAGGTACAGGAGAGAGTAGTCAGGTGTCTGGTAAGGACTTTAGCTCAGGTAGGAAACAGAGAATAAGAGGAAAGAGAAAAAAAAAACAGAGAGAGGGATGAAGAGAGAGCAAAAGCTAGGACAGAGAAGCCTTCTCTGGATTCTTTCACAAAGAAGCCATCTAGAAAAGATGAATGAAATAAGGCATCAGGAGCTGGAGTGAGAAGGCAGGATAAGGAGATGATCTGCCTGCTGTCCTTCCCCCAACCTAAAGAAGCAAATGGAGGAGGTGCCCAAATGCCAACAGTCCCCAAATCCATAGAGTGGGAGGAAAAGAAAATGAGATACAGGACACTGAAGGAGATGACCCAACGTGCAAAGACAAAATAATAATACCACAGAGAAAGGATGGAAAGAGAGAGTCACAGACAGAAAATTGAGAGCAAAGTAGATGAAGACAAAGTTGGTGCCAGGCAGAATGAGAAAGAGGCTGTAAGAAACTGTTTTAAGGTAAGGTAGGAAGGAGCTAAAGTGGCACTGGTGTACAAGACAGAATAAGAGACAATAAAGGTAAAGATAAGAAAATTAAATTGGAAAGAGAATCTGGATTAGAGCTGGAAAAAGCCTTGATCACCAACTCAACATATTTATTTTGAAGAAATTGAGGGTCAGCAAAGGAGAGAGATATTTGGGGTAGGCATGTCTCCAAGTTCCTGGTGGTGTCTGAGTCAGTCTCTCAATTACAGAAGACTCCTTTGTCCAGGAGCAAGGCATACCCCAAACCCTGTTCATCTTGTGTTGTTGGTGAGGGTAACATGGGGAGGGGGTAGGGAATGTACCAGGAAACCCTCCTTCACTAAAATAAGAGGATAAATGGGGCACTTAAAAAGAAATGATGGAGGAGAAACCTAGAGAGATACATACAAAAAAAAAAGTAATAGGACCATCTGGGAAGAAAATGAGGACAGAAGGAGAGAAAAAATATTGGAGAAGGTTAGGAGAGGTGTGGCAGAGGCCTGAGGGCTTTTCAGGAAGATGGGAGGGGAGGTATAGGGCAGATAATCACCCTCAGGCCCCATCTGAAGGTCTGGAGCATTTAGGTCAAAGGAAAGGAATGAAATCCTCAAGAAATGGAATGGATTTTTGATAGGATTAGCAAAGGAGAGATAAGTGGCTTGTATCTGAAGTAATTCCAAAGGCAACTAAGGCAGGGTTCTTGTCTCTCCCCACAAAGACAGTCCCAAGTAACTGCTACCACTCACCTCCCTCCCACAGGGGTCCTCAAGGGGCTAGCTAGTCTTGCTCCAGGCAGCAGGGCATCCTCTGGGAGAGAGATCAATGAGTCACCCTTCTTCTTTGCCACCCTGGCCTGCCAGGGCAAACAAAAAAAAAATGTTCTGGGGCCTAACCCCATTTCCTCAGCCCATATTAACCCATCCTCTCTCTTTCCTCTCTCAGGCAGATGGGCAAAGGCCTCACTACAGAGAATTTCAAGTTCTGCCCTGAAAGCCACCCTCTGGTTGTTTTAACATTCTTAGTTACCACGATTAGGAATATGGCTTCAGAGTACCATCTGAGAGTAGCCAGAATGGCACTTCTGAGTCTCCTCAATAGGAAGAAATGCAGGTTGGTCCCCAGACCCTCTGAAAAAAGGTCTCCTGGAATTTTTAGGCACAGCTTCACAATAAACAGCCTTAACTCTGAGAAATACAGAAAAGTGAAGGCTGGGGCAGCCATAAGAAGGGGATTTTCTCCTTTACACTGAAACCAAAAGTGTCAGAAGGAAATCAAGGTCTTCTGATACTAGATAGGAACTTGTAATTAAGGACACTTCTCTATTTCTAATTCAAATGAGCTTTATTATTTTCTACAACTTCTCACAGCCTCCTCCCTCAAAATTAAAGACCAGCAGATCCAGGTGTTAGAAATCTCCTTCCAAAGCCAGGAACGTTTCATCAGAGGTAACTGCAGATTCTCTGCCACTTGTAAGAGAGACTATCTGACTCTATGAACCAGGTAAGCAACTAATGTAGGAAGGCATGGAGCTCTGATGAATGTTCTTTAAATTGGCACTGGCTCTCCACTAGTAACTCTGAGAAAGGCTGACTTGGCAGATACGCTACAGGCCTTTAACACAGGTGTATCCCCAGGCCCCATTGCTGAGCCTTCATTACAGGATCCCAGGACAAACAATAATAACTGTGGCTCCCAGGGCAGCAGATTTTTCTTTTTATTCATATAAGAACTTTGTAATAGTACATGGCAGTGAGCTCCCATCACGAAAGGTGTTGAGGATGAGGGTGGAAGACCACTTGTTAGCAATGTTCCAGAGGGCTCTGAGTAATATTTAAGATCCTTTTCAATTCTGGCACTTTATAAAATTCTATTCATACATCTTATATATCTTCTTCTTACTCTGGGCACATTATCTATCAAATAATAAATTTGTAACACTTCAATTGAGGGGGGCTGAAATGATTTGCAGTACCAAAATTTAAAGAAGGAATTCTACATAGAGAATCTGCAGGGAAAAGAACAGTTCAAAAACAGTCTAGGATGGAAGTCGAAGATATAAGTAAAACCTTTGTCCCATGGCAATTAATCATGAAACTTCAGTGAGACAGCATTATTTTTATTTAGAACTATAGCTTAATTTGTAGCTGCATTGTATTTTATTCTGGTTGCTTTTACACATGACTAGATTGTAAACTCCTTGACACAACAGATGTATCTTAGTTGTGGATCTTCCAAATTTACTAGTACAAAAGTGCTTTGCACAAAATAGGCACTTAATAAATACTTGTCATTTGACTACCTAAATTAATAATTAACAGATAAAGCATATACACTCAAAAATGACTTAATTCAATATTCATTTATTCATATAACAAACATTTTTAGTGTCTACTACATACCAAGGCACCATCCTGGGCTCTGGGATGCAAAATGAACAAGACAAACCTGGTCCTGCCATCACCCAGCTTACAGTCTAGCCAACACATCCAGGTATTCAGACGATACCGCACACTGAGTATCATGATGGAGCAACACAGAGAAAAGCACTTTAGATCAATGAGTAAATTGCATTTTTCACGTCTTGCTTCCATATTGGTCTTCCCTTGGACTAAGACCCATATCTCATTGGCCTTTGTTCTAGGCCCTTTCTACAGTCATACAGGTTGAAAATTGGAGGCCTTGCTTGGCACACACTAGATATTCAATAAATAATCATTTACTTACTAAACTTGCAGATGAGAAGGATTTCAACAGCCACAGAACAGTGGGGGAGGGCATTCCAAAGGAAACAGCATGGACCAAGACATGGAGACATAAAAAACCAGTGAGCATTTGGAATTGGCTAGAATTCAGGCACATAAAAAATTGGAATCAAGGTCATATCTGTTTAAAATGTAAACACTTTCTCCTTCTGGGCATTCCTTAGTCTCTGCCCTCTAGAAATTTCTAGGCTGCTGAGAAAAATTGCACATAGGCAAAGGAAGAGTTCCAGATTCAGAAAGACAAAAGTGGAGGCTATAGCTGATGAAGTTGCAATGTGCCAATCTGGTAAGGTTCAGGGATGGTCTTAGGATCAGAAGAAATCAGGCAGCTATTTGGGGGTGTATGTGTGGGTTTTGTGTTGGTGTTGTGTTTATGTTACTAGAGCACCAGGGAGTCTCCCTCATTCACCAATATATTGGCAGGGGAAAGTTCTTACACTGAGCACATGGAAAGCTAGAAATATCAACGGAGAGGGCCAGAGTGCAAAAAGCTAGCAAGATAATTAGAACGAAAAGACCTTCCCCTCCCCCTGCCAGTACTGGATTAGGGGTGGAAACAGGGGAAGGCAAGCACATGTGCCATAGAAGGCAAAATGGCACAAGGGGAGGTGCTGGACCAAAAAGGCCTGTCAGTCTAGCCTGGGGAAAGAAGAAATAGATTGGGAGCTGGACCCTCCCAAAATGCACAGAAGTTTGGGAAGTTTATTGGTCATTTTGAGAAAGAACTTGGCCTGCACCACACCCAAACTAATATAATCGCAGGGGAACAAAGAGGAGGGCTTGTGTCTCGCTTGCTCATGACCTGCACTTACATAGTGAACTCGCCTGTTCTCTCCATGGGCCACGTGGCCTTAGCAGCCATGTGGCCCATGGCCTCCAGGAGGGAGGCTCTCTCTCTCTTGCCCACCTGGTGATGCACTGGCTGGTGCAGTTGCATGCTCTTGTGGCCCTAGCAGCTGCATGGCCCATGGCCGTGTGGGCTCCATACACAGCCTCCACATGCAGGCTCCAGGAGGGAATCTGAAATGAACAGCAGCCAGGAACAAGCTAAGCTACCTGGATGGGAACAATGACCACTTAGTAGCCGTCTATGGGCTCCAAAGGACTGTACTTTAAAATGGAACTGGAACTCTGGACACTGGCTTTTGTCTTGGTCTTGCTAAGGAGATGGGCTTTGAGGCAGGAGTCTGCCATTCTCCCAGATTGTGCAGCACCTGAATAAAACCTTTCTTTTTGCACCAGCATCTACTTCAAGAATTTGGCTTTTGTGGCGACAGACAGCTGAATATCGATTTTTTATTTGGCTACATGTGTGGTGTTGGGGTTCGTGGCATTGTTTGAATTCATGTGTCTAGTGAGCTCGTGTATCTTACTGTATATCTACATATAAGTATTGATATGTAGCAACCAAAAGAGAGAATGGGGCACTTCTGCCTATAACGAGGGCATTCTAAGCTTTTCTAATTAATCTCCATTAAGAAGATTCCCCAAAAAGGTGCTTCTAAAGATCCCAAGTTACGGACAACTGAATCAATCCTGCATAAAGTAAAAGCAGCTCTGACCAGCTGCTGAATTGATCCACCTAACTTTGTCCATTTTACACATGCTAGGGGCAGGGAATGTTAATTTGCTTCAGGGAGCAGAGGGAACCTCCAAGTGGAGGCTCTGTAATTAACAGCTATAGGAGGAGGATCTGAATAGGCAGTGGCTGGCATGGGGGAGGGAGGACCCAGCGGTTGTCCTTCAGGGTTGATGACACAGGATCTGGAGGCTAGGGCTGGAAACTCTGGTCTCTCTGTCTGCTCCTGATATTTCCTGTTCTGCCAGAGTTGTTGTAAAGAAGGTATTGATTTTCCTCTCCCATCCCATTCAAACAAGCTACTCTGACCAGTGCCCTCATCAGCTTCTCATACATGCCCTTTTCAACTTTTTTTCCTTTTTCATAATAGCATGGCAGATGCTTTTATATTTTTATTTTTGAAAATATATTTTATTGATTATGCTATTACAGTTGTCCCATTTTTTCTCCCCTTTATCCCCCTCTGCCCTGTACACCCCCAGCCCCCACCAGCATTCCTCCACCTTAGTTCATGTCTGTGGGTCTTACATATGAGTTCTTTGGCTTCTACATTTCCCATACTACTCTCAAGCCCCCCCCCCCATCTATTTTGTACCTACCATTTATGCTACTTATTCTCTGTACCTTTTCCCGAATTCTCCTCTCTCTCTGCTGATAACCCTCCATGTGATCTCCATTTCTGTGATTCTGTTCCTGTTCTAGTTGTTTGCTTAGTTGTTTTATTTTTTTAAATTTTATTTTAGGTTCGGTTGTTGACAGTTGTGAGTTTGTTCTCATTTTACTGTTCATATTTTTGATCATCTTCTTTTACTTAGATAGATCCCTTTAACATTTCATATAATAAAGCCTTGGTGATGACAAACTCCTTTAACTTGACCTTATCTGGGAAGCACTTTATCCACCCTTCCATTCTAAATGACAGCTTTGTGGGAGAGTAATCTTGGATTTAGGTCCTTGCCTTTCATGACTTTGAATACTCTTTCCAGCCCCTTCTTGCCTGCAAGGTTTCTTTTGACAAATTAGCTGATAGTGTTATGGGAACTCCTTTGTAGGTAACTGTCTCCTTTTCTCCTACTGCTTTTAAGACTCTCTACTTATCTTTAATCTTGAATAATGTAATTATGATGTGCCTAGGTGTGTGTTTTATGTTTTCAAGTAAGTTTTCAACTTCTTGCTCTTCTTCTTCTCCTTCTGGCACCCCTATGATTTGGATGTTGGAACGTTTAAGGCTGTCTCAGTGGTTCCTAAGTATCTCCTCATTTTTTTGAATTCTTGTTTCTTCATTCTGGTCTGGTTGAATGTTTTTTCTTCCTTCTGCTCCAAATAATTGATTTGAGTCCTGGTTTCCTTCCCATTAGTGTTTGTTCCCTGTACATTTTCCTTTATCTCACTTTGCATAGCCTTCACATCTTCCTCATTTTGTGACCATACTCTACCAATTCTATAAGCATCCTGATTGCCAGTTTTTTAAACTCTGCCCCTGATAGGTTGGCTATCTCTTCATTGCTTGGTTCTGTTTTGGGAGCTTTGGTCTGTTCTTTCAATTGGGCCACATTTTTTTTGTCTCTGTGCACCTGTTATGTTGTAAGGGGTGGAGCCTTAGGTATTTGCCAGGGCAGAGCAACTCATGTCACTGTGTGGTGGCACTGTATGTGGGGGAGGGGCCAGAGTGGGAACAATGCTGCTTGCTCGGCTCCTGGCTGGCTTTCAGTCACTTTCCCCATTACCCACAAGCAAATTGGGCCCTTCTGGTACTGATTCCTGGGAGGGTGGGTTTGTGTTCATTCTAGGACCTTGTGGGTCTCTCCAACTAACTCTCCTGTGAGGTGGGAGTTTCTCCTACTGATGCAACCCCCACAGGTTTTTTCAGTCAGAGGTTTTGAGGCTGTATTTCCCTGTATTGGAACCCGGGGTTTCATAGTCTGTCTCACTCCTTGGCTGTTCCTCCTGGTTTATCTGTACACAAATGTGGGACTGCCCAGTCCACCAACCACTGCCTCCCCACCCCTGTCCTCCAGCCACTGCCTTGCCTCGACTCCTCTCCACCCCAGATCCCTGACTCTGCCCCTCCTAGCAGTCTGGGTGAAAGTTTCTTCTTTAACTCCTTGGTTGTCGAACCTCCATACAGTTCAATTTTCTGGTAGTTCTGGTTAGTTTTGTTTTTAAATTTGTCATAGTCCTTTTTTTGTTTATGCGAGGAGGCAAAGTGTATGTACCTGTGCCTCCATCTCTGCTGGAAGTCCTCAACTTTTCTACTCACCAAAAATTTCAATGACCTAGGGAGCCCAATTTTGCTCACTTGTCTCTTTGTCTTGCATCCTGTTTCAGCCTCAGGACTGCCCAGGGGCCAGAGGAGAAGCCAGAAGCACTTCATGGATGAAGGTGCTCACTAAAGCTTCACAAAAGACTGCATACAGAGGTGCTTGATGGGGCCCATGGCAAAGAGGCAACATACAGGTATAGAAGAAATCGTGGAGAAAGCAGCCTGCTTCTTCTTTCATATCCTCTCTGCTTCTTTGCTTCTCTCCTTGCCTTTTCAATCTCACTGTGTTACCCTCCCCTACCTTCACCTCCCTGGTCTCTTCAATAGCCTAATGATTTCTCATTTAGCTCCCCAGCCCCTGATGGCAAGAGGCTCTCTTTGATTGTTTGTGACACCAATATCACAACAAATTTAGTACCTTGTTTCCTGGAGGAGCCAATATTTCTCCTCAATTATCTCCCTGCCAGGGGACAGAGTGCCATGCATTCCAACAAGCAGTTTATGCCTTCCCTGATATCAGAGTCAATCAAGCTCCCAGTCCTCAGAAGGATGGGAGGAAAGCAGTGAGTGGGAGGAGGTTCTCATGGAAGCACATGTGGGCTACAAGAGCAAGCAAAAGGCAGAGGAAGGTGCAGAGGAACAGGGAGGATTGTGAAGAACAGATAAAAGCCTCTGGACACCTGGCCCTCAACAAGTTTATGTGTAGATTCTCAGAAACTGAAGATGGGGATGGGAGCAGTTTGACCTTTGCTCAGACAATACGGGAACTTCCTTCCCAAGCCACTCCTCATATCCTAGCTTTTCTTTCAGCCGTCCCCTAAACAATGGGCATGGATCTAATAGAGGGAGAAGAGGATGACCCTGGAATCATGCAATTTCACCCTAAAATGAAATGGAAAGAAGAGTCACTTCCCTACTCTAGGCCCCCACTCTAGTATTCCTCCACACTTTATATCTTTTCCTAACAAAACCACCTGCTACTAGCTGACAGGCCAGAAGAGGCAAGTATCCTGTGAGGGCTCTGCCCCACATGACTGATGAGAGAAGATACATACTAGAATAAGAACCAAAGGGATTTTCCATGGGACCCTGGAAAATAGATGAAAGGAGAAGAGAGGGAGTGATAAGAAAATATTGCTTTAGGGCAAGAAAGAAAACCAAGGGGAAGACAGAGAATCCTGAGAACACAGGAGACAGAAGAATCCCCAAAGTGTAAAAGATGGAACTATGAAAGGCTGGGGCTAGGAGGGACAGTAGTGCCAGGGAAGAAGGGTAAGGTGTGTGCATATTGTTTATCCGTAGTGACTATGGACAGAGATGGAGAATGAGGGACTAGGCTCAGTCTTCCAGAGCAAGAGCTGTGAGAGAGGACAGGAGTCATCAGGCCCCACCCCTTGGAATGCAGAATGAAGGATTGCAGCCAGGAAAGGGGGAAGGAGAAATGGAAGAGGAAAGAGGAAGGGACTGATCATTAAGAGAGATGGCAGTAGGTTGTTGTCATTAAATGGATTCCAGTAAGTCCAGGAAGCCTCAGACAGCAGAGACAAGCATGGATGAGCAGTGTGATGAGAAAATTATGGATGAGAGCCCTGAAGGAAGGAACTTGCACAGAAGCTTCACACCAACCTGTATGGGTTCTACATAATCTGATCCTCGTTCTTACTTCAACAGTAAACCCAACCCCAAACTAAACCCTAAACCTAATCCTAATAATCATTCTAACCCCAAACCCTAATGAGAAAATAAGCTGCTTCACATCTCAAATTCCCTCATTGCCTTGTCAGTAGAAGTAATAATAGCTGTTGATTAAAAAAATAAGTACATAAACCAAATCTTCACCCTATCCTTAAAAGTCATCCTTGCTTCAAACCTACCTCATACTGGCCACTGGTCCACCTCAAGCTCGAGCTTTTACTATATTCCCACCCCAATCCTAAAGGCTACTGTCCCTAATGACAATTTTATTTCACTCACTCGAATCTCAGGGTTTTTTTTCTGTCCCCGTACCCCTGGATAGATGGTTACAATTAATATGGGCAAGCAAAGGTAGAGATATATAAAATGTATCTGTTCAACCTGGAGGCCAAATCAAGGTGGGAATGGAGGCCCCTGAATTCTTAGGCTAATTATGGATGGTGGTCCCTGTCTCTAACCCAGACACCCAGAGCTTTCTGCTCTAGCAGCTGGGTTCTAGAAGGTGAGGCTGATGAAGACTATAAGGTTCGGGACAAAAAGAACGTGAGGCTTGAGACACCAGGAAGAGCAAGTTAGATTTGAAGAGGCATGTTTGAGCAGAGAGAAATGTGACAAAAAATAAGTGAACACACTCCACTTCAGAAGGCAGGGCCTGAACTTCTTGCACTCACAGCTGGGATCCCTTGCTCAAAAACAGGACACAGGAACTATTTATAGGGTGCCTGTGGGAAGCCCACAATGGGGAGGATGCTATGAAGGTGCTGAGTTGCTCTAGAGACTCTGCTTATTTGCCACCTGAATTTGAAGCAGGTACCTCTCCCTCTGGGTCCAGTCCTTCCCTCCTTGAAATTCTAGGGAGCAAGGCTCTCCACATCTTTCAGGCCTTGTCACTGTGGCACCTGGGAGAGGAGCTGAGTATTATGTTCTCTTCTTGCTACAGCTGAATTTGATTATTGGGATATGTGATGGATGAGCTGGGTTTGGACCCCAGCTCAGGGAGTGGAATGATGGAGTAGGTCCATCACTTTCCCCATGGGATGAACCATCAGTTCCCAGATGTCATCTGGAACTCACCTCAGACGTCTCCCTAACCAAGATCCATGGGAGACTGTAAATCTCTCTGCAACCATTTCTTGATATAAAGAACTTTGAACACCAAAGCACCCGTACAAGCTCCCTGAATTCTTCCAAAACTAGGATCAGGAATGCAGGTGTGAGAACCCCCCAGCCCTGGGTAAGACACATTGCTTCTAGCCAGCTGTCACACCTGAAGGGGCTACTTTGAGAAAAAGGGGTAGAAAGCCTGTCTCTGCTTGGTGAGGGGCTTCCAGGCATTTTTCAGTGAGAGCCATGAACCTTGAAAGCCTGGGGAAGGTCAGGGAGGAAAGAGGGTGAAAGACAGTACAGAATAATAATGAAGGATTTTTAATAACTCATCAGCTATGGTGTCAGCTGAACAGCAGCAGCAGCACAACCCACTGGGAAAAATTTGTAAGGAATTGTCTTCCTAGGAGTGAGAGGAGTCAGAAGGTCTGAGGGCAAGTGGAAGCATCCTTCTTACCCCAGCACCAAAAAGCTGTGAGTTAGCATCCAGCTGGTAGTGTAGGAGGAAGTGCAAACAATATTATAGAGCCCTAGGCCTGGCCCTCTGGGAGCTTCCAATCTAGGCCAAACCCACAGGTCACAGACACAGGTGAAGACAGGAGTAATCTAAGATGATACAGAGCACAGGCAAACCACCCTCCAGGAAAACATCCTCCAACTTGCCTATGAAATCAGTCTGCTGGAAGACAATTACATGCTTATCAAAGGGCTTCTTTTCTTTACCTAATAATTCACCAAGGAATTGTTTGAAGTATGAGTGTCATCAAAGAATGTTCCAGGAAGCCCTGGTGACCACATTTTTAATGGCCTGATTTTTCAGATGAGGACACTGAGGTCCAAAGATGCTGCACAGACAGCTGGTGACAGAATAGGACTCCTAGAAACTAGAAATCCAGGTCTCCTAAAAAATAATATTTTGTAAAAATAGAATTCCCATATATTTTTTTATGGGTCTGACTGCTACAAAGAGGCCAGTACCCTGGTTCTCTAGTGTGTCAAGAGCAACTGTCCTTTGGGTGCGAACAATGAGAAAACTCAGAATAACCCATCATAGCCACTATACATCTTTTCTTTCCCTCATATCATTCTAGGATGGCTTTCTGGAAGCTGTGGCTTTTGATGTTGGCTAGGAAATGGAGACATTTCCTAAGCCTTTGGGGTGACAGGTGGAAAATGGCTCAATGGCATGAATATAGGAGAATATTGTAGGTCTGTGAAAAGAGCTGGAAAGGGATGAAAAATGGGGGTACTTCTCATACACATCTGTGAAAGGCTCAGAGGTTGTGGTGGGAATGCTGAGAAAGGTTCCCGGTCATAGAAAGTCAAAAATCCTACAGGATTAGTGACTCTGAAGAGACTAACAAGTCCACAGAAATGAGCTAGCTGGGTCCCCCTGGAAGTTTTGGCAGCCAGCCGAGAGTGTCCAACATCCCCATACACCCAAAATGGAGTACAGGAGGGTGTCACCCTTCAGTTGCCTTCACTTTAGGGGAGCTGGAGACACATCTCTATCTCATCCACTCCCAAGAGCCCCAAAAGGCAGTAGCATCTCTGCATCCCAGGCCCTGGCACGTAGCAGGCACTTAACTAGGGTTTGATGAATGAAAATGTTGGGGCCTTTCTAGAAGGTACATGAAGGAGAAATGTGGGTCTGGAAGAAGTGGGTGGGGGTGACAAGAGGAGGCACCTCCATGCTCTGGCAGAAGGAGAAGACTGAATGATTACTCCCTGTTTCAGAGAGAGAAACTAAGGCACTTGGGAATAGGCACATGTTCCAGAGAGAATGTCTTCAAAGAAAAATGTTAGTCAGCCCCACAGCCCCACGATCAGGCTGTCAGCTCCCCTGGCTGGTCAGATGCTCTGGAAGATGTAAAGTGCTATCTAAATGTGATGCACTATTAATACTTTAGAAATATTTCACAGCTGCCCAGCTGGAACTGGGAAAAGAATTGTTTCTCCTGATCTCTGGCAGGGGGATTATTGTTGGAGGCAAATGTGACAGCTGTGACATGTAACTGAGGGACAAGGAAGGACAGTTGACGGTGGAGGTCATGGGCACCTGCCTAGGGCAGGTCCTGCGTGCTCCTCCTCTACTTGTGGTCTTGAATGAAACACTCAGCTATGCCCAGGCAAAGTGGCCATGCTGACCCCTGCCTCTCCCGTGTCTTACAATTTCAGGAGTACCTGAAAGAAGGCAGATAGAGCTGTGACTCAGCATCTTACCCCTAGGCCACTGCTGCTGTACCTACCCAGGTACAGCCTGAACCTCATGAGAGACACAAGGGCAGAAAATCTAGATGGATAACAGGCCCTAAGTCACTACTACAGAACTTTACAGAAGAGGGTAAAGAGCAGGCTGGGGAAGAGTACAATGAAGAAAGAGCTGAGAGTAAGTGTCCTGGATAGGCTGAGAGGCCTCCAGGCAGGCCCAGAGGTAAAAAGCAGAATGGTGTTGACAAACAGGGACTGGTTTTTCCCAGTTGGGCTAGAAGGAAAGGATTGGGCAGGACAGGAAGTTGAGGGAGTATACCTTGGGCAGAAAGGAAGAAATAGGCACTGAGCTGCATCCTGTTGGCATTGGAGAATCACCAGCAATGGAACAGGGAGGAAGGAGGGAGGAGAGGGAGAGTCTTGCCTGCAAAGACCAGTGCCTGCTCAGTAGTAAGAAAAAAGGCCTCACGAGGTGGATGTGGAAGAGGGAAAGCTGCTAAAGTCACTGCCATCCCCATCCCAGGACCCAACCCTGGTCTACCTTGAGGTGCTGGGCTACTGTCTGCATGCTCTGTTGGCAATGCAGGCAGCTTGTGATTGGCAGGGGGGAGAGACAAACTAATTTTCAATTAAAACCTTTACTAGGGGGCACATAGATGCAAATGCAGGGAGGCTTGATTCTTTTCTAAGCCAGCCTTCAACATCTGCAGTACCTAAAAGAAGATGCGGGGAGGGTACACAGGCAGCCCTGGTGTTATATAAATTCTACTCATAATTAATTACATGACTTTCAATACCAGGACTAGGTTGGCCAAAAAGTTTGTGTGTTTTTTTCTGTAAAATAAAAGACACATTTTTTCATTTTTAGGAATAACTTTATTGATTTGGATATTTTAAGTATGTGGACTACCTCCTGGGGTGGTATAACACTGATTTTTCTCAATTAATGCCTCAATTTGATTGCTATCAACTTCAACTGATCTAACCAAACATGGAGCATCATCCAGTGAGAAATCTCCCGCATGAAACTTCGCAACCCAATTTTGACACATTCGATCAGTCACAGCACCTTCTCCATACACTGCACAAATCTTTTTTGTGTTTTAGTTGCGTTTTTACCTTTCTTTAAATAACAAAACATAATATGCCCTAGCTGGTGTAGCTCAGTGGATTGAGTGCAGGCCTGTGAATCAAAGGGTTGCTGGTTCAATTCCCAGTCAGGGCACATGCCTGGGTTGCGGGGCAGGTCCCCAGTGTGGGGAGCACAAGAGGCAACCACACACTGATGTTTCTCTCCCTTTCTTCCTCCTTCTCTCCCTCTCTCTCAGGAAATAGATAAATAAAATATTTAAAAATAAACAAATAAATAACAAATCATAATATGCTGAAAATGTGTATTTCTTCCATCTTCAATATTAAAATGGGTACATAAAAATTCACCCATTTTGATAAGTTTTTTAAAAAAATGCATGTTGATATGACACCTGTCACAATACAATCTAACAAAATTATTTTGAATGAAGTTAAAGACAACTAAGCACTACTAGAACCATCTTACAGAAAAAAAACAAATGAACTTTTTAGCTAACCCAATATTTGCAAGGCACATAAATTAACAGCGTGTTGACATTCACAAGGAGGTGCTTGGACAGCCAGGACACAGAGAAGAGGCTGCTGTATCGCCTTTGAGGTTGGGAATGTCCAGACTGCAGGTGCAGATTCCTCTTAAGTTTCTCAGCAAAAATACATGCTATTCAGGTCTGGACCTGCCAGCTCATCTTTTTGGGACTCCCAACTCTGGGAGCAAGGAGAATGGGGCTGTGGAGGTATGGAGCAGCCGTTGGTGATAACAGAAAATGTCAGGCTATAAGAGCTGAAGAGAAGCTCTCTCTGCTTCCTGAGTCTGATCTCTTTACTCACTCCCACCTTATTCAGGAGTGCCAACAATAGGCTAAGCAACTCGGGGCTGCTTCCTTCTCATTTAGTCAGAGGGGAAGTTCAAAGTTCTTGGAGCTTGGATTCTGTCAAGTGCCAGCTCTGCCTCTCAGAGCCCCAGTTGCATCAAAAGTAAAACAGGAATAGTGGATGGCCCAGTATTAGGGGACATCAAGAAAGCACAAAGCCCTCACTGAGGATGCTTAGTGAAGTGCATAAGCCCATCACACCCCACCTTCACCCATAGTTTATGCAGGAAACTTGGCAAAGACAGTAACTTCACCTTCCCCATCTATTGTTTCAGTGTCCCCAAGTACAGGCCTTTCTGTAGGAGTAGATATTCGATAAAATAAATCTTTGTTGAATTAAACAGAATGAGAAAGATAGGGCATGGAGAATTCTAATGTCAGTTTAGTGGGGGCAGATTTTAGCAAAGAGAGTAACAAAAAACATCTGCTGGGAATCAGAATAACTGGGTTTGAACTCCAGCTCTGACATTTACTAACACAGAGACCATGGATGAGCCAGCACTCCTTCTCAAGGCCCTAGTTTCCTCATCTGAAGTGCACATGCTGTACAGAGGATCCGTAAGATGCCTCCAACTCTTGAGAAGGTATAACAGGGAGTGGGTTTGTGAACCATTCTGAGAAAATGCCATGATGAGTTTCTGAAACAGTCTTAGGTTGGTCGTAAGCACATTACGCAGGACTCAGCATGATGTTTGGGATAATCCAAAATTATATAATAATAATGATGATGCTTTCACAAACATCCACAGGCAACTTGAAAAGAAATCTGGTGTCATCACCACCATGCCTAAGAGCTAGGCAGAAGGGGCTGCTAATGGAGATAAAGCAAAAGTGAGCCCTGGCCACATAGCTCAGTTGGTTGGAGCGTAGTCCCATACACCAAAAGTTTGCAGATTCAATTACCAGTCAGGGCACATACCTAGGTTTTGGATTGGATCCCTGATTAGGGCATGTACAGGAGGCAACTGATCGATGTTTCTCTGATGTTTCTCTCTCATACTGATGTTTCTCTCTCTCTCTCTCTTTCTCTCGCTCTCCTTTCTTCTCTCTCTAAAATCAATAAACATATCCTCAGGTAAAAAGCCAAGATGAAAGATGAACCACAGAAATTTTTCAGGTTATCTGCTAAATTTCCTCCTCCAAAGCCAGAGCCCAAGCCTAAAAAGGCTCCTGAAAATAAGGGGGAAAATGTACCCAAAGGGAAAAAGGGCAAAGCTGATGCTGCAATAACCCTACAGAAAATCGAGAGGCCAAAACAGACCAGCCACAGAAGGCTGAAGGTGTGGGAGATGCCAAGTAAAGTGAGTGCATTTTTGAAAACTATGTACTTCTGGTGACCGTACAGTTTGAAATACTATTTTTAATCAAGTTTTATAAAAATGTAAAAATTTTCTTTTACTTTTATTTAAAGCTATGTTGATAGCACAGAGAACCCCTTATTGTTGTTTTTAAGGGCATATATTATTAACAGAATGTCTCTGAAGCTGGATTGATATGGGAAAAAGAAAAAAACAAATAAACAAACAAAAACCCTTTCCCTTATAGTTTTGAAAGACTTCCTCTTGTTTCCTCAGAGTAGAGTTCCCTTGATGTTGACATATGTTAGCTACCTAGGCACAGACACCTTGTAGTGTGGAACTGATTTTTATGTCCCTAAAACTGTTTTTTATGTCCTTTTCTCCCTCTTCACTTTAAACATAGACTTGAATCCCTTAAATTCAAAGAACTGTTGGGACTTGACCCCACCCCCCCAAATTGGTTACCACTATGTCGGGCAATCTGGACTTCTCAGTGTCACTATTGAGATGGCATCCCTCAAAAAAGTAGTTCCTGCAAAAGAATCTATGCACCCCAATGTTCACAGCAGCACTATTTACAATAGTCAAGTGATGGAAACAGCCTAAGTGCCCATCAGTAAATGAGTGGCTCCAAAAACGGTGGTATATTTACACAATAGAATACTATGCAGCAGAAAGAAAGAAGGAGCTCCTACCCTTTGCTACATCATGGATGGAACTAGAGAGTATTATGCTAAGTGAAATAAACCAGGTGGTAAAAGACAAATACCATATGATCACACCTATAAGTGGTATCTAATCAACAAAACAAACAAGTGAGAAAACTAGAACCAGAGACATGGAAATAAAGAACAAACTGATAGTGACCAGAGAGGAGAAGGGAGGGGGATAATGGGGGAAAGAAGCAGGAAGGGTCAAATCAAGGAACATGTATAAAGGACTCATGGACAAAGACAATGGGGGGAAGATTGAATGTGGAATGGGGGTTGTGTAGGGCAGGGGAGAGTAATGGGGGAAAAATGAGGACAACCTTAATTGAACAACAATAAAAAATTTTTAAACATATTTTTTAAAGCAGTTCCTGTTTTAGATTGTGAACATACAGATCTGGCATTTTCATTTCATTTCCTGAAAGTCAAGGTAAGCTTGGGAAAAGCTGTTCAACAACATGCTTAATGTACAATGTCAACCTTCACTATAAACATTCCCACTCTGAGCGTCAAATGAATACTTCATTGGGTTTCACAAAGGCTTTATGATTTTGATAGTACATTGAAGAAAAGAGTTTGAAAGTTGTATACTATTAACGATTTTCTGCCCATGTCCTGCCTGAAATACCATGATGTTCATGAAAAGTATCTTTAATAAAGCTGGACAGTTTGGCTTGTGAAAAACATCTTGTTTATAACTTCTGTGGAAGAGTTTCTGTCAAGTTGCAGCAGTCTGCCCTCACTCAGCTCAGCTCCAACCTATTTCCACCACCTTCTTGATTACTCTTCCAGCTGTGGTTCCAGCAAAAACTAGAAAAACACGGGACCTGAACAGCAAGAAAGCACAAAGTTTAATTCTATTGTATTCTAATCAGCAAACAAGTATTGGGGACCTACTATGTGACAGAGTTTATGCTAAGCACCAGGCTCAGGCCACTCATCAGCTCTGGTGTTTAGGGGAGAAATGATTAATTCCAATGGTGGGAAAAGAGGAGACAGAGAATATGAGAGGGGTCTGTGCAAGGAACAAAATTTACCCTTTGACTAGCAAATCTGAAAGTAAAGAGATCCTAGGTACAAAGAACAATAAAGACAAAGGCAGAGAAGTGTGTGCTGTGTCTGAGGAAGGTGTGGCATGGTTGGAGCTCTGGATATTTATGGAAGGGCAGAATTTTGAGGATTAAAAGTGATAATCCTATTCCTGGCCGGTGTGGCTCAGTTGGTTGTGCATTATCCCACAAAATGAAAAGTTGCCAGTTTGATTCCCTGTCGGGGTATATGCCTGGGTTGCTGGTTTGGTCCCTGATCAGGGCACATGCAGAATGCAGCCAATTGATGTTTCTCCCTCTCTTTCTCTGCCCTTCCCCACTGTCTGAAATATTTTTTAAGTGATAATCCCCTCAAATGCACTTGCAAGCTACAAAAGCAATTATAAGGTACTGTATTTTCATTGTTTACAGAACCTAAAAAAGGATAGGTAGACAGAGATCAGAGTGTGGCATGTCTTGAATGCTGTTTATTATTCATCCACTCAACACTTAATGCACATTTACCCTCCTTATATGGCAGGTACTGTGCTGGAGGCTGGAGATAAGATGTAGAATCTCACATGCCTTCTCTAAAGGAAAGTAAAAGGGAGTACAGACTTTAACACAGAATGCAACATGGAGTACAGAAGCCATGATAAAAGTATGAAAGGGATGTAATGGACACACAGAGGAAGAAACAGTCAATTTGGCCTGGGGTGAGGGTTGGTAGTCAGAAAGGCTTAATAGAGGGGTTGTCATTTAGATTTAAGATTTGAAAATAGAAGGTGTTCACTAAGTTGATAAGAGGAGTGTTGTGGTGGGGGTGGATAAGTTCCTCCAGGCACAATATAATGTGAGCAAAAAAAGGCTCAGAGGTATGGATTTTTGGTGGACTATGGCATCTGAAAGTGGTTCTGATTAACCAGAAAGAGAGAGAGAGAGAGGGAATAGAAATGGGATAGAGGAGGTAAGCTGGAGCCAGATTATATAGAGTTTTAAATGCTGGATCAAGACTTTGGATTTTATGACAGTAGTTAAGGGAGATGAATGAAGAATTAGATAGAATACTCTGCCAGTCATTGGGGGAGGGTGTGCACAGTAGGGGAGCTGCAGCATTGCTCCTGGACAGAAATTATAAAGACATAAAACTAAGACAGCTGGTAAAAAGAAATAGAATAGATATAAAAATATATGAAGGAGATAGAATCAATAGGATTTAATGGTTGGGAGAATGTGAAAGTTAAGGGAAAGGAGAACATTTTCAGTTTGGGTAATCAGACCGTGAGCACAGGCAATTACGGGAATACTGGAGAAGGATACTGTGGTGGTAGATATAGCCTGGCAACCATCCAAGGTCATTCTAAGGAGTATGGACTTTATCCTGTAAATAATGGGGAGCCACTGTTGGGTAGATTTTTAAAAATTACTCTATCACCCATCATAGAGAAAGAATAAGCAAGACAGAAGGATGAGTTAAGGGAAGGGAGAGAGTAGGAGGGAAAAGAGAGTTGGGATATGCATTTACTATGTCCTTCCAAGGAGGAGAAAAACCACAGGTCAAGTGTAGTGACAGTTACTCTAGTGTTGGTGGTGTTGTGGCTATGTGTTGATTGTTGGTAATGTTAACATCATGAGAATTAAGTGAGATATACACATAGTAAATACTTTAAAGTATTATCTGTTGTCACATTGCTATTATTTCATTAATGTCAACTCTGACATTTATGAGCATTTGTTGTGTGACCATGAACCACTAATAATAATAAAATAACTTATCATCTGTGACTGTAGATGACAAAAGTTAGAAAGAAGTAGAAGTCGGGGTTCTCATATCTCCCCTTGTTTCAGGAAAGGCCCTGGAAGGACAGGAAGCCCTTCTGGGAGAGGGAACATGAACACAAGCATAGAGGCAGGAGGATCATGTATGCACTGGGTATGAGTGTGAGCAAACCTTACAACCACACTGGGTTGTCTGTGTGCCCTTGCCATCTGTTCGCCAGGGTCCTTTTGACATCCACCATCAAAACAGTTGAGGGTACTCTAGCCAATACAAAAGGCCGAGGAGGGGGACTTTGTTCTGAACATCTGTTCTTTCTCCCCAATAAAGTTTATGCTAAAGCAGGAGAAAGGGAGGGTAAACATGAAGGAGAATTTCCTGCTGTCAAGTTTTCAAGAATCAAGAACAGATTTGGTAAAGTTTAGATAGAGTAGGGAAGGATCACGTGGACACTAGCTGTAAGACTGAGCTCTTCAGAATCACAAAATGACTAGACCTGGAAGAAACCCACAAAAATAACCTAATCCAGATAAAAAACTCAAGGCCCAAAGAGATGAAATGAGTTCCCCAAAGTCACAGAGCTGGTCAAAAGCAAAACCAGAAGCATAACTTGGTCTGTCGGTATTCCTAGTCAGGTACTATCTTTACTCTTACTCCCACCCCAGTTCCCCATCACCATAAACGTCCCTGATCACAGAACATTCACAGTGCTGAGTGACATCTTGGCATTCAGTGGCTCCTTGTTTACATTACCCTCCATCTGATTTCCCTGAGTCCTTGAAGAACCCTGAGATGGAGAGGATTGTGTTGAATCCTCTGTTCTTGCCAGGAGGCTGTGGTGTGGGGCACTGCTGTGGCCTGAGGCACAGTTCACATCAGAGATGTAGCAGGCTCTGGAACCCAGGCATTCCTAGCCAAATGTTCTAGACTCTCTCCAACCACACATCATACACATGCATGCATGTGCACACACACACACCCCTCCAGACCCCCACCCCCACCTCCAGACACTGAGTTTTGGCTTCAAACCTGAAAAACTGCTAAGTTCTTGGTTTTTACCCAAGGAATTTCCAAGAATTCTCACCAACACTTGAGACCAGCTCAGTCTATAAAAGCTGTGACTCTGACTCTGGCCCTAGCTCACAAACCTGCTATGATCTGGACATCTTCAGCCTCATTTCCTTGGTCCTTCTGCCTCATTGACCCTGCTCCTTGCCCACCCTCATTTAAACTGGGCATTCACTTCGGACACTTTCCTTTATCTTATCAACATCCCTCCTAAATGTCCCAATTCTATCCATACTCTCCTACCCACCTCTCTCCATGTAGACTCCCTTGTTTGAAGTCTGTCATCGCTCTCCTGGATTATTGTAATAACCTCCTAATTGCCTCCTCTGCCTCCAGCTCTTAAATCCATTCTGCACACAGTTGCCAGAATGATCTTTCTAAAACAAATCTAACATCATTACCCTATGAAAAACCTTTTAATGACTCCCCAGTGACTTTAGATGAAGTTCAAATTAGGTTAGGTCCTGCCAAACCTAGATTCTAGTCACCTCTTTAGCATCATTTTCTGTTCTCTTCAATGTGCACTGTGCTTTCTAGAAATCCCCAAGTGTCAGACATACCTGCACACTCCAAGCTGTGCCCTACCTTAACACTCTGCCTTATCATGCTCCCCTCTCCTACCACTTGGCTCACTATTCTTCATCCTTCAATACACAGTTCAGGCTTAGTGCCCCAGGAGCCTTCCTTAAAATCCTCAGCCTTGAGGACAGATGCTATATTTCTTATTTGTCCTTATATTGATCAAGGATGGCTGGCTCTTAGTAGAGCTTCAACTAACATTTGTTGTACATATTGAACGGAAACCAAAAGGTGACTTTCTATTCCTTTTTTAACTCCTAAATCACTTTGTCCTACAGATATTTTATTTATTCTGCCTCCTTACTTACAAATCCAAATTTTTCTCCTTCACCCAAAGGCCCCCTCTTTCAGGAAGCCTTTTTTGATAAGCTCAATCTCACCTCTTCTCTTGATACCTCTAAGCTCAATCTGTGCTACACCCCTTAGCATTTCTGCCTTACCTTTCACTTCTTTCTTAAAAGTAAGCTCTACACCAAGGAAATTGGATGGTTCATTCTTTCTGAGACATTAAATGCTTTGCACTCTCTTAGTCAATGTCATACTATTTCCTACCCTTGTAATTCCTCCTCCAGCTGTAGAGCAAAGACTTTGCCCCTCACCTGTAGCAGCACTCAGCATGTCTGTACTGTAACAGATGTTCAGCTGTGGTTGTTAAGGGCCTGCATTGTACTGCTGACTTACATGTTTTATGTTATTTTTTATATGTACATAGGTGTGTATTCCCTTTTCCTCTCTTAGATATTTTACTTCACTTCCCTGTGTTCCAATTTGAACATCTCTGAGATGTCTTCCCACTTTAATGTTCTGTGATTTTGTATCTGTGAGTTCACTGGGGACAGAAACTAGATCTTCCCCCACACCTCCAGCATACTGGAGGCTCAAAAAAAATCACGCTGAATGAACTGAACTCCTTTCCTAGTCTTTCCCCTCTCCTCCTTTTTTCTCTTAAGGGAGGCAATAGAGCATAGTGGCTAAACATGTTGACCAGTAGCTAGCTCTGCTCCTCATCCTGGGGCAATGTGCTTTACTTCTCTATGCCTCAGTTTCCTCATTTATAGAATGGAGATAATATTAGTCTTCCCTTATAGATAGTAAGCCAGAGGTTAAGTTTTATTAATATTATCCTATTTTTACTTCCATCTTTTTTATTTACAGTTTTTGGATATCTCACTCTCTATTTTTTTTTGATGTAACAGGTCTTATCAACATCAGAAGAATCCAAAGACTACTGGTTCACAAAGCCCAGGAAATCTCAGTTTTAAGCCACTCTTGGGTTCCAGAAATCTGGAAATAAGAGAATAGGGTTCAAGACTGAAATAAAAAAAAGGACAGGCTGGGGTCAGGGAGGAAGCACAGAAGAAAGTCATAATTAGAGCCAATTGAAGTGTGGGAATGACTGAGAAAAGCTCCAAGAAATCAAGGGAGGGGCATGTTATAAAACATTTCACAAGAGACCCATACTTTGGCCACAAAGCACTGCTGAGCAGCCAATAGTGTAGCTTTGTGCTCAGCAGCTCTGGGAAAGGTATGTTCTTAGGACTGGGGCTCATGGACTTAATTCTGGTGCCATCTTCATCTTTATAATAATTATGTGGCCTTAGGCAAGGCCCAGTGCTCTGAGACTCAGTTAACTCTACTATAAAATGGATCATAGAATGATCATGGCAGGGCTATTGTGATGATTAAATGTACTCTGTAAATGATAAATAACCACTCATCTGTTAGCCAGCATTTTTATTAAGAATGAATCTATATGGCCCAGTCATCCAGAAAATGTACCTGATAACTGAGGTTCAAGTATCTTTTAAGCTTCCTTTATTTAGGCCAAATAGGTTCTCAATTAACAGAAGGTGAAATATTCTCATTGGATATTTATGGCTCGTTTGCCAAGCCTGACCTTTCCTTGAACCTCATCCCCCACCCTATACCCCTCCCCAGTCAGACACAGGGGCCCTTGTCAGCTCTTTCCATGCTATATTATAATTGTTTGCCTGTGCAGCTCTCTTCCACTAGCCAGAAGGAATTTTGTCTTCATTGTGACTCTCTCTGTTGCTGGTCACATAGTAGGCATTCAAAATTAATTTCTTGAATGAATAAATAAATGGATTCACGAAGTTCTTATTTAGGCTGTACGACAATCCTCCCCTTTGTAGCTTCTAACCACTTATCCTAGCTGTTCTTTCTGGAATTCCAGAAAATGAATCTAATTCACTTCCATATGGCAGTATTTTAAGTATGTGAGGAGAGTTATAACATGACCCCAGAGTCTTCTCTTCTCATAACCAAATATCCCTAGTTTCTTAAACTGCTATTTCTTTGCACTAGCATCCACATACAACTCTCTTGACCCCATGTCCAGCTACTGCCCCATTTCTCTGCTCCCCTTTATAGCAAGACTGCTTAAGAGTAGTTTGTATAATCTTCTCTCACTCTCTCATGAATTCACACCTGAACTTTTCTGGTCAACATTACCAGCAACTCCAAACTGCTAAATCCAATATTAATCTTCATCTTAGTCTTTATCTTCCTTGATGTATCAGCAGTATACATGAAAGTTGATCATTGCCTCCTTGGGCTTGCAGAACTATGTGCTTCCCTGGTTTTCCTACTTTCCTGCCCCATTCACAGTCTCTTTTGCTAACTGCTCCTTGTCTTCCTGTTGGAGTGATCCCAAGATCCCAGGATCCTGTCCTTTACTCTCTTCTTTCTCTCCATTCATCACCTCAGTGAATTTATCCAGTTATATGGTTTTAAATACCAACTCTATACTGATGTTCTAGCAGATGTGTCCAGCCCAGATCTTTCCCTTGATTTCCTGTAACATCTGTCAAATTGTTTATTTAACATTTCTACTTAATTGTAGAGGACCGTGTCTAAGTGGCATTTCATACTAATGTGTTCAAAACTGAGCTCCTGATCTTCTACCCTAGAACCTGGTCCTCTCAGTAAATGATAACTTCATTCCTCCTGGTCAAGACACCTCAGAGTCATCCTCCACTCCTCTCTTTCTCTCTTGCCCTGTATCCATCCAGAGGTAAATCCCACTAGTTCTGATTCCAAAATAATTCCAGAGGTGGGCCTGTGGACAAAAAAAGGTGCTGCAATAAATCATAAGTTCCCAACTGGGCAGGTCATGGTGGGCAGTCATCCTCCAGGCCTATAACTTCTATAATAAAAGGATTTTAAGCAAGCCCTGTCCATTGTTATTGTGCACCTGGGTTAACACACCTTTGTAATGCCAGAAACAATATCCCTGGAGGGCATAGAACCCAGAGAGCACATAATCTTAATTATTCTGTAGTTCAATCTGTGCCTTGCTTTCTCAGACCTTCAAGTAATCTGCCTTACATTTCCTCCTTCATTCAAAATGCATGAAGGAAACTGCAAACTATTTTTCTCTGGAGCATTTGAAACCTTGCTACCCAGCTCAGTTTTGACTCAAATAAAGTCCTATAAAAATTATCTGTAGGTTTGGATATTTCTTATGTCAACAACCACTTTATACTTCTTCTACTAGTACTTGTGTTGCTTGTGCCATCATCTTGTGTCTGGATTACTGCAGGAGCTGCCTAATAGGTCTCCCTGGTTCCAGCCTTTCCTCACACAGTCTCCTGCTACCCACAATCAAATTGGGCCCTTCTGGTGCTGATTCCCAGGTGGGCGGTTTTGTGTACGTTCTAGGACCCTGTGGGTCTCTCCAACGAACTCTCCTGTGAGGCTGGAAGTTTCTCCCACTGCCACCTCAACCCCCACAGGTGTTTTTAATCAGAGGTTGGAGGCTTTATTTCCCTGCTGGAACTCTGGGTTGCTCAGTCTGTCTCGCTCCCCAGTTGGTTTATCTGCACCCGAATGTAGGACCACCCAGTCCACAATCTTCCACCTCACCGGGTCCTCTCCACCCGCCTGCCTGTCACTGCCCCTCCTACTAGATAAATGTTTCTTCTTTAACTCCTTGGTTGTCGGACTTCCATACAGTTCAATTTTCTGTCAGTTCTGGTTTTTTGTTTGTTTGTTTTTTAATTTGTTGTTGTCCTTCTTTTGGTTGTGGGAGGAGGCACCGTGTGTCTACCTATACCTCCATCTTGGTTGGAAGTCCCTCACACAGTCTATTCTTGATATAACAGTCAGAGTCTCTGTTAAAAACAGAAATTATATTGTGTCACTTCTGCTGAAAACCTACAGAGTTCTCATTTCTCTCGAAGTAAAAATCCAAGTCTGTGAATTCTTCAAAGTCTTTGAATGGTCTTTGTCCTGGGTTCCTTGCACAGAGGTTCTAAACCTTTGGAATTTCCCCAATTATTGGAGTATCTTTGTTATTCATGGTAGCCCCCTGGGTTTATCACACCTGGGTTTATGCTAATGAACTGACCCTGAATGGAAGCTAGTGAGGCTGGCCAACCATTTGATTAGAGGGTTGGGGTTTGGGGCCACCGATATTAGGCTGATCTGCTGACTTCCAGGGAAAGGAAAAAAGCTGAAAGTGAGTTAGTTCAATCACAAAGCCCATGATTCAATAATGAAACCCTAATAAAAACTCTGGACACTGAGTTCCTTGTTGGTGAGAGAGTGAAGGCTTGGTTCCATGGGTAGAGGAAATGGAAGCTTCACACTTGGTACACTTTCAGACCTCTCCTTATGTATGTCTTTGGTTGGTTGGCCCTAACTTTTATCCTTCATAATAAAATTATAACTAAGTATGGCACTTTCCTGAGTCTGTGAGGTTTTTTTTTCTTTTTAATCAAAGTATCAAACCTCAGGGGGGCCATGAGGGGAACCCTTGAATTTGTAGCCTGTTGGTCAGAAATGTGGGTAGCCTGGAGACTCCCAAACATGACATTGGCATCTGAAGTGAGGGTAGTCTTGTTGGAGGAAGTAGCCCTTAACCTGTGGAGTCTGGACTAATCCTGGGTGGTTATTATCAGAACTGTGATTTGTGTGCATGTGCATGTGCACATACACACATATTCACATCTTATTTCTAGTACTTGTTCCTTTGCTCACTTCACTACATTCGTATTTTTTTTCTTAAACACATCAGGCACACTCCAACCTCAGGGCCTTTGCATTTTCTGTTCCTTCTGCTTGGAATTCTTTCCCCCCTCAATATATCTGCTTCCTGACATTTTTTAGATTTTTTTTTTTCAGTGATCACCTTCTGAGTAAGTTCTTCCTAATTACACTACTTAAAACTGTACCACTGCTCTACCACATCCCAGATTCCCTTTCTGTTGCTTTATTATTCTCCAAAGCATACATCAATATCCAACTTATGTGTTTTGCTATTAATTTAGTCATTGCCTCTGTCTCAGAAGGCTTATAAGGTCTGTGAGATTAAGAATATTTTCTCCTTATTGTCTTCATGCTGTATCCTCAGTGCTTAAAAAAATGCCTAGTACTTTAAAAACAATAAATGAATAAGTAAGCATTATGATTTCTAGAAGCTTTACCATTGTCCTCCTTTAGGGAAGTCCTGTTTGTTCATTTCCCCCTAAAATGGGTATCCAAAAAGGATGGAAGCTCTTCTGGAATGGACCTCCACGTGCAGGGCAGAGGACCATCCCTTCCTTTGGAGGCAGGCAGAGGTCAATTCACCTCCTCTGCCACTTTTTTATAGCTGCCTTTTACATAATACTTTCTATATATAGCACTTATCAGGCCATGCAGACATTGCTTGTTTTCAAAAAGGCATGAGCCATATCCATCTTCCTCACTTTTGTATATCTAGCATGTAAAACAGTTCTTAGCATGGAGTTGGCATTCACTTCATATCTGCTAAATGAATGAATTATTGTTCAAGACATTAAGCTTGTTATTTTACATGGATTATCTCACTCAATCCTCAACACCTACCATGACAATGCATATTATTAACCCCATTTTACAGATGGAAATGTGGAAGCTGAGAGAAATAAAATCACTTGTCTTTTGTCACAAAGCTAGAAATTTGCAGCACTAGGATGAAAAATTAGAATTAAACAATAAGTCCTTTGTCATCAAAGAGCCTGATCGGTAACCTCAGTGCTGTATTGCCTCAATGGTAATATAACCATGGACAAGCGAAGTAATCCCTCTGAGTCTCAGTTTCTTCATCCATAAAATATGACTGCAAAGATTACATGAACTAAAGTATGTAAAGCGCGTAGTGATGTTAAATGACATGTAAGTCGTAATTATTAGCAAAAACTAGGATTGTAAAGTGACATTAAATTGCATTGGCCTTTTTGAGATCTACACCATGGTTCCCTGCCCACCTTAAGCTAGTTAGTAGTTGGCACCCTCCCTCCCCTGGGAAGGAATACATGGTGTCCACACAGGAATAGCCACCAGCTAACAGTCACAGGCTGCCAGGAGCCCCAGATCCTCTCAGCAACCCCTTAGCTGGTTTTGGTGGAAGAACAGCTGGGGAGGAGAGCAGGTGAGGAGGACTCACCCAATACTGTGCTTCACAGCTCCCTTCCATGGCCTCCTCAGTACCTCTTTCGAAGGCATATTTTCTCTGTTTCCTCCTCTTCCCATTAGTAGGGACCCAGGAAAGCAAAGCCTCATTCACAGCCCCTGAAACTTAACCAGGGGTACCCCAGCTAGGGGAAAATGATGCAGAGAAGTGACAATGGTTGGGGAGAAAAGGCATTTATTTGGGGAGCCTGACTTCTCAAAGCTACACCTTGGGCTCCCCGAACAGTTAGTGTTCCCAGACACTGAAGTCTTTATACCCTGAAAGGGAGCAGCCAGGCAGAAAGACAAAGGCCATATCTGACCCAGGCTGGAGTGGAAGCCACAGACTGGGGGAAGGAAGGAGTGCAGAAAGGGCCAAGCAAAGGATGGAGGTAAACATGAGCAGGGATAAGGGAGGGGTGGTCTGGAGTCAAGTGTTCTTAAAATTTTATTTTATTTTTTTTTAATTGATCTTAGAGAGAGAAACACAACTTATTTATGCATTTATTGGTTGACTCTTACATGTGCCCTAACCAGGGATTGATCCACAACCTTGATGTATTGGAGTGACACACTAACAAACTGAGCTACCTGGCCAGGGCCATGGAATCAAGTGTTCTTAAGAGAAGATGAGATGTCAGCTTGTCAAAGGTATCTTGCACTTGTGTTACCTTTCTTATCTTTAATGAGCTTTCCATCCACTCTTTTCCAATGTAGATCTCAAGACCTATTCTACACTCAACTTCTCCCTGTCTCCGCACAGTCCACCTCCTTACAGTAGCTGTTGGAGTGCTTACCATGATGAATAACTATCCTTTACAAGGCATACAATAATACAACACAAAAAGATAGTGCAGCTATCTGGTGCCAGAGCCAAAGTGCCTAGCCTATTGTACAACCTGTCTGTGCATCCATTTTCTCACCTACAAAAGTGTAGAGAATAACTCTACTTACCTCAGGTGGTTGTAAAGATATAATGAGACAATGTGTACAGAACAGTGTCTGGTACTTAGTAAGCACTCAGTTACTTAGTAAACATTAGCTATTATTATGCAGTGTGGCACTAAACAGATTATCAAGTGCTTTCATTTCCAGAGTCTCACCTAATCTCATAATAACCCACCATTCCTTGCTCCTTATATTGGAGCCTCAGTGCCTTCTTTACAGGGCCCAGATCCAGTCCTCTCCCTCAACTCTTACCTCAAATCAATCATCAGTTCCACTCCTGAACACTTTTCTAGGTGAAATGCCTCCTCTTCTGAATTGTCGCTCCTTTGATCCTAACATGTACTCTCTCCTGGATGGTTTCAATACCCGAACCACCTCATGTAGTTGTCAGTGTGAATGAAATCCCCGGGAATTGGGACATGCATGCATAGCTGTAGAGGTGAATGAGAGGCCTTGTCCATAGCCTCTTTTATTAGCTGTCCCTCCCTCAGACCTTTGCAGGACCTGTGCTTTTCTCTAGCAGAACCCTTATCCCAGATAATGGCATTCTCTATTTATCTGTCTTTCTCAAGGGTCCTATTTAATTCATCTTTGTAATCTAATGTTCAGTAGAGTGTCTGGCAAATAATTGATGCTCAATAAACTTGTTGAATGACTGCCTATAGTCTCTCTCTGACCCACATTCAACCTGCAATCTCTCCTCTATTCTACTCCTATTTCCACACTGCTCCACAAAGTTATTGTCTTAAAATGCAAAATTGATTCACATCACTGTGTTTAAATGTCCCCATTATGTCCCTATTATTTACAATAAAATACAATTTTTTAAACTCATATTTTATATTTTTCTTTGGAGCAAAAGATGTTCTTCATTATATACAAGATTATTTCTGAGTTACAAAACCTCTCTCCATGTTTTTTCTTCCACTCAATCTTGGCTGTCACTATCAGACAGACAGAAAGCATGAAGACTCTTTACACCTGCATCTGCAATGGATAAAATTAAAAATCTTTAGCTGGACACCCAAGGCCCTTCATAGCTGAATTTCTAACTTCCTCCCCACCTTGTCTCCTGCCACTTGCTCCACAACACACATTTTTGCCCTCTTTTTTTCAATAGGTCAGGCCTTTTCTTTTTCTTTTTTTTAAAGGTTTTTTCATGTTTTCTTCTTTTTTTAAGATTACTTATTTATTTATTTTTAGAGGGGAAGGGAAGGAGAAAGAGAGGGAGAGAAACATCAATGTGTGGTTGCCTCTTGAAAGCCCCATAGTGGGGACCCAGCCCAAAACCCAAGCATGTGCCCTGACTGGGAATCGATCTGGTGACCCTCTGGTTCGTAGGCCAGCACTCAATCCACACCACTGAGCCACACCAGCCAGGACTGGTCAGGCCTTTTCTTTACTTAGCATTGGGGATTAAGGGAATATCTGTCCTACTTTCTAGAATATTCTTCTCCCCCATCTCCACTTGGACAACAGTTCTGTTCTGTGTGCTGTAAAATCAAGCTCAACAACCACCTCCATTGTAAAGCCCTAACTTCTCCAGGCAAACTGAACTCCTTTTATATTCTTTAAGACAATAGAGAAGAGGGATGATACTGATTGGGTACTAGCACCATATTACCTAGCTTAATTCTCCTTCATAATGTTCTTAAAAGATAGACATCATTCAGCTAAATGTGGGCTCAAGTAGGTCACAAAACTAGTAAAAGCTGGAGTTGGAATTTGAATCCTGGTCTGTCTGACTCTGAAGACCCTATTGATCATTGTCTTTTACCTTTATTACAGGGCTTCTTTGCTATGCTTTATGGCACTTACTGGTCTTCATGTCTGTTTCCCTGTTAGACTTATAATTAGAGATTGTTTCTTACAAATATCTATATTCCCAGAGGCCAAGAAGGCCTTCAATAAATGTACCTAATTGAACAGATAAATGAGTGAATGAAGGGATGAACTGAGGGTTACATCACTCCTTTAGGCATGAGCAGCAATGAAAGAATTGTCCAGAGGGAAAAAACACAAAAGAGGCCCAGTCTCATGCTCTGAGCAAGAGAAGCCTTCGTACACCAACTGTCTCCTCTCTTTGGAGCTCTGCTTTGTAGGGAAATCAACAACCCTTAAAGAGACGGCATGGTTGCCAAAAAACAAAACATTAAATACATCAAAACAAACCAAAAAACATAACAACAACACCCAGAGGTGACAAGTGCAGCTCCCTATAAAGAGCGAGACAGATGCATCCTTTGCCTTCTGGGACCTCCCTCTGAGACAAACACACCAACACAGGTAGCAACATGTAGACCATTTGGAAAAAAGGGCTAGAAATAGAAAATCAATACATGAACAAACTGTATTTACACCATCAGCCAATTAGTAGACATGTAGGAATGAGAAGGCAAAGGGAACATTATATTCAGTCACAACCCTTCAAGAAAGGGAGTTCAGAAATAATCAGAGTGGTTGGAGAAAAACCAGTTTGATAAATTTGTGTGGGGCATGGAGGGGGATATTCTAGGCATAGGCAACATGAGTGCATGCTCATCTGTCCTCACCACCCCAGCCTGCCAGACTCCCATACTCTGCTAGCCCTTTTTGTTCTCACAGTCCTCCAACCTGCGGCTAATTGTTCTCTTTGCTGGCCAACCGGTAAGAATGAGGGGCTGTAAAAGAAACAAACCACACATGCCATGTGTCCAGCAATTTTACTGTTGGACTAACCTGCAGGATAAGGAAAGAAAAGCCTATTTCTAACTGATTTTTCCTTTTAATACTGAGTATTCAGAGCTCCTCTTCATGGACATTTCTATTGCAAGCAATATACAGGCACTGTCAGCAAAGTCCAGGTGTTTACAATGCAAGACCAGGCAGGCTGGGCCTGGGAAGAGATGGTGATGGAATGGCAGATCCTCAGCGTTGGAAGGGACAGTGGAGGTCACTTTTTCCGACTTCCCTCTCAATCAGAAGTCCTAGATCCAACGTGCACAGCATGTGGTCATTCAGGCTCTTTCTGAACACTCCAGGGCAGTGGGGCTTACTGCCTTATGAAGCAGCCTTTTTTATTTGCTTTATGGCTCTGGCTATTAAGCAGCACTGCTTTATAGTCTATGGAGCTCTGCCACCCTCTAATGTCTACATTCATTCATCCCAGCTCAGCCTTCTGGAGCCAATCAATATTTATTGAAGGCCTACAACTATTCTGGATTCTGAAGTTATAGCTGTGAACAACACAAAGCCCCTTCAAATGCTTCTATCTACTTTTTACCCACATGGCACAGGACTGTTCCCTTCCCTACCAAGACCCTATTTGTGTTCAGTCCATAGTTTATGAAATCTCTGAGGGCTAAGATCAGTTGCTTCTATTACATGCCAATAAGCATTTCTTTACTATTGTTATTATTATTTTATTGTTGTTCAATTACAGTTGTCTGCATTTTCTCCCCATCCCTCTACCCCACCTCAGCTAAACCCACCTCCCTCCCCTGATTCCACCCTCCCCCTTGGTTTTGTCCATGTGTCCTTTAGTAGTTCCTGAAAGCCCTTCTCCCCACTATCCCTTCCCCCCTCCCCTCTGGCTATTGTTCTTAACTTCAATGTCTCTGGTTATATTTTGTTTGCTTTTTTCTTTTGTTGATTATGTTCCATTTAAAGGTGAGATCATATGGTTTTATCCCTCACCACCTGGCTCCAATAAGCATTTCTTAAAAGAGGAAGAGAAAGTTTTAAAGGAACTGGAAGATGTCAGTCTTTTTCATGTCACCTTGATTATTTTCAACATCATAATATAATAATTATTCCTAGTTGATAAGTTCTTATTGATATACTTATTGTTCTCTACCCAGTCCTACCACCACTAACCAGCTCTCTCCAGCTACACCAGGGCAGAGCCTCATTTACCTTATCATCATTGATCACTAGGGCCTAGAACAATGGCTGGCACATAGTAGAGTCTCAATAAATATTTGTTGAACCAACGGGGTCTCTACACAGACCTCTATCCCTTAGGCATCATTACCTGCCTAAGTAATAAATAGCTGGCCTTCCTCCCCTGTCAGCCAAGCAGATGGGTAGCAAGCCTGAAGGGTGCCTCCAAGGAAGGTTTGTGGGCACAGAGCCAGGTCACTACTCAGCCAGAGCCACTGAGCAGCTGGCATGCTGGTCTTGCCTGGTATCTAACTGATACAGATCCTGGAACGGTTTTCTGGAAAGAAAACAAAAGTGAGTCACAGGGAGTCAATCCGTCAGTCTCTCCCAGGCTTATCGCATGCCCTGTGGGCAGGAATCCCCTCTAGGTCTGAGGAGAGAGATGTGGAGAAGAGGATATAGGCCCTTGCTCTGGAGACCATGTTTCTAGGACACTAGAGACAACAAGACAACAGCACCCACAAGAGCCTAAGTTCAGCGTATGGGAGCTACTGGAGTCCTGTGAGCTCAGTCAGAGAATGCTTCCTGAGGGAGGGGAGTTGTAAATAACATTCGAAAGGAGAGAGGGGTTTCATAGCTAACAACTTCAAATAATATTCACTTATTGAACAATTAAGTCTCCCAGCCCGCTGCTAACCAATTTATAGACACCAATTGATTTAAGGCTCATAACAACCTGAGGAGTAGATGTGATTTACTCCTTCACAAATATAGAGATAAAAACTTAGAGAAATTAAGTAACTTGTCTAAGTCCAAGGATAGTCAGTGGCAGTACAAGGATTTGAACCCAGGTATGAAAAACTCCAAACCTGAACTTATTGCTGCATGGCCTCAGTGGGTGCCCTGGCATCAGTGACTCCATAGCAACCTCTGGGATTTTTCTATTATAAAAAAGTCAACCCTCAAGAGCAAAGCTGAGAGTGCACCTAGCCTAGGACCTGCTGAGGTCCTTCAGACACACAGGAGATCAAAACCATACTGCCCAGCCCACCAGCCTTCACAGCCCTATCCCCCAAAGTCCTCCCTGTTGTTTAACTGCTTTCATGGGGCTGCTTTCCAACAGTGTTTCTTCTCTTGCCAGACTGCTCTCTACCCCAATTACCTTCACCTCCCACTTCAATCCTTAGACCAGGGCATATGTAAACCATCAAGAGGCCTTAGCATCCCCCAGCCCTATCTCCTTACTTTACAGTGGAGGAAATCAGCCCCAGCAGGCTGACCAAGGTTGCACAAGCCTCTGCGGTTAGTGGAATGTCTGTCCCATCTATGAAAACACCTCCCTCACATGGGCTGTGCCTTGTCTGGGAGAACTCACATCATTTTTGCTCCACGAAGGTCCTGCCTAGGCCTGGAGAGGTCCAGGAGCCCTCTCTGATTGTTCTCATTTTCTATGCCCATTGTTATGGACTGGATTGTGCCTCCCCCCAAATTACATGTGTTGAACCCCTAACCCTTAGTACCTCAGAATGTAACTGCATTTGATAATAGGACCTTTAAAGAGGTAATTAAACTAAAATGAGGTCATTAGGGTGGGCTCTAATTCAGTATGACTGGTGTCCCTATGAGAAGAAGAAATTTGGACATGCAAAAGAAATGCCAAGGTTGTGCCCACAGAAGAAAGGCCATGTGAGGACACAGAGAGAGGCAGCCATTTGCAAGCCAAGCAGAGAAACCATCCCTGCCAACACTTCGATCTTGGATACCCAGCCTTCACAAGTATGCGAAAGTGTGTTGCTTAAGCTACCCAGCTTCTGGCATTTTGTTATGACAGTCCTAGCAAACACATGTACCCCTTCACCATTTGTAAATACTACAGGTTGACCAACAGATTGCCTTCTGTTATTTCACCATGAAGCATGCCCCACCATGTCTTTGTCAATTGAGGAGCTGTGCATTTTCCATCCCAACAAGGCTCCCTAAAACACCTAAACTGTCCACAATTGCCCTGAACACCTACAGCTGATGTGTATACCCAGCACATACCCATCTCCATAAATCAAACCAGAAAATAAGTCTGGAACAATGGTTAGTAGATGAATGATTAAATAAAAATTTTGAAGCTGCATACTCTGATTCTGTACTCTAGGGGATGCCATTTGCATTGTAGTCTATGACCCATATCTTGCAATGTCAAGGCCCAATCTTCCTTCTATATCAAATAACAAATAAGCCGTAACACTTTTAGATCACCCCAGTATCCCTTGGTTTTAGGGAACTATCTCTGCACACCTTGGTTCTCCACAACTGTTGAGAATTGTGGGCTGACAGTACACTGTCTACATATAAATCTGCCCCTGGAAACATCTATCCCCTTGACTCTGTGTAGTTCTGTAGAACTCTGCAGATTGCTGGGATTTGGCGGGGTGGTAAAATGTCTTTTTACGGGGCAAAAGCATGTTCCTCCCAAATTACTGGCACTACTGCTATAAGGATATAGACTGTAACTAAAGTCAACCACACATCCAGTTATTGTGATTAGCCACTCAGTGTCCATCTAGCCTGTCTGCTTCATCAGAGTGGTTCTCTGAGGCCCTGAGAGATTGTGGACAGGTAAAAAGAGCTATAACTTTGGGGTTAGATGTCTTGACTTGAATCACAGCTCCACCATCACCTATCTGGGCCTTAATACCTCACAGTATTAATAGGGTTAATAATTCTTATTGAATATGTCTCCATGAGAATTAAATTCAATGGATCAACAGTAAGTAGAATATCTAGGAGAGCATTACATATTAATTGTTTTTAAAAATTTTATAGATTTTTCAGAGAGAGGGGGGAGAGAAGGAGAGAATATTGATTTGTTGTTCCACTTATTTAGGCATTCATTGGTTGATGCCTGTATGTGCCCTGACCAGGGATTTAACCCACAACCTTGGCACATCAGGACAATCCTCCAACCAACTGAGCTACCCAACTAGAGCACATATTAGTTCTTTCTTTCCTGATTTTTCTCCTTTCTCTATATCTACCCTCCTTGTGAAGGTCAGGTTCTTCTTGTCTCCCTCCTAATACCCCTGCCATTCCACTGATGGATGGAAGATGCCAGAGACAGGAGGAAGTAGTCCTAGCTGTCAGCATCCACAAGTGTGGTTGCAACCATACATCAGCAACATAGCACCTGGACCTTGCTTCTCTAGCGACCCACTCACTGCCCAGGTCCTCAGGCCCAAGGGGGCTGTTGTAAGCAGATTTCTTTCTAAAAGTAAAAAGAAACTAAGGGATGGTAAGTAATTGATCCCTTATAAGGAGTAGGGAGGGAATCTGAATAGGCTGCCTAGCCAGGAGGTAAGGAGGTTGGCTCCTACCAGTTCCTACTTCAATTCCTCAATCCCAAGATACAATACATATAAAAAGAGTTGAAAGAAAAGGATACAAGCAAAACAATGACAAATATATATATATATATATATATATATATATATATATGTATATGTATGTATACATATACATATACATATATATAAACACAAACACACAGCTCAATATAAATGTTTGTTACATAGAAAATACAGAATAGAGAGAATCTACATGTTGGCTTTTCCTACCATGTCTCAATTCTTTAATGAAAAAGTAATATACACTTATATCTGGTGGTATGTGTTACATATGTGTTATTTGCAGTAATAAACGAGTAGCTCTGTATTATTTCAAAATATCTGTTCTAGCTACCCAACTTGTAGATCATCAGTAAGGGCCCCCTTTCCTTCAACCCTTACTGACTGGATAAGTGACAACTGGACTAACACAGAATTCACAAAAAACGAATAACCTTTTACTGTTGATGAACAGCTTTGTAATTCACAAGTCATTTCCATATTCATTTTACATTTTAAACCACAAAACTCAACCCTGGTTAGCTGAATCTCAGAAAGGTTCGGTGACTTCCGTAAGGGTTACAGTTAGGGTTAGAGTTGGGGTTAAGGTTAACTGGTAAGAAGGGACTATGAACTTGAATCCACATCTCCTGACTCCTAATATATGCACTCACTCTTTTTTACTAAATCACAAGGAAGGAACATAACATCATGTGCCAGTGGCATATACACACATCCTGTATACCAGGTAATGAGATAACAGAATTTGACAACTCCCTTCCATTTGGGGGATTGCTCAGGATCCTATTAGAACCTAGGTTTCAGGGACATGAAGCACGACAAGTATTTGAACATAAAATGGACTGAAACTGTAAGAGGAGAATCTATAGGAAACTGAGGTGCCTAGAAACGAAGAGGAGAAGGATAAAGAAAAACTTCATATTCTGTCTCTCAAGTATTAGCTCCACAGTGTCAAGTGACCATTTGTCAAGGGTGAAACAAGAGAAAATGAACCGCAGCAGTAGGTTCAAGACAAAGATCAAACAACTTCCTGATTGGGGTAGTGGTGGGGATGAGAAATAAAATGAGTTGCAAAGTAAGGAAGATAAAGCTCACCCTTCTGGCTCAGAACTCTGATATGCTCTGTGAGAGGCAAGGTGGTCACTCATGTTTTCTGTAAAGAGGCATCATGGGGATAGTGATGAAGGTATTCTCAAAAGAAAGCAGAGATTCCCTGTCCTAGGTTGGGGAGGATATGTAAAGAGACTAGGGACAACTAGTAAAATGGTGCTTTGTGGGGGGTGGGGTCTTACTCCTAGGGCAGACTGGAGTTAAAGAAAGGCATATCTCTTCTTAGACATGCTTAGAAGAACTTCCTTTTCCACACTCTACCTTTTATATCCCATTCTTAAGGAAAATAAAAACAAAAATTCTGCCTTCAATACTATTCTAACTCCTACTAATCCCAGAGACAATGGGATGGGCTCCAAATTCCCTTACAGTTTATCACATAAAACTCAACTTCATAATTCACTGGAATACCTATTATGTGCCAGGCACTGAGGTACTGCCCCCTACCTATACCAACCTCATCTCCCTGGCTCCAGGTTGAGATCGCATTCCTGCTTTGGCCACACACACCCAGCCTCCACCCTATCCTCTCCAGCACCTCCAGACTTCTACGTAAGTGACTATCTTCCCCTAGCAAGAAAAAATCCCTGCCCTCGACTTTTCCTTCCTTTCTCTAGTTCCAAAGCAGACCCTAGTCCCGCAGCTCCTTTCACATATCAAATGTCTAATACCTAGTTTTGTCCTATCTTGTTCTCCTTTGAATGTTTCTAAAAGACTTTTCAGGCTTCCATAATCTCAACCCCATCAAATGGGAAGCCTCTGGTTCTTCCCATTCTGCCCACAGAGAGCTCAGTACCAGGCATTCAATACCAGGCCACAGTGTTTCCAGATGTCACCCAGTCATTAGATTCAACAAATATTTATTGAGTACATATTGAATACCCATGCGACTCAAATATTATATACCTTACTTTCTTATGAGAAAACTAATTTCTTTAAAAGATTCACTGACTCATTCACAATGAAAGGTGGTGAATGACAAAAAAGAATTACCATTGAGGCCTTCTGACTAGGTATAGTCTGTTTTCATTCCATTCTAGCCCCAACCTAAAGACTAGTATACCCAGGAAGTATCAGTGTCCACAGGGCAATTCAGGCCCATTTCTGTAACAAGAATGGAATCCAAACTCTCCCAGCCTTGGACAGAAATGTGTGTGTGTGTATGTGGTGCAGAGAAGAAATAAGGGGAAAAAAAAGGAATAATGAAGAAGGAATTAGAAGAAAAAGGATACAGGAGGACAAAGGTACCTGGCATCAAAGAGGAGGTACTAAAACCAAAGGGAATCTTCCTACTTACTATTCTATATTAGGGAAAACATCTTACCATTTATTTCCCATTACAGTCTTCAATTAATTTCCTTTCATTCCGGGGACCTGAAGCATAGAGCTGGCTTGTTGATTAGATTGGGTTTAATTCATTTGTGTAATATCCCTGTTCAGAACAATGTCTAATTAACACTTTTGTTGGGGGGGATAAAATCTCCCATATTCATTACTGAATGGGAGAAGATACAGGATGCTTTCCCAGGCAACAGCCTGGATTCTACCAAGCTGTTTGCTGGCTCCATCTTACAAATGTCTTAATGAGACATGTCTTAATAATGAGAGTATCACTCACTTAGGACCAGAACAAGCAGATGGAGCTTAGATTTAATGATGTGATGCTCAATGCTACATGAGTTGGCATTCACACCTATTACTGGGGACCTTAACAATGGGTGCCAAATCCAGAGAGGATACATAGCGAAATAGCTTCCACCAAGTAGTATAGGCATTCTCTAAGACACTGGATGAAATTCTAAGTATGAGTTCATTTTCTGGTTTCCTCACTACCTCCAAGCTTTGCAAGGATATCTTAAATTAGTTTTATAATTTCACAGTTTTCAAAATGACTTTATAAATGTTAGTAGAGCTTCTGGTCAAGATGGCAACAGAGGTAAACATAGCTTGCCTCCTCGCACAACCATATCAAAATTACAACTAAACTATAGAACAACCATCATTCAGAACCATCAGAAATCAAGCTGAATAGAAGTCCTCAACTATGGGATTAAAGAAGAAACGAACTACAGAATTAAAGAAGAAACCTCATCGAGACTGATAGGAGGGGTGGAGATACAGAACAGGCTGGTCCTATACCCACATGTGGCAGAAAAAAAATCAGGAGAAATATCTTGGGAGCAAGAGGTCCCAGCCCCACAGGAGGCTTTCCAGCCCAGAGTTCCATTGCCAGGAAGAGAAGTTGCCATAACTTATGGCTGTAAAAATCAGCAGGGATGAATGCTGTAGAAGACAGAAATTTCTAGAGTCCCAGGCAGCTCCTCTTAAAGGGATCAGAACAAACACTTGCATGGACTCAATCCCTCTGAGCTCCAGTGTGGGGGCAGCAGATTGAAAGGCATGAGACATATGAGGAAGAACTGAATTGTCTAGCATCAGGGCAAGACAATCAGGGGGGCAGCTTTTTCCCGGACAAAAGTACTGGCAGAGGCCATTGTTCCTTTTCTGAGCCCTCTATGCAAATAGCCACAGAGCTGGCAGGCGGGCACCATATCTAAGACTCCATCAACCTGGCTCACACTGTTTGCCCCACGCTGGTGGTTCCCTGACACCATATCCCACCCAACTTTCAGGCCCACCCCAACTATTTCCAGTGGCTTCTTCATACAAATGGCTTGTCTTGGCCCATGCTTCAGAATTCTCTAAATTCTCTGAAACAGGCAACATCTGGCTTCAGCAAGCCCTATACTTCCCTCTAAGTTGCCCCAGGCCCAGCACTAGCAGCAGCTGGCCTTAGTTCACAGCTTGGTCTCACCTGAGCACCTCTAAGCCCTGCACAAGTAGCAGCTATCTGTAGATTGCTTTGTAGTTTATGCTGTGTGACCCTGGATAAGACACAGGTGGTGGCCAACCTTGGATGTACCAACAAAAATCAAGGCTCAACTACACCAGGAGGGTGAACATAGCCCATACAGTGGGCACACCTTGAGCATCCAGCTTGGGTAATAGGGAAAGCTGTGCCACTGGACTCTACAGGACACCTACTACATTAGGCCATTCTACCAAGCCTGGAAAATGTAGTAGCTTTCCCTAATACACAGAAACAAACACAGGGAGGCTGCCATAATGGGAAGACAAAGAAACTCAGACCAAATGAAAGAACAGAACAAATCTCCAGAAAAAAAGAACTAAACAAAATGGAGACAAGCAATCTACTAGATGTAGAGTTCAAAATACTGGTAATGAGGATGCTCAAGGAACTTAGTGAGGACCTCAACAGCATAAAAAAAAATCTAGTCAGAAACAAAGGATACACTAATTGAAATAAAGAACAATTTATAGGCAATCAACAGTAAAGTGGATGAAGATGAGAATCAAATCAGTAATTTGGAATATAAGAAAGCAAAAAAACAATGAACCAGACAGCAAGGGAAAAAATAATACAAAAATGAGGATACAGTAAGGAGCCTCTGGGACAATTTCAAGTATACCAACATTTGCATCATGGGGATGTTGCAAAAAGAAGAGAGAAAACAAGAAATTGGAAGCCTATTTTAAAAAATAATGACAGAAAACTTCCCTAACTTGGTGAAAGAAATAGACATGCAAGTCCATGAAGTGCAGAGAGTCCCAAACAATATGAACCCAAAGAGGCCCACACCAAGGCACATGATAATTAAAATGCCAAATATTAAAGACAAAGAGAGAATCTTAAAGCAAGAGAAAAGCAATTATTAACCTACAAGGAAGCTCCCATAAGACTGTCAGCTAACTTCTCAAATGAAACTTTACAGGCAAGAAGGAGCTGGAAAGACATATCTGAAGTCATGAAAGGCAAGGACCTACATCCAAGATTACTCTATCCTGCAAAGCTATCATTTAGAATGGAAGGGCAGGTAAAGAGCTTCCCAGACAAGAAAAAGCTGAAAGAGTTCATCACCACCAAACCAGTATTATACAAAATGTAAAGGGTCTTCTTTAAGAAGATGAAAAGTATGAATAAAATGGCAGTAAGTACATATTTATCAATAGTTGATTCTAAAAAACAAAATAAACAAACAAGCAGAACATAAACAGAATCATAGATACAGAGAAGTGTTGATGCTTGCCAGATAAGAGGAAGGTCTGGGAAATGTGCAAAAAATGTGAAGAAGTACAAATTGGTAGTTACAGTATAGTCATGGGAATATAAAGTACAGCATAGGGAATAGAGCAGCCAAGGAACATATATGCATGACCCATGGACATTGATAATGGTGTGAGGATTGTCTGAGGGAGTGGGGGCAGGCTGTTTGTAGAGGGGAACAAAGGGGGAAAAACTGAGACAACTATAACAGCATAAGAAATAAAATATAATTAAAAAATAAATGTTAGTAGACAACTCTTGGGGACAGAGAACACCAATCCCATTTAATAGGTGAGGGAAATGAAACTAGAGAATTCAGGGACTTGCCCAAGGTCACAAAGCTAAGACATGACATGGCCAGGAGTGGAATCCAGATCTTCTGACTCCAGAACCCTGAGCTTTATGAGTATCAGACTCTGTTTGAAGGTCACTGGACATGTGCCGTTGCTCTCCAGAGAAGTCCCATAGAGCTAAAACCCTAAAGAGTGGAGAACCAAGATGGCGGCATAGGTAGACACACTGCGCGTCCTCACACAACCAGAACTGACAGAAAATCGAACGGCAAGGAAGTCCAACACCAAGGAAATAAAAAATAAACATTCATCCAGACCGGTAGGAGGGGTGGAGACGGGCAGCCGGGGCGGAGAGGACTCGCATGGCCGTGGAGGGACCGAGACTGGCGGAGTGTGGGACGAACGGGGCAGGCAGTCTGACCACTAGCAGACCCTGCGGCCCCACATTCGCACAGATAAATCGAGAGGGCCAGACCCAGAGTGGCGGAGAACGGGGCAGGCACAGCGGCAGGTAGCACCCCGCGGCCCCACATTCACCCACAGTTAAACCGGACAAACGGCGGGGAACTAAGCAGACCGCGCAACCCAGGGCTCCAGCGTGGGGAAATAAAGCCTCAAACCTCTGACTGAAAACGCCCGTGGGGGTTGGGCCAGCAGCAGGAGAGACTCCCAGCCTCACAGGAGAGGAAGTTGGAGAGACCCACAGGAGCCTAGGGCGTGCACAAGCCCGCCCACTCGGGAACCAGCACCAGAGGGGCCCAGTTTGAATGTGGGTAGCGGAATGAAATATTGAAATCTGGTGGAGAATGGAGCGTGTGCCATTGCTCCCTCTCGACCCCTCCCCCACATACAGCATCACAGCGCAGCAACCAGCGTTACCCCGCCCCGGTGAACACCTAAGGCTCCACCCCTTAAAGTAACAGACTCGCCAAGACAAGAAAAAAAAATGGCCCAAATGACAGAACAGTTCAAAGCTCCAGAAAAAATACAACTAAGCGAGGAAGAGATAGCCAACCTATCAGATGCACAGTTCAAAACACTGGATATCAAGATGCTCACAGAATTGGTTCAATCTGTTCGAAAACCAGATGAAAAAATGAAGCCTATGCTAAGAGAAACAAAGGAAAATGTACAGGGAACCAATAGTGATGCGAAGGAAACTGGGACTCAAATCAACGGTGTGGACCAGAAGGAAGAAAGAAACATCCAACCAGAAAAGAATGAAGAAACAAGAATTTGGAAAAATGAGGAGAGGCTTAGGAACCTCCAGGACATCTTGAAACATTCCAACATCCGAATTATAGGGGTGCCAGAAGGAGAAGAGGAAGAACAAAAAGTTGAAAACTTATTTGAACAAATAATGAAGGAGAACTTCCCTCATCTGGCAAAGGAAATAGACTTCCGGGAAGTCCAGGAAGCTCAGAGAGTCCCAAAGAAGCTGGACCCAAGGAGGAACACACCAAGGCACATCATAATTACATTACCCAAGATTAAAAATAAGGAGAGAATCTTAGAAGCAGCAAGAGAAAAGTACACAGTTACCTACAAAGGGGTTCCCATAAGACTGTCAGCTGATTTCTCCAAAGAGACCTTACAGGCAAGAAGGGACTGGCAAGAAGTATTCAAAGTCATGAAAGGCAAGGACCTACATCCAGGATTACTGTATCCAGCAAAGCTATCATTTAGAATGGAAGGGAAGATAAAGTGCTTCTCAGATAAAGTCAAGTTAAAGAAGTTCATCATCACCAAGTCCTTATTATATGAAATGTTAAAGGGAGTTACCTAAGAAAAAGATAAAAAATATGAACAGTAAAAATGACAGCAAACTCACAGTTATTAATGACCACACCCAGAACAAAAACAAGAGCAAACTAGGCAAACAACTAGAACAGGAACAGAACCATAGAGATGGAGATCACATGGAGGGTTGTCAATAGGGGAGTGGGAGGGGGAGAGGGGGTGAAAGGTACTGGGAATAAGTAGCATAGATGATGGGTGGAAAATAGACAGGGGGAGGGTAAGAATAGTGTAGGAAATGTAGAAGCCAAAGAACTTATAAGTATGACCCATGGACATGAACTATAGGGGGGGAATGTGGGAGGGAGGGGATGGGCAGGATGGAGTGGAGTGAGGGGGGGGAAATGGGACCACTGTAATAGCATAATCAATAAATATATTAAAAAAAAAACCCTGCAGAGGATATAAAGAAGTCGTAGGGATGATTTGGGCTTCTACTGACCGAGAAATCATACAAAATTATATGTGAGAGTCTGAATGGCATGGGGGAGTGGTGAGGAATCGAGAGCTTTCACAAGATTTTCCAAAGAATCTATGGCCTCAAAAGCACAAGATTCAGGAACTTGGAGTCCATCTCTGACAATGTCTTCTGCTGTGAAATGTGAACTACAACGAGCTGGGTTATTAGTAGAGACCTGGGTTGTAGACTTACCCTTTTCATCTGGGAGACCTTAGGTAAATTGTTTAACCTGTCTGGGCTTCAGTTACCATTCCTGAAAAATAGTAATATTCAATCCTGTTCTGCCTACTATACAGAGATTTTGTGAGAACCAAATACATAAGGAGAAGAGAAATGGTAGCTAGATGATAAAAATGGAAGAGAGATTTCACTGTTTACCCTTTTGCATTTTGAATTCTGTACCATGTAAATTACCTATTAAAAATATAAAATTAAAAATTTAACAAAAATAATCATCACCAGGTTATAGAAAGCTTTATACACACAATCTCACTTAATTCTTGTCATAACCCTGCAAGGTAAAGATAATTTCCCCAGTTGCACAAGAAGCAATTGAAATTTGGTAAGCTTAGCTAAGTTGCCCAATGTTATGAATATGATAAATATTAACAGGTCTAGGATTAAAATTTGTATCTCTCTGATTTCATAGCTGCTATTTGCATCTCTCTCCCTCTCTCTCCCCCTGATATTACAGGTATTCATTCCACCTCATAAAAGCTTGGTATTAAGAGAAACTTGATACTTGATATATATTGGAGGAGAGTAAATTTTACTATATTGCTACAGGAGGGCTAAAATTTTCCCCATCATTATCTAAATATAAGACTCCTATAACTACTTGCCTTATAACCAACCCAACTGTGCACTGGCAGCCTGAAGGAGAGTATACATACACACACAGAGGCTTTTGTTACAGCAAGAGGAAAATTAGAATGGGTATTAAAATGTTCTCCCATGATCAGGCACTGTGGAGATCTGCCCGGGCAGCTTGGCAAGAGTTGTTTTTTCTGTCCCACCCCTAAAATGCACTTACTCTTGCCTTGTACAGTCTTGTAAATACTTGGCTGTTGATTCACATTAGGTTATTGTTTTCATTCTGCTGCCTAAATGCCCTGCACAGGCTTATCCATGTCAGTGCTTTGGCTTAGACTACAGCCCCTGGAGGGCAGGGGCTGGGCCATATGTGTCTCTTCATATTGCATCCATACCAAGTAAGACACAATTATGTGCCTAATATAGATTTGAGCAGATGACCACAGAGATAAAGGTCATTTATTCCAACTAAAATAGAAATAAAGTTTCTGGGTAGAATAATTTTTACCAGACAGTGCTTGGAAGTGAGATATGTACTAATACCTAGAAAAAGAGCAAGGCCTGCATCCTGGCTGTATCTGGCTCTACCTAGCTACCCAGCTCCAGAGCAACAGAATTAGCCTCAATATGTTCGTCTATTTATAAAATGGAGATAATAATACCTACTTCACAGGACTGTAGTGGAAATTAAACAAAGGGACTGTGAAGTGCTAGTAAACTAAAAAATGCTATATATCTGTTACTTAGAAAAAGAGGGAGAAATAATTAAATAAATAAATAACTGAACAAACCCCTAAGATGCCAAAGCATCCCATAGCTCACCAAGAGGAAATGTGCCTCCTGTGTTTTCCATCCCCAGATATGGAAACTGTCTTGTTCACCAGGTCTCCTGTGCATGGCTTAAGGCTTCCTAACACATCATCAGCAAATGGGATGAATATTGAAAGATCATTGCAAAAGCTGGTTGCTACAATGAAAAGGTGGATTTCCACTCATGTTTGGGAACAGCTAAAGAGAAAATAAATAGCCCAAATTCTCTCTAAATTTTATTTAAGTTGTATTAATCCATCTCTAATCATTCTGGATAGGACACAGCTACACATTCCCTAACATTAGGGAGTGTTTGTTCAAATAATAAACCAACTAGTACAAATGTCCATTGAGCAGTACACCGTGAGGACTCAGGCACCAAGGAGAATCTGAGTGGCACAAAAGGTAGATAAAGTCATGATTCCTACTGGAGTGCTGAGACTGGTCCTGCAGATGAAGATCGAGGGTTGGTAACAGAGTAAGAGAGGGCATTCCAATTAGTGACAGTGACATATTCCAAGCCTGGAGGCACGAGTGAGCAGGCCTTACATTAGGGACTTGGCAGTAATTGAGTGGGGGATGGTAAAGGAGGGGTTGTGTAGGAGAGTAAGGAGAAATGCCATTAGTAAAAACAGTATGTGGGTGCAGTGGGGAGGTAGGAGTATTGGTCCTTTATGAAGTGGTCTCTGTGGATTATTATTCCTTCCCTGAGGGTACTCTATTCTATCCCTAAAATTAAACTATTAATTCTTCATGGTGGTCATGCTTCCCAGGACACCCTAAAGACAAGTGATATTTCCTTGCTTTGAGCATCCTGGCTATGCTACTCACATGGCAGTTTATCATCTACTGCCTTGTTCTGAGATGATACAGACATATTGAGGACTGAGTGCCAGGAACTATGTGCCAAGCTCTTTCAGCTGATATAATCCTCCCCATAGTCCTATGCTCAGTTGCATTATCACCATTCCAGAGAAAGACTTTAGAACAGGGTGGTTAGCAGCATGGCCTCCAGACCAGACTGTCTGATTGCAATCCCAGATGCCCTGTCACATCTTAGTTGGTACACTTTGGACAATTTACTTAATTCCTCTGTGCCTCGGATTCCTTTTCTGTAAAATGGGGGTGATGAAAAATACCAATCTCATCTGATCATTGTGAGGATCAAATGCATTAATATCATTTAGAAGGGTATTTGGCACTGGGTTAGTATATAAGGAAATCTGCCTGACACCTAATAAGCAATACAGCTGGGATTATAACCAAGTATTTCTAACTTCAAAAGCCATGCTCTTTCCACTTCTCCACAGTGTCTCACTTCTTCGGATTCCCTATGTATACTGTCTCAAATTTCTTACAAGTCCCCATTAGATTACAAACTATTCATGGAACACTGGTGGTCTCCCATTCACCCCTCTGCTCTCCATGGCACCCTAAAAGTGTTTGATCAGTGGTGAGTCCAGATAAGTAAATCCAGGGTGTGGTTAGTATATTAAAGTCAGCTGCTATATTATCCAACAGAACAGGAGCAGGGAGGAGGCTTAAGCAGCCTGTGGCTGAAGGTTCACTTGCCCCTGGTTTGCTTTCCTTGCCTTTGAGATTCAAAGGTGAAGCAATAATACCAGATAGTACTGGGCTGAGAAAAAGGCCCCATGAAGGTGCTGGGGAGAGGAAACCTCTGCCTATAGCTCTTTCCTCTCCTTTCCCCTTCTCTCAAAGCCTTTGGCTCTCTTATGACTTCCCAAAAAGGCCAGCAGTGCCCGCATGCTAAGCAAAATAAGTGTGTACCCTACCACCATCCCACCGGAGGCTGGCAGTGTGCAGGCCAGCAGTCTGAGGGAGACCTGGTTGATGCAGGGAAGGGGCCCCTCTGTCATCCTGCCAGCTAAGTACTCCTACTTTCCCCTGCCTTATGCCCTCTGCCATTCTGCTTGGTGAGGGCATTTCTTCAGACCACCTGACCTCCTCCAGCCCAGGAGGATGAAGGCATAATTAGCTGCACTTCCTCTGGGGAGTATGAGAGGAGAGTGGCTCATTAAACCAGCCATGCATGCCTCTTCTTTGGCCCCCTCCTAGTTTCTGCCTCTTTTTGCCTGCCGTCTCCTCTCTTTCCTTTGCTCCCAATTTCCCTCTTCTTGTCCTCTTTCACTTCAAGCCTCTCCTTTTGCTACCTTTTTCTGGTCATGTCTCTCCCTCCTCATCTTGATGATTATCCGCTCTTCCCCGCTTCCTTCTCTGGTTATTTTCTGCCTGGCCTTTCCCTCCAGTCTCCCAAGATCCCCTTTGCTGTAGTCCCCTCCCCCCACTTCTCCTTTGTTTCCTGTCTCAGCTGCCTGCTTTGGGCCACCTGTCCTTCTCCCTGTGGCAGCCTTAGCTTTGTTGCTTGCCTCAGAATCTTATTTCCTTGCTTCTCATTCTCTTTTGCTCTACTTCTTTCTTCTGCTTTTTTACCCCAGACCGTTTCTTGGTCAATTTTCCTGATTTCTCTCTTTCTCCTTTCCTTACTGTGTCCCTTTCATTACAGTTCTTATCCTTCTATCCTCTTCCCCTCTTCTACTCAGTGCCTCCACCACATTGAAAGAAATGTATATTTTGAGGAATTTATATACATTCCATCCCTTTCCCAGTAGGATAGAGAATGGGGGAAAACAGGGGAGGATACTTTTGACTTTTTTCATCTTCAGTGCCCAGCTGTATTCAAAATCCACTAGTTAGTTCCAAACATAAGACTCAGTGACAGTTGATAATAGCATGTGGAATCAAGGCCAAGAAGGAAAAAAAAATTGATGATGCTTTCTCCACAGATTGGAGGATGAGCTCTGTGTAGGAGTTAATATGGGTCACCTTGGTGACAGGGTGTCTGCCAGCCACACCTGGGCTGCCCACAGCTGTTACAGAGGGAATCTGAAGGGAGGACTTCTTTTTAAATCTGGTTTCCTCAACTTAGGGCAAGCAGTTCCAACTGTTGAGAAATTACTGTCTCAGTTTTGCTATACTACCATTTCTTCTTCTAAAAATGCAGCTGGTGGTAAGCTGCATTTAATTCTGAGGTCAGGGCAATCCTGCCAAGTTGGGGGTGGAGGGGACTTGCTTTAGGGAAACTGTCCAAACATCTGGATTCCCTCTGCCAGGTCTGTTTCAAGTTCCCCACTACAAACTATCATGCCTTCAGATACAATCTTCCAAAACTGGGTCCAAAGGCCTTCCCGCACTCGAGCTCCAGCCTGACCAATTCCTACACTACTTGTTCACAATATCTGTTCAAAACCCTTCGTCTCTATTTTCTGCCTCCCTCCACTCCTCCCCACCTCTATTTTTCCCAGATGATACTGCATAACAGAGATGCCTTTCCCAGAACACTAACAATGTTTCTTTCCCGTTTTTTAAATACCGAAATTGCACTTGTTCCAGTAAGCCTTCCTAGACTGATTCCATCTTAAAGATGGAAGAGAACTAAGAAAATGTTTAATGGCACCTCAATTCAGAGGTAGAATACTGAATATCACCAGAGTAGTTCATTGACTTGCTTGGTGCATATAGATTAATTGCAGTGCTGGGATTAGACACCCAAATCTCCTAATTCCTACTATGTGCTCTTTCCATTGTACCCCAAGCTGCCTTCTAATCAGAGAAGGGAAAATTGCTGGCAGGTCTGGTGGTCAGGGGATTTCCATAACTATGTCACTTGTTCTTTATTCTCAGACACTTTTCTCTGTAGTTAGTCTCTTTGCTATGTCTGATATAGGTGCTATGTTGGTCTTCAATAAAAATTTACATCAGTATGTGCTCTTTGAAGGCAAGTAATTATATTGTATTTATCTCTGTTTCCTGGGTACTTAATGCTTGACACTCAATAAATGCTTGCCAGATTGAAACTGAAATGAAAACATATTATTGACTGTCTAAAACAGTGAAGACCTTACCATCAATAAGAGGATGATGGACGTTTGTGGACAGGGTGATAAAGCATAGCCCCATCCATTTGGGTCCAGCTCTCTTCTGCCACTTCTTACCACTCCCAAAGGACAACGGGTGATGAGATGATTGCTGAAGGGGCACAACTTACAGTTTTTGCCCTTGCTAAGGTCCAAAGAGAAAGGCCTAGCCTTCCAGGCCAGAACTTTGCAATTGCTTGGCCATTTCATGGCTTCAAGTTAAACCTATGAAAAGGAAAAAGGGCTACACAGAGCTCCAAAAAAATTTTCATAAGGTACCTGGGGACTCTAACATCATCTAGGGTGGTTACTCCTGGCTTCTCCTTGCTCTTTCTGGGTGAAATTCTGTGTGGGTATGCACAGATAAAAGTCCACAGGAATAAGAAACAAGCTGAAAACAAGGCCTGGGTACTTTAGCAGAAGGTCTGTACATGCCCTTACACTATTCAAAGGAATACAGATGTAGATGGGCAAGAGAGGAGCCTAGTGGAACAGCATCTTCCTGAACACTTGGACACTTTCCGTCCATTCTGACTAAGTTATTATACAATCTGTGCAAGAGGTTGTGTGGGAAGTTTAAATCTCAGGCCTGGGATTTAGGTATCTGGCAAAGGATCTAGGCAAATTCTGACTTTTGACTATAGGGGACAGCAAATCTATAGTAGAGATCGTGGGGTCTGTTAGGTTGCCCTATACCCAGAGGAGCCCCTCAGGCAGTAAATACAAATTTAATAGAGAAATTGAGGTCAGTGAATAAGGTGGTACTTATTTAGCTATGGTTGAAAGAGCACTCCACTGGTCAGAATCAGCTATGTGGCATTGGGCAGGTCTCAACCCTTATCTGGTCTTCAGTTTCCTAATTCATGTAATAGATCACCTCTAAGGTCCCTTCCAGAACTGATGCCCCTGAATTTGGCAAGTGTTTAGCACAAGTTAAGTGAGTGAATAGATCTAATTCCAACAATCCCTTTCTCCAGATATTTATAACATTTTCCATATTACTTATATCCTGGTTTCACTTAAATAATGGCCCCTTCAGCATCGTGCTTGCATTTTGCCCTTCCTTAATTTGTAAGCCCAGAAATCTGAATGTAGTCTCTCAAACTTCATTCTCTTGGCCCACTTTTCAAGAACTCGCAATAGCTGTCTACTGAGAACCCAGGTATATAATAAGGTTTTTTATTTCAATTTTTTAATTAGGTTATTGGGGTGATATTGGTTAATAGCATTATATAAGTTTCAAGTGTACTTTCCTATGATATAAGATCTGTATATTACACTGTGTGCCCACCACCCAAAGGCAAACCATCTTCCATCACCATATATTAGGCCCCCTCCACCGCTCACCCCCTTCCCTCTGGTAACCACCACTATTGTCTGTGTCCACAAGTTTCAGTTTTATATCCCACATTTGGGTGAAATTATATGGTTCTTAGCTTTTTCTTACTGACTTATTTCACTTAGCATAATATTCTCAAGGTCCATCCATATTGTTGCAAATGGCAGTATTTCATCTTTTCTTATGGCTGAGTAGTATTCCACTGTATGTATGTACCACATCTTCTTTATCCAGTCCTCTACTGTAGGACACTTTGGTTGTCTCCATGTCTTGGTCACCATGAATAATGCTGCAATGAACATAGGGGTGCATATATCTTTGTGAATACATGTTTTTGAGTTCTTTGGATAGATACCCAGGAAAGGAATTGCTGGGTCATAGTTAATTCTATTCTTAATTTTTCGAGGGATTGCCCAACTGTTTGTGTCTGTAGTGTCTGTACCAGTCTAGATTCCCACCAGCAGTGGATGAGGGTTCCCTTTTCTCTACAACCTCTCCAACACTCATCTTGTTGGTAATAGCCATTCTAACAGATGTGAGGTGGTATCTCATTGTACTGTTTCTTTAATTTCTATTTATTTTTTAATTTATTGTATTTTTTACATTGTAGTTTCATTGTAGTTTTGATTTTCATTTTCCTAACAGCTAGTGAAGTTGAACATCTTTTCACTGTATCTGTTGGCTGTTTGTATGTCTTCTTGGGAGAAGAGTCTGTTCAGGTCCTCCACCCATTTTTAATTAGATTGTTTGTCTGGTGTTAGATTTTATGAGTTCTTTATATATTTTAAATATTAACACTTTGGACTTCCGGCCAAGATGGAGGTGTAGGTAGACACACTGCCTCCTTGCACAACCAAAAGAAGGACAACAACAATTTAAAAACAAAAAACAACCGGAACTGACAGAAAATTGAACTGTATGAAAGTCCAACTACCAAGGAGATAAAGAAGAAACATTCATCCAGACCGGTAGGAGGGGTGGAGATGGGCAGCCGGGCAGAGAGGACTTGCAGCAAAGCGGTGGCTGGCAGACCCAGTGAGGTGGCGGATTGTGGAGCAGAGTGGGCAAAGCTGCAGCTGGCCGGCAAGGCAGCAGCTGGTGGACTGGGTGACAGACCACACAACCCAGAGTTCCAGTGTGGGGAAATAAAGCCTCAAACCACTGATTGAAAACACCTGTGGGGGTTGAGGTGGCAGTGGGAGAAACTCCCAGCCTCACAGGAGAGTTCGTTGGCCCATAGGGGCCTAGAGCGTGCACAAGCTCACCCACTCAGGAAGCAGCACCAGAAGGGCCCAATTTGAATGTGAACAGCAGAGGGAGTGACTGAAAACGGGTAAAGAGTGGAGCAAGTGCCATTGCTCCCTATCGGACTCCTCCCCCACATATAGCATCACGGAGCAGCGATCAGCATTACCCGGCCCTGGTTAATACCTAAGGCTCCACCCCTTTACATAATAAGTGCACCAAGACAAAAAAATGGTCCAAATGAAAAAACAGATCAAAGCTCCAGAAAAAATACAACTAAGCCATGAAGAGAAAGCCAACCTATCACATGCACAGTTCAAAACACTGGTAATCAGGAAGCTCATAGAATTGGTTGAGTTTGGTCACAAACTAGATGAAAAAATGAAGGCTATGCTAAGTGAAGTAAAGGAAAGTGTACAGGGAACCAATAGTGATAGGAAGAAAACTGGAACTGAAATCAACGGTGTGGACCAGAATGAAGAAAGAAACATCCAACCAGAAAAGAATGAAGAAACGAGAATTCAGAAAAAATGAGGAGAGGCTTAGGGACCTCCAGGACATCTTTAAATGTTCCAACATCCGAATTATAGGGGTACCAGAAGGAGAAGAGGAAGAACAAAAAGTTGAAAACTTATTTGAACAAATAATGAAGGAGAACTTCCCTCATCTGGCAAAGGAAATAAGACTTCCAGGAAGTCCAGGAAGCTCAGAGAGTCCCAAAGAAGCTGGACCCAAGGAGGAACACACCAAGGCACAACATAATTACATTACCCAAGATTAAAAATAAGGAGAGAATCTTAGAAGCAGCAAGGGAAAGGACACAGTTACCTACAAAGGAGTTCCCATAAGACTCTCAGCTGATTTCTCAAAAGAAACCTTACAGGCAAGAAGTGACTGGCAAGAAGTATTCAAAGTCATGAAAGGCAAGGACCTACATCCAAGATTGCTTTATCCAGCAAAGCTTTCATTTAGAATGGAAGGGAAGATAAAGTGCTTCTCAGATAAAGTCAAGTTCAATGAGTTCATCATCACCAAGCCCTTATTATATGAAATGTTAAAGGGAGTTACCTAAGAAAAAGAAGATAAAAAATAGGAACAGTAAAAATGAGAGCAAACTCAGTTATTAACAACTACGCCTAAAACAAAAACAAAAGCAAACTAAGCAAACAACTAGAATAGGAACAGAACCACAGAAATGGAGATCACATGGAGGGTTATCAACACAGGAGTGAAAAGGGGAGAGTGGGGGGAAAGGTACAGAGAATAAGTAGCATAAATGGTAGGTAGAAACTAGACAGTGAGAGGGTTAGAATAGTACAGGAAATGTAGAAGCCAAAGAACTTATATGTATGACCCGTGGACATGAACTATAGGGGAGGAATGTGGGAAGGAGGGGGTGTGCAGGATGGAGTGGAGTGAAGGGGGGGAAATGGGACAAGTGTAATAGCATAATCAATAAAATATATTTAAAAAAATATATTAACACTTTGTCAGAGTTGTTGTTTGCAAATATCATCTCCCATTTGGTCAGGTGCCCTTTTGTTTTGTTGCAGTTTCTTTTGCTGTAGAGAACCTTTTCAGTTTGATACAGTCCCATTTGTTTATTTTTGCATTTACTTCCTTTGCCTTTGGGGTCAAATTCATAAAATGTTCTCTACAACAAAGGTCCATAAGGTTTTAATAGCTACCCACCAAGACCCAACCCTTAACTATACCCATCATACACCTGGAGTGAATATCTTTCTCCCCTTGCAATCCATGCCATGTCTCCTTCTGAGCCCTGCCCGAGATGTATCCAAACTAGCAACATCTGTAACTATACTCAATATTATTTCTTGTCCCTTCAACATTCAACGCCTCAGGTTGCATTATATTTATCCAAAGTTGTGTGTGTGTGGTTGTGTTTGTGTTTATATGTGTGTGTGTGTGTGTTTGTATCTTGGTAAGTATAAGCATATCTTACAAGTGAACCTAAGGGACTAAGTAAAACCCCTTTCATAAACACCACCAGAGCTGCCACATCTACACAAGCTCTGTGACCCTCTCAGTCTTCCTCAGGTAAGGGAGGAAGGTTAATAACCTAATAATTTTATATATAAATACAAAAAGCTAAATCTAAGCCCTGGCTGGGCTGCTCAGTTGGTTGCAGTGTTGTCCCATACACCAAAAGGTTGCAGGTTTAATTTCTAGTCAGGGCACATAACTAGGTTGCAGGTGCTATTCCCGGTTGGGCACACATGGGAGACAACGGATCAATGTTTCTCACATCGATGTTTCTCTCTCTCCCTCTCTCTCCCTCTTTCTGTTAGATTTTATGAGTTCTTTATATATTTTAAATATTAACACTTTGTCAGAGCTGGTGTTTGCAAATATCATCTCCCATTTCTCTCTCTCTCTCTTTTCCCCCCCGCCCCTTCCTCCCTCTAAAATCAATAAGCATATCTTTGAGTGAGGATTTTTTTTTAAAAGCTACAGCTAAAATGAGCCTCTGCTTTTAACTAGTCCAATTTCCTTACATTAGGAATGACTGAGGCCCAGAGAGATCAACATCTTGTTCAAAGTCACACAGCTCATTTAGTAGTCAGGAAGGAAACTGGGATGTGGGTAATACCTCATAGACTGTGACCCTTTCACCAGCTGACTGAATAAGCAGAAGACAAGTCATTTTGACATCCTGCAGTCAGCTAAATTCTTTTTTTGTTGGATAATCTGCATTAAAATTCAATGCAAGAGCAATCCTGTTAACCCAGAAAAGAGTTCTAATAACAAAAGGGGACAGACAGGTCTGAAGAACAGACAAGATTTTATAATCCCAAGAAAGAATTTAACAGCCCTTGGATGAAGTCTGGGATATAACATTTTTACTGTGAGTTTTTGAGGTTTTGGTGCACATACTTCCTTGATTGCAGCCTACACTGGACATTTTTTGGTTGCTGCTGAGGGCAGGACTCCCAACAATATGTGCTCTGTGTAACTGAGAAGAATTGCAGCAGCCACTGCTTCTTCTTCCTCCAACCCAATAAATCCAATTGCCCTGAAGACAGTCCCATCATCAATTATGACAAAGACATTCACATCTCAGTTATCCACACCACTGAGAAAGAGCAGTATTAGAGATAATGCAAAAGCCATTTCCTTTTAGCATTGGAAAGCATGATCATGAATTTTTAGGAGTGTCTAATTATGCTCTAGTGAAGATAATATTTAAAAAGTGTATTCTCTGAACACATATAAGTAATAGTATAAAGAGCAGATGTTAGCTGGAATATAGACTTTGAATTAAATATTCATTACAGGGACCCACCAAGTAGACAAACCATACTGAAATAACTGGAATACTTATGCAACAAGCATTGTGTGTGTGTGCACTTATTGTGTGGCAGGAACTCTGCTATGTGCTGGGAAAAGAGGTGAAAGAAGAAAGTTATAAATTGAATTTTCCTCCAGGAGTGTTACAGTCTGGTGAAAGAGAAAGTAGTAAAGGATTCACTATGATTAAGAAAAAAGATAAGTATATTGAAATTCAAGCAATTTTCTTTGGAAAACAGAAGGAAAAATAGTTCATTCTTTGCGGGGAGTGCAGAAGACTACCTTAAGAGAGAAACATTTAAAGTGTATATTGGAGGCAAATCCAGATTTGAAAAGGAAATAGATATGACAAGAGAGGTCATTTGGGCTTAAGACACATGGAGGTGAGGAAACGTATGGGCTGTTCGGGGAACAGTGAGGTGACACATGGAATAGCATCTGCTTTCATTGTCCCTTCCAGTACTCTGGGAGGAGATCTGGTTGGTTTTCCCCTTCAGCAAAAAGAAACACTGTAAACCCCAAGACCCCTTCTGGTGTGCTCACTACTTGGTCACCATTTATTTCAACATGGTAGTTCTTGCTCAAATTCTCCTAAAGCGAGTTCCTTCCCACTGGCTATTCCTCAGAGCTTCAAAAAAAAAAAAAAATCACCCTGGGTAATGACTCTGTCCCAGTCCACAGCAGACTGTTTTTGACCTCAACTTTACTCAACTAAGAGCAAATTTTGCTGGGATTCCCAGACCTGGGACTTTCTTTACAGTGGACGATTATTTGGGGCAGCCCTTCTCTTAGCCATCAGTCCCTCTAAACCCTTTTAGTTTGCTGCTGCTTTAAAACTGCAAGGGAAAAAAAGATGGAGAAGAGGCAGCCCTCTTTACTTCTCTCTCTTGCTCTGTGGTTAAGCTCAGCAATGATCCCACAAGCCTGGAATTTGAGGAATTTCCTGCCCCGTGCTCCCTGGAAGAGCTGAGAGAGACATAGCAATTAGGCCTGGAGTTTCCACTCCTGCCTCCCTCCATCCAAGTGAAGTGCCCTGAGTGAACAGCTTGCTCTAAGGGGGCCATGTGGAGCTGAGCCTGGAAAGTGTCTGTGGCCTTAACATTACATAAGAACAACACCCCCGTTGCTACCCCCATCCTTACTCCCTTTCCAACCTCCCACAGTGCCTCTGCCAAAACAGTTTACATACTTTCCTTTGCCCATCTTAGGTTGTGGAAATAATAATACAGGACATACATAGAGTTAATTCCTTCCAGAATCCATCCTGTTCTTCTGCAATTATCTCAGGATAACTCAGTAATTTTGTTTTCTTTTCCCTTTCTTCCCCCAGTTCCCCACCCCTCAAGGCACACTATACTTTGACCCTTTACTCCCTCCCCCTTTGATCTGTTCCCTTCTTTTGCCCTCTTCTCCCTCTTTTCCACTTTGCTTAAATGTTCATTATGTATTGACTTATTCAATTTGTTCCCTTGCCTTGTGTTTGCTTGCAGGTTTGTGATCTTAGATCTGCTCCCTGGTAGGACTTCCACAGAGCAGAGGTGGAAGCTCTGGGCTTCTGTTTCTTTGGTTCGATCCAGAGTAGTGGGGACAAGAATAAGAAAGATGCTCCTAAGTCATTAGAATGAACCTTGTGTAACTTTTCTGCAGCAGCCAGAACAGCAAATTCTCTTCCTAATTATGTTTTGTTCAGGCTAATATTAAAATTGGTTCATATTCTCTGTCATCCGTCACATATCAATCCATGGTTGGATATCAGGTGCTAAGCAAAAGCAGCCTGGGACTTAAATACTTTCCACAAATAATTCTCAAACTGGCTCTCCATCATCAGGATGGCCTCTTGAGAAGGTAAGCATTTATGGGAGCCAAATGAGTGATAAGACCCTGCCGCCCCCTTTGTCCTTGCCTATTTATTCCAGTGTTCTCTTGTCCAGGTATCCAGCTTTGTGTTTTCTTCCACATTCTAGTTGTTCCATTTTGACTCTCCTTCAATAATGCCCCATGTTACCCTTTGCTTTCATTCCTCAGGAGCAAGTCAAAGAACACTGTTGAAACATTTTCTTCCCGAAGTCCTAGAGAAGTTTTAACCATTTGGAACCTTGTTCCCCCACCTCCCATCTCTCTCCGCATAACACATACTCTCTCATACTCCATTCCCAGGTTAGCACCCATCTCACCCCATCCGGGTTCCATGACAACACCATCGTGTGGCCTCTGACTTGGTCACAGGTCTCTCGTAGTGTTTCACTAGTATTGCCATCATCAGCCACTTTAGAGCAGTTCCCACAGCTCTCCCATTGCACCTCAACTCTGCTTACTACTCCCCTCTTATTCTTTCATTAGGAAAGTATTAAGGCCAGGACTAGTGGTAAAGCACACTGGGACCTGACGTTTCAAGGCCTAGGCTTTCTTTGTAATTATCCTGACTGGCAATTCTGACCCAGGGTAAAATTAAAATGATGGTTTTCTGCTTCCCTTTCCTTCTGCCTCTCAATGCTTCTCAGCATATTCTACAAGCCTACAAGTATCAAAAGGAAAGGACTCTTGGGTTTAAGAAGAATCAAAGTGATTTTAATATTTCAGTGAAAATACTATCTCTAGATTTCCTTCAGCTCTCAAGATATTTGCCTTTTGAGGTGGAGAATTATTAGTTGCCAGTTCCATCCTCCTCCCCCTTCACATTCCCTTCAAACAAAGCTTTTCTGTCAGGTTGATGATCCTGATCAAGGTTTTTAACAGGAATCTTTTATTTATTTATTTACTTACTTACTTACTTACATACTTATTTATTTATTCCCCCTCCCCCTTCCTCTCCAATTCCGAAGGATCTTTTGTCTTCTGAGCAAAAGAACTGAGAGATTGAGAGGGCTGGGTTTTTTTTTCCTCTCAAAGTAATTGGGGAAGTTATTTATTTATTTTTTAAACAAAGGATAGAAGACAAAAATAAAACCCAAACAAACAATATGAACCTATTTTCTTTCTCAGAAAAATTATTTTAATAGGAAAGAAAGAGAAAAGCATTGAAAATGTGAAAGAAAAAGGACCTTGGAAGAGAGGGAGAGGCAACGGACAAAATGAGGAAGGGCTGGAGAGAAAGACCTTGAGGAAATAAAGAGAGAAGAATTAGAGGAAGCAGAACTTTGAGAAATAAATGTATGAGTATGTAAAAGGGTAAAAGAGAAAAATGACAGAGCAATAGGAAAGATGCCCATTACCTGGGCTGTTAATCCACTGAGAGTTTGTGAAACTTATAGAAAAGAAAAAGAACTGGAATCCTGCCCTTAGGAAGGAAAGAGAACTAACTCTTTGCACACTCACAGCACCTAATGGTGCCTAAGTGCTCAAAAATGCAGGGTTGAATAGAATAGGGCTGCCATGGGTTGTTGTTTTCTTTTTCTGTCCAAATGAAAGGTTGGTTGGAAATTAATAGAAAAGAAAGAAACAAAGAACTCAACCTGATCAAGGTCAGGTTGGGTAGGGTTCACAGAGGTCACATTTTGTCAGCCTCTTCTTGTCTTACCCTGAGATTTTCTCTGGGCTTAGTTCTCTCCCTCCTCTGGATAGACACAATACCATCAGCTCTCAATTACTGGCACATAGATTTCTCACTATGGGGATTATCCATGGAAAAATTTTAATATCAGGCAGGTAGATTCCCTCTGCCATGCAGAACTTTTCAATGGTCAGTCCTGGTGTGAGCAGGGATTTAGAAATTCATTCAAATAACAGTCCAAGTCAACTCTAATAAGCAAGGCAGTTCTGCTTATTATCATCACTATACATTCTGAAGTTAAAAAAAAAAAAAGATTAAAATAATCAGTGCCTGGGTGCTATCCATGGGGTGGGGGCCTATCCTGGGTTTTTTAGGAGTTAACTATTTATAGATGCCCTTTAATCTGGGGACCCAAACAGCCTCCTACAGCCTCCAGGCCATGTTTACAAGACCTGTGAAAGGAAGATTATAGACAATTTGTATTATTTGTTACTTAAAATAGGTGACATTTAGTAGCTGCTTACTTACTATTGGCCAGGCATTCTGCTATCTGATTTATGTATCTTAACTTCTTAACTCATTTAATTAATTAATTTGTTCCACAAAAGACTTGAGGCAGTATGCACAGACACATTCAGTCAATGAAGTAAACAATAAATTAAAAAAAGACACTGGACATTGGGAGAGGATGGGGGTGATGTGACAGTCAGGGAAAGAGAATAAGGACAGAAGAAATAAACTGAAGTTGAGGTAAAGATAATATACTAAATATATGCATCAGAGATGAATTGCAAGAATAGCCTTGAGCTTCCAAGCAAACAGCACAAAGAAAAAAAATCAAAGTTAGTAACACAATTTATAATGTCCATAAAATAAAAACGAACCAGTGTCTTAGAAAAAGTATCATTACAAAACTTTCTCCCATGGATCCTCATAAAAGGACACGACCATGTTTTGAATCACATCCTGCGCAACATCCCTACCATAAATACAATTAGGAGTTTCATAGGGCTGCTTCTTAGAACATTCCTCAGTGCAAACTGGTGGCACAGTGCCAAATGTTCTGCTCAGTAAAAGCAATTCTTTGAGGAACCATTGAGTCTCAGTTTGCCACTACCTGATGGTTTGGCTTAGTCTGAGGATAAGTTTAGAGTATCTGGAGGAACAGCCTAGAGGTGGCTGACAACAGTGGGAGGGAAAGCTACAGATATAAAACAGGACTCCTGTGGCTTAGCTATTTAGGCCTTTAGTTCAGAGCTGCATCCTGGGATGAGAGAAAGCAAAAAACATCACAACCATCTCTGATATTCACAATTTCTTGGGAGGCATATGAAGGAAGGTAGGGGAGGCAAAACTCGAAAGATTATTTTCCTGAGGAGATGGGGCAAGGGGCCAACCAGCTGTTGTGATGTCTGGGGTCACAGTGAGATGACTAAGTGAGACTCACTTAAAATATTAAAAAAGTACTTTGACATTTAAAAACAATGTGCAGAGTATACCTAACCCCAAAATATCAGCTTAGCTTTTGGCCATCTTGAGGTTTGGGAAGATTAAGCCTCCTGGAAAAATCCTAAGGAGCATTAAAAGAGGAATTAAAGGTAGCATTAAACACAGTTAAGTAGCCCCAGCAAAGCTCCCAGGTACGTTAGCATTTCAGAGACCTGAGGGGCTACAATCAACACAGAGAATCTTTAACGCTGGAAATTATCCAAGGGAAGAAAGTCCACAATTTAATTATCCATCATAATTAATTCAGTGTCCAGAAATTCTTGTTTATCTGACCAAAGCCTTTTATGTTGTTGTTTTCCCTAAAAAGACTGTATTTTTTCTAATGGTTCAGGAAAAGCTTTTCCAGCCTTGGGCTGGGGATTCTGGAAAGGCAATACCTGATAAATGGAAGAAGACTGGAGGGAGGGCTGGTGTTCCCTAGCTGCTTCCTTGAAATCCTCATGGTGAGTGAGGGCAAATAAAGGGTGGAGCAGAGAGGTAGAACAGGCTGGAATCTCAGGCCCGGTCCCCTGACAATGAGCAGGGGTCTGGAACCTGCAGCTTGTTAATCATCTCTCAATGATTTTTGTTCCTGGCTTTAAACATTTACCCCTACTGGGTTTTCATGGCTTCACAAGCTATCTCCTTTTCTTTGATGTTGCCATGGCAACGACTCCAGGCATACAACTGCTGTCTGATTTTTAAATAAAGTTGAGATTTCTCTCTCAACCCTTCTTTCCCTTCACCTTCCTCTCTGTCCAACCCTCCTCCTACCTAGCTCTGTTTTCTTATCATTCATTACCTTATTCTCTCATTTCTTCCTTCCACCTGCCTCCTTTCTAAACCCTCTCCAATATCTTTGAGCTTCCAAGCTGGCCTTAATCCCCCAGTTGCCATGACAGTAAGAGTAGGCCCCTTAGGAGAGGGGGTGGGGCCACAGATCACAGGATAAGGGCAGGTGTGAGGAAGGCAGAGGAATCTGCTAGCAGTCCCAAGAGTGATGTCTCCCATATTCTTTGGGGACCACCACCTTCCTCTATGGGCTTCAGTTCCTAAGTAGATCCTTATCTCACCACCACCCCACACCCAGAAAGGACTTTTTGATCTGGGCAACTGAAAATGGTGGGAGGAGGCAGGGAAGTCCAGGGAGGTTAAGCAGTGGTTTTCCAAACTCTTATATAAAAGACATGGGTGCTGGTGGGGGCAGGGCAGGGTTAAGGTGAAAATTCCAGTTCTGGTGTCTGCTTTGGGGCAGTGAGTCACTTACCCTCCTGAGTCTTAGTTTTCATTGGTAACTTTCAGGGGTTAGATTAAATCTGTGATTTTGAAGTCTCGGCAGCTATGGATGGTGGGGGTAGGAAGTGAAGGTGACATGAGGCAGTGCAAAAGGCACCTGAGACCCCAAAGAGTTAGTCCTGTTGTCCGGCACCACAGGAGTCTACTTGTATCTGCTTGAAGCAGAGATGTGGCAGATCTTCCAGCAATCCTCATCACAGACTTTAGAATGGGTGTCCAAGCTGGTGCTCACAGGCCTCATGCAGCCTAGGATGGCTGTGAATGCAGCCCAACACAAAATCGTAAATTTACTTAAAACATTATGAGAATTTTTTGTGACTATGTGTTGCAATGTATTTAATGTGTGGCCCAGGACAACTCTTCTTCTTCCAATGTGGCGCACAGATGCCAAAAGGTTGGACACCCCTGCAAGATGTTTCTAGAGGAAGTCAGGGCCTCCATCCACCCACCCCCAGTAGATTGTTTAGGTAGCCGTCTTTGCCACCTGCCTGCTTCTTCCCCAGCCGCAACCCTGGATAGAGAGGTAAGTTATGGCTTAAGTGGAAACCTAATCATTTTTGAAATGGGCTGGAAGACAAAATATTTTACTTTCTGCTCAGCAATATAATCTCTCTTAAATTTTATGGGATAGAGCCAAGGTTAAATATTTGGCTAAAGGGAGAAATGGGTGAATATGTGGCATTTTAAAAAATGATATGGATTGGGAGTCAAAAGACTTGACTTCTAGGTTTAATTTTTCCTATGGTTAGCTTAGTGGTTCTCAATTGAGGTGATTTCATTCCAGGGGACATTTGGAAATGTCCAGAGACATTTTTATTGTCACACCTGAGGGTGCGAGGTGTTACTGGTTTCTAGCGAGTAAGGCCAGGGATGTTGCTAAACATCCTACAGTGCAAAGAATGACCCCCACTACAAATGATTAGCTTACCCATCTTGAGTAAGTCCTTAGTTTCCTTGCTCATACATTAACTACCTCATCCTCAGTCATTCATTTGACATACATTTTCTGAGTGTCTGCACCAGGCACTATTCTAGGCACAGAACATGGCGGGGGGTGGGTAAATCTAAGATCAAGACAGAGAAGGTTCTTGCCCCCAAGGAGTTTCCATTAACTTACTTATATTCACAACTCAAAGTGAACTTGTACAAGGTCACACAGAAAGTCCGGAGGGGATCTGGAATCTGAACACAGGTCTCCTGACTACAAACCCAGAGTTCCTTTTTGTTGTTGTTACTCTTCACCATAGAATGTTAGGATTCATTAACAGTAAGAGCCAACATATACTGCATGCCTAAAGCATCTCAGACACTTTGCCAAGAATTCTACATAAATAATTTTTAAAAGATTTTATTTATTTATTTTTAGAAAGAGGGAAAGAGAGGGAGAGAAACATCAATTGGTTGCTTCCCACACACCCCCATCTGAAGACCTAGCCCACACCAGGAATCCGAGAATCTAATTAGTGAGCTTTCAGTTCACGGACGGGTGATGCCCAATCCACTGAGCCACACCAGCCAGGGCTACACAGATTATTTAATGTGACCTTTATCACCACCCTATGAAGCAGATTCTGCTATTCTTCTACAAAAAGATCAAATAACTTGCATAGGGTCATGCTGGTATGCAGCAGCAGGTCCTTGATTCAACCCAGAGAAGTCTGTAATCCAGCTGCTGCTTTATCCAGAAGCTAAAAAGCACATCAGGGGCTGTGGACATGATCTAGTAAGCTCCTTCCTTACCTAACAGTTGAATAAACTGAGGCCCTGAAAGGACACGACTTGCCCAAGAAAAAGCAAACAAAGAAGAATCAAGACAAAAATCCCTGTCTCCTGACTCTCAGTCTAGGATCAGCTCTAATATATGCTCAAGCTTTGAATGTTTATAATCTTAATGGGGACAGAGAGTGGGAGGTGTACTATAAGAAACAAAGTCCCAATGCCCAAGAATCAAAGTTTGAGGAGGGGCAGGAGAGTGAGAGAAACTACTGGTTGTCAGAATTAAAAGAGTTGCCTTCTGATGGATAAAGAGAAATAGAGAATTCAAAGCTGGGTGGAATGGAGGACTAGGGGAGGGGGCTCAGAAATAAGAAAGATGCTTAGGAGGAGGGGCCCAGAACTGTAAAAAGCGGAGGATTTTTAGCAAGGCTCCTAGCCATATCATCACATGTCTTCCCTGGCCTCTTCCTGCTTTTCCAGGCAAATACCAGGTTCTACTTTCCTCCTGATTTGACCACTCATCATGGCACTTTAGGCTGAGATTTCCTGATTCACTCCCTTACCTTGGAACCCCCACCCTGTCCCCTAGGCTAGGGAAAGTGAAGAGCTTAGGATCTCCCCATATCCAGGGGCTTCTCCTGCTATCCTTCCTGGCAACCAGCCCCACCACTGAAGGAGGGGGCATAAAGACTGCCCATGTATTCCAGGACTCTCACAGGACAGTCCTTGAGACCCTCCCAAATTTACCAACATAGAACACAGCACACAGTAGGCACTCAGGACCTGCCAAGCTCCCTCTCAGCCCATTAGTTCCTATAGAGTCTCTTGCAGGTTCAGCTCATCTCCTCGAGTCCATTTAAAAAGGAGGAAAATAGGCCCAGAAGCTTCTCTGAGACCCTGACCCTCACTGAGTAGGCCCAGGCATGACTTATGATAGAGGTTGGGGTTTGTAATATTTGTTTCGTTTTTAACAAAACATAATCTGAGGCCTTGGGGAACTTGCAATCTGATAAAAAAAAAAAAAAAAAAAAAACCCTGAAAGGTCAGTGCTCTAAAACTGAGTATAAACTGAGTCTGTGAAGTGAGTTTAAGGGGAAGGTAGTCAGGAAGGGCCCTTGTGACCCTTCAGGCATCAGATGCGGGAGGAGGTAGAGGGCACAGATGGAGAAGAGAGAGAAGCCTACATAGGGAGGGCTTCAAGTATTTAGACAGACATTCTTGAGCACTGGCTCCTAGTATGGCCCAGGCTTTCATTTTTACCCCTCCCCCACAGCGCTGCTCTGGTAGGCCTCAGAGATGATTAAAACCAAAAGAATTTTAAATGTCTGGAATTCACTTTTTACCCTGATGCCAGTTGCCTATTTTCTTCTCTCTCCTCCCTCCTGATAATTTCTCCTCTTGAGAGAGCCGTTTGCTTCAGTCCTTTTTTCTGGCCCAGTTTGCTCTGAGATGATTCCTAGTACCCACCAGTTCACTTTGTTTTCATTTAAGGGAGATGAAGAGAGGGGGCTGGGTGTCTCAGGAAAATGGGAGGGAGGAGAAGAGGGTGGAGGAGGCTTGATCTTGCTGGTGAAATTTCCCAGAAAAAGAAAGTAGAAATAGCTTTCAGGGAAAGAAACCTGCCAAATGCTTATGTTCCCACAAGACTCTGCAAAACCTTTTCACAGACCAAAGCTAAAGTTCAGAGTAAAGCCAGAACACGTCTCTTCAAGGACAGAATCTTATCAACATGCACCCAAACCCTTGGTCCAGGGTCCCTCACTTTCCTAGAGCGGGCCAGACCATCCCCAAGACAGTGGACTACCTGTGTGTGGGGGACTCCCACTCTCCTTATCCCAAGTCCAGATCAGATATGAAAATGTATAAAAGCTTTGCTCCCATCCTTGTTCCTGAACAAATGATGCTTCTCCTGGGTTACCCCCGCTTTAGCCCTCTGAAATCAGTACCTCTGGCCTTGGCATGCAAACCAAATCGGAGAACCAGGGTCTCATTCAGGAAGAACCAGTCCCTTTTGTAAACTCCCACAGGATGGCAAAAGAGTAGGAAAATTAATCTTCTCATTTTATGTTAAGAAAACAGGCCCAGATCACTGTATAAGGTCACTCCATTAGAGACACAAATGGGGCTCAAATCTATAGCTACTCACATCATAGTGCTCTTTCTGTGTTGCCTCCTAAATACAGATGTTCCTATTGTAATGGCCAGGAACCCTGAGCTGAGCCAGAAGCTGCAAACCACGAGATGACACATTGAGACTTTTGGCACATGGGCAGCAGGTGCAGTGGACAGTCTGAGGCCTGGAGGTCAGTAATGGGAAGATCAACCCTGCCTGGAGCTGGTTGCCAATCCGCTCTGCACTGGAAGCATATCTGGCGAGAACGGACAACTTATTTGTAGAAAGAAAAACTGCACTGGGACAGGGTGTCCTGGGCTGTCGTGCCTTCCTTTACTGAGGAATTTGAAATAAAGTACCCTCGCTCCCTAATTTTTACAAAAATCAACTTATTTTATGTGGTTCCTACTAGGTTAGGCTAGGTGCTCTCATGTATAGTGGTAATAACAATAGTTGTTGTAGTAATAACAGCTATTTGTTTACAACCTTTCAAATGCCAAGGCCTCTGTTTTACCTATAGGGTCTGGCACAAATAATGCCTCTTTTTTATTACAAAATATTCTATTACAAAATCATAAGCATGTAATTCTGTAACATAACAATATCACACTCAAGCACACCATATGGAATTTTAGGTGAAATGTTCAAATTAAAACTATAAATTATTGCACCCATATTATTATTGTACCAACCACACTCAAGCAGGCCTTACTTCTGCGTGATCCTGTATATTGTCTGCAGTCCTTTCAAGATTTCCATTTACCAACAAAGAACCTAATACTCTGGTTATATAACAATTTCAATGTTTTATAGCTAGTTAATGGCAAAATAGTAGGATCCAATTATTCTGTTTTAAAGACCAAGCGCATTGGGTTATGGTCATGAAAGAAAAGTCAATCTAGAAAGGGAAAAAAATAAATATCCCCCATTCTCCATTACCTCCTGTGGGACTGGCAGGAGCTAGAGACACAGTGATAAATAGTAATGAGTGACAGACACATGAGTCCATGCTAGAGCTTCAGATTCTAATCCAGCTTGTATCTTAACTCTCTGGGTAAAATCTTTTGTCTCTTGGGCTTTTCACATCCATCACCTGGATACTGTCCTCTCTCCTCTCTAGGTTGGAAGGCCAAGGACAGCCCCAAGCCCTGTTGTGATGGCAGAACCAGAAGTCCAGCAAGTCCAAGGGCAAGGGCCCAGTGAGAACACTCTCTCTCCCTGTTTTTACATCATCTCTTGAGCCACACCTTCTCTCATCTCCAAAATGGTCATGATGAGTTCTTGTGGAAAACATGGTGTAGTGCTTACTGAAGTAGGTGTGAATAACTATTAGGTCTTTTTCCTCTTAATTTGATCACATTACTAAGAGATAATTTCCTAGTTATTTCCATGGGGTTAAGCCCCAGAGTAAGTGTCCTGCTCTGCTCAAAATAGAAAAATTCCCCAGGCCAAACCCTTGGTCCTAATTGGGTAATGGCCCTGCCATTCTTTTCCTTATCACAGCCTTTCCCACTCCAGCTTTCCTCATGTCCCAGAACATGTTTGAATGAACTTAACT